>NC_030823.1:67906488-68211957 GCF_001704415.2 Capra hircus | reverse complement strand
GTGTGAACAGGTACGGAGGTCTGGCCAGACAGCACCGACCATGAGTCCCATGCACAGACATTAAGTAGAACCACAGCCAATGACCACAGAGATCACCCATGACTGAAAACTAAGTGGGTGCCAGATTCCTCCCTTTTTGTGTGAAAACCACTTTTAGCACTGAATGAGATTGTTGTGTAGTAACGCAAATTCTCTTTTAACCTCACCCCCCTGCCCCCAAATCACGCTAGTGGTGAAGTCATGTGACTCACCACCTCTGGTACTTGAATAGAAGGACTTCCCAGGACTCTCTGGCTTGAACAAATTTCCATAAGAAGTATACAAACGCAATTGGTTCTACCACAAGATGAAGAACAATGTTGCAAATAAGATATTCGGCTTAAGGAAAATCAGATTTAGAACATGGGGTTTCCATTTGAGGGGTGGTAGAGTGGAGATGCAGTTTTCGTTGTTGGTCGATTTTATTATATCCCATGAGAATATCATTGCTCTTGCCTGTCTTGCCACTATTTGGGTAGAATTTTAGAAAAAGAACCTTTCCAAGTGAGGAGGAGAGGGGGACTTTAAAAATGTTTCAAATGCTTAAAGAATGAAGGGAAAAAACGGCAATGTTCTTATCCTTTTCAACATTTAAATTTAACAGTTCAACAGGTGCATCACCTCGCAGCTCATCAAGTGGTTTAGCAATTTCCGTGAGTTCTACTACATTCAGATGGAGAAGTACGCACGTCAAGCCATCAACGATGGGGTCACCAGTACTGAAGAGCTGTCTATAACCAGAGACTGTGAGCTGTACAGAGCTCTGAACATGCACTACAATAAGGCAAATGACTTTGAGGTAGGAATTCATCTTTATTTTTTGGTCATTCCCCCTTTATAAAAAAAAAAAATTATTTGCTTTAGAAATGTCCCAAATCAGTCCTTTTTT
Source organism: Capra hircus (assembly GCF_001704415.2). NCBI lineage: Eukaryota > Metazoa > Chordata > Mammalia > Artiodactyla > Bovidae > Capra > Capra hircus. The sequence goes on along the minus strand of NC_030823.1, from coordinate 68,211,029 downwards.
TTTTTTTGCCTTGGTATCTCACACAAGTGTCCACCAGTAGGGCAAGAGGTGTGGAGTGTCAATGAAGAGCTCCCCTTTGGGTTCCGTCAGAGTCCCGGGAGCTCATCCACTTCTGCTTCCTTTCCCATCCCCCACCTCTGCTGCTGGCATGGGAGACGTGTGTGGCCACATAAGAGGGAAGTGGACAATCCAAGGAAAATGGCAGCAAGGAACACACACAGAGTGATTCACTTTCCAGAAAAGAGGTCTCTACCCCAAGAGGCATTTTGCACATTGAGGTTCCGGCACGTGTATATAGCTGACATAAGATGCTCTGTTCAGTGATAGCTTCAAAAATTGCTTCTTAAAAAATCCAGAAGGATTGACTGGGGAGTGAGTCCATGGTTTCTAACTTTCGTCAGCATTCATTTCCTTGCTGGAAGAAATGGTGTGAGAATTTACTAAGTACCTGTTAAGAGCTCCGTCAACATCTTTGCTTGTCTGTTTCTGCTGTTGTCCTTTTGGGAGGACACCCTCATGTGTTCATTTTGCATACGTGTAGCTTCAGAAGCATACTGCTCTCCGTTCATAAGGTCTTATACACACTTCTGTGTGTCTACATCCTACATATTCTAGGTACCTATGAAACAGTAGTGATGATTCCCAGAAAGCAGTATCTATGCAAAAATAAGAGATGTGTGGCTATGAGTAAGGCATTTCTTTACTGGCTGATGTGATGCCTTAGCAAGCATTTTTCATTGCAACGTGATGGCTCTCCATGAGACAACACTAGCGAATCTCCCAGTACCCACAAAGGCATTTTGCTGAGCCTTACTGGCTGGGGCAACAATGGGTGGAGGTGGGAATGTGGCAAGGGTTCTGCAGGCTGAACCTCTGATGATGAAGAGTGGACAGGCTGTGACTTCACCAAGTTGGTCCTTTTCTAGCGTCATCGAGGAGAACTTTTCTCCCACATCTGCTTGTGTGGGGACCTCATGTTAGTATTCTTTCCTTACACAGATAGGTAAACCCCAGTGTCTACCAAGTTCTCAACACTGAAGGAGAGAGTGACACCTTGATCTGGCCTTGTCAATAACAAACTGACTTCCGCTGCCCCACCTCACCCCCACTCCTCTGAAGGGGCCTGTATCCCAGTGGTTTTAGCTGATCTGTTTGGGCAGCTTAGAAAGAACTGACTGTGGAAGCTTAGCAGTGGGAAAGGCATGGTTTTTCCTTGAAAGTTAGAGTGTTGATATTGCAAGCCACCCATTTCTCTTTGATATCCAAGACCAGTGTATTTTTCTTGTCAAATGGGTTATAAGCATAGATTTTCCTTGGCTGAACATATTAGAATTGAGGATCCTTCTTGTACTTATGCTGTGCTTAGTCGCTCTATTGGGTCCGATTCTTTGTGACCCCGGGGACTGTAGCCTACCAGGCTCCTCTTTCCATGGGGATTCTCCAGACTCTTTGCGACCCCATGGACTTTAGCCCACCAGGCTCCTCTGTCCATGGGATTCTCCAGGCAAGACTACTGGAGTGGGTTGCCTTGCCCTCCTCCAGAGGATCTTCCCAACTCAGGGATCGAACTCAGGTCTCTTGTGTTGCAGGCAGGTTCTTTATTATCTGAGCCGCCAGGGAAGCCCTTTTGTATTTACTGCCTCACTATTTTAAAGTCTCATAACAGAGCACTGCTTTACTATATATATAGAACACCCTAGCAGGTTTCTCCTAAAGCTGAGGCATATGATGATGGCTATGCAATTTTTTTTTTTTTTTTTTTTTGCCACTCTGCATTGCATATGGGATCTTAGTTCCCTGACCAGGAATTGAACCCGTGTCCCCTACATGATGACAATGGCTAAATGTTTTACAGAAATCTTGTTAAAAGCTTCACTGCTCCGCAACCCCTTTCTAATAAGTTTATTGCTGTCAACTTTGAGCTAAGAGAATTCAACGGTATGCTGGTGAACTAATTACAGTTTATTATGATAAATACTCATTTGGCAGCATGCGTCAAGCTTCATAAAAGAATTGCCTGAGATTCATGGGCTGGTTTGTGCATTTTTGCTGAGTAACATACTTGAGAGAACAAATCCTGACAGTGCCCATTAGGATTTTTTAGGGTCGTTTAAACCTTACCTGGTTGGTTTTAATCCCCTACTCAGTGTAAGGGCCAAAACGACACAAACAGAGGATGGCTGGCATCAAGAGGTACCCAGCAAGCTGCTCCATTTAGCATCATCTAAATCCTCCTTTAATATGATTAACATCTGATATTCCTCTCTTTGTGAATCATATCCACTTGCAGCCAGGCCACCTCTCCTTTATCTGCAGTGTCTATTTTAAGACTGCTTCAGCGCAAAGAGGATGGGGCCCAGGGAGCAGTTTTGTCACTTCTCATGTGACTTCAGACAAGTTACTGGACTATTCTGGGCCTTATTCCTCCTTTGGTAAAAAACTAGACTCCTTCCGGAAATGCGCTAAACACGAGGCAGGAGGTGGCTTCTGCGCGGCCCCCTTCGCTTACGCATACGTGCGCACATACACAGCCTCACCGCCCCTTATGTTCACAAACTAGTTTTTAATTCAGCCTCTCTTTAGTTTTTAATTTAGGAAGTTTGGGGCACGGATTCAGAAAAGCTTCAGATGAGATAATCCTTCTCTTCTGTGCCTTGGTGCATGGAGGTCAGTGCTTAAGTGAGGTGCTTAAAAAGCCACTGTCTTATCGTGGTCGCTTTCCCAGTGTGGGCGGTGGCTGTGAGCGGAGGTGGACCCAGTGCCTCAAGCCGATTTAGCTGCTGTTGTCTTCACTGCTTGACTTACCCATCTAAGTTTCTCCCCTGAAGATTAAGTCAGATATATCTGTAGTCTGAAATGAGCAAGTGAAGAAGATGGTAAAGCAGAGAACCGCACACCTGGTTTCTCCTTACATTTTGAAACAGAGATGGGGCCTGGTAGAGAGACCGAAGGTATGTCTACATGAAGAGCCAGTCGATTCAAAGGAATATGTTAAACCAACTGAGTATTAGTTGGCCAAGTAGTAAAACCTCTTTCTTGATTGCAGTTTTAAATTTCTCAATCAGTTAATCAGTGGCTTGTAGCAATGATGAAATAGCTAACATGTATTGACTGTTTATTCTGTTTATGCGTGTGTGCATGCTAACTCGCTTCAGTCGCGTCCACCTGTGTGTGACCCCATGGACTGTAGCCCGCCAGGCTCCTCTATCCATGGGATTCTCCAGGCAAGAATACTGGAGTAGGTTGCCATGCCTTCCTCCAGGGCACCTTCCCAGCCCAGGGATCGAACCCTCGCCTCCTGGGTCTCCTTCATTGCACCGGATTCTTTACCACTGAGCCTCCGGGGAAGCCCCCTGTTTATCATGGGCACTCTTCTAAGTGTTCTACCAATATTAACTTATTTAATGTGAGTACTAATAATGATATGGATATTAACACAAGGAAAACTTCAGCTTGCCTAAAGCTTTATACTGTTTTTAAAGTCGCTCTAAGTATGTGGGAATAGAGGAGCCAGGGAAAGAGAGCAGGGGTAAGGCTGATGCTTCTCTCTCTCACTACCACTTTCTCCTTCCTTCTTGCTCTCCTCCCACGCTTGTCTTTTTTCAGCTTCCTGCTCCATCTCTGCCTCTGTCATGAGCTTGCTGGTGGTGCCTCTGTCACCATGAAGCCCCACCTCCCTCCAGCCCCCCCCCCCCCGCCGCCAATGGCTCTCAAGGCTGGAGTGGCTGCTGACCCCTGGCCTTTGGGAAAATTAAGCAGATGGGGAAGGTTTATCACTAGTGCAGAAGGAGTGGCTTGCATCTCCCTCCTCTTCTGGACCCTTGCGTTTCCTGGCTTGTGTGAGTCAGGACCTCCTAAGTGACAGGAGAGGCTGTTCTGCCTTTTATATCAGTTTACACAATTGCCAAGATTCTTGGCATAGCCTTCAGACTTGGGGTGGTGAGAGCTTGAGAAGACCCAGGGAAGGTGGAAGAAGACCCTGTGGGGGGCAGAGAAGGGTGAACCACGCTTTCAGCTTGTGCTCAAGGGAAGAAAGTTGGCTGCAGGACAGGAGTCGGGCACCTCCCTCCCAAAGGTGTGCAGAGGGGCGTGTCCATGCTTTTCACTCCCCCTTCTCACGTTAAACGAGATTGGCAACAATAAATTTGTCTTTCCAGGTGTTATGGTATATATTTCCATGCTTCATTCTCACTTCACTTTGAAGAGCTTCCAAAATTGGTTTTTATGGGGAGGGAAAGGAGATTTGGGATTCCTTCCCAGTTTTTAAATCACACCGATACTTCTGACTTTAGAAGCATAGGAGTGCAGTTTTATTACTTCTGTTTCCCTCACAACTCTGGCGCAGAATGGAGGTGGTGCGCCCTGTCAGTTTTCAAGGCGCGTTTACACATTTCTGCAAAGAACTCAACTAAGGCAACCAATCCGTGTAAGTCACGGAGGTTAAACGCACTGCTTAAGGAGACCCAGAAGACATCTACTCTGGATTAACTGTGGCAGGCTGGCCTCCGAGAAAGGCAGAACAACCCAGAGATGGGGGGGTCTGGCATGGCCTGGCTGTAGGTTGGGAAGAGAATGTGGTGGGCACCTTCATCCAGGCGGAGCCTTCTGACCGTAGGGGCGCGCACATCCAATTGGATTGCTTTTCTGGTTCCCTCACAACTGTGGCCGAAAAGAAGACAGGCTCACTGTCAGCTTCCAGGCTGCCCTGAGCGGCCTTCTCCTTCTCCAGTCCTGGAAGCTAGCTCTTCCCCGCCGTGATCAGCCAGGCGTCCCCGTGGGCTATCAGTGACTAGCCAATTAACTGCGGGCTGGGTGCAAACTCCAAGGAAGAGGGACTGACTACCCTTGCCCTCGATAGACCCAGGGCTTTGGATGGAAGGCTTAGGAGCAAATAGCAAAGAGACCTTGACCCATTGATTAGCAGGCTTGTCAATGTCATTTCCTAAGATACGCATAACTCACGCGGCGCATGCTCCATCCTGCTGCTTGTGGTTTGACTGTTTTTTTCTAGGTGTCACATGACAAGCAGGAAGGGTCCTTCTGCAGGCCTCTCTCTATGTCTTCTCTCCTTAGAAAGAAGATGGAAAGCCGGGACTCCTCATATCCTTCCCCGCCACCAAAACACCCCCCCACCCAAACACTTGACGCTTAAACACACACATTGCATCTCCTCTCTCCACCAGCCCCACCCCCACTCCCAGCCCACTCCCGCCTGCCCCACAGTGCGTGTTTAAGAAGATTTAATATATTTGGAAGGCTTTCCTTCGCCCTGTCATCTCTTTAAAGAAAAATGGGGACAGGTGGATTTAGGAAGCGCTTCCCTCTGCTCCAAATAGACACTTAAATATGAGTGATCATTTGGAAAACTGGCGCAGGAGGGGAAACCCTTCTACTCCTTTCGCTGTCTTTTGGCCTCGAAGCTGAGGCGCCATTTAAATGATCGCACAACGCACTCTTGGTGGGTGGCAAGGAGGGAAAAGAAACCTTTGCTGTTTCTTTCCCTGCCAGTGCCCCCACTGACAAGCCAAATTGATCTTTTAAGAGACTAAATGAATGTTCTCTAAATATCTGTACGCACATGGCTGTCTGGGAACAGGCTCCTTGTACGGGATGATTGCCTGAAATTTGAAGGAGGGAGCAGTAAAGGACACCAGACTGGGTGGGGGCTGGGGGCGGCGGGGCGGGGGAGGGCGCAGGGTGACGTGTGGACCCCAAGCTTCATTTCTGCACCTCCATCCTTTTGGGACTCAAGGTGTTGATCGGTATAATGAAGCGGGCCCATCGGTTTATCATCTGTTTGGTCACGTCGTTGCATTTTTAGCGCCCTGTGTCTTTTTTGTCATCGGGTTACATTCAAGCACAGTAAGATCAACGTTCAAACCTCCTTACTCAACAGCTTTATTAGTTATAGCATTCCATGACCTTTCTCAACATTCTTAAAGAAAAAGATACAGTGTAATGTCGCTTTACTTTGCTTATTGTCCTTTGTTGGGGGGAACAAAGCATTTTCTACAGTGGCTATAGCACATAATTATACGGCTTTCAATGGCAGTGTCTTGGCACATATCGAAGTTCAGAGGAGCCTTTAGAAAAAAAAAAGATGTTTTGTGGCAGCCTAGGGAGGGTCTCATCTTTCCTTCAGAAAATAGTTCAAGGCTCTTCTGTCAAGCTTCCCTACTTAGAGCTTTTTCTCCTCCTGCTTCATAAAGTTTAAAGCGGATTCAGTGGAGTTCTATGATCTATTTCCTTTGAAAGATTGTTCCTCGGCACAGAGAGGCCCTTTGACTTCAAGAGTTCACAGATTCATGTCTTTAGGTATCATATGTCTGACCTTATCAGTTACTCCATTTAATGTCGGAGAAAAAGTCTCAACTCTTTGTGTTTGTCTGTTTTGCCTCTGTGAAATGATTTGGTGAAAAAGACCATCCTTTTTAACACACCACTGAGAGGCCGTTTCTGCTGCAACCTACCCTGTGGCTTTTCTCTCTTTAAAAAAAAAAAAAAATTGTCCTTGTGTTTTGTGTATGGATGAGTTCACAGTGAGAATAGAATTATACAAGGGCAGGCGCACACACAAAAAAATCTTCTGCTTTCTTCCCCCACCCCCCCAGCCCCCTACCCTACCCAGTGATCTATCTATTGGTGGCTGTACCCCAACAGGCAAAGCCATTTAGCAAACACAGAGGGGGCAGCCGCGGTGCTGGGATGGCAGTGGGCTTTTCCCTTGCTTCGACCTACCCCTAAGGCCTTCATAATTAATTGTCCTTCAGAGATGAGGAAAGTTCAGAGACTGTGTGGCGTGATGGCCATTGTCTGACATTCAGTTCTCCTTGCCTCGCCTCTTTCTCTGCGCCCCACAAAGGGTTATCAATAGGAGAAAGGGAGCCAGTTCTCTGCTGAGTGCCGCTGGTGGTGGTTGGAGCTTTCAGGGGGTTAGTATCACTGTGTTCCGCCCATCCTGGATTAAATGTCTGTAGAGGTTCTAACCACCTTTTGAAAAGCAGCCTGTTTGTTTCGCCGAGGTTAAACAGACTCATTTAGCGAACCCCAAGCTTGTTCAGAAGTTGGTGATCCCTTTTCATGTAGCAGATACCATTTTCAATCAAATTTTCCTCACCCCACCCTAACCCTGCCCCCAGGATTTGACTGCACTGTAATTGTTCGGTTCTTTTTCAGCCATAGGGCAGAAAATGGATCATTCACTCACTTCTCTTAACTGCTTTGGTGTACATTTGCCAGAATAAGTGTTTGGGCAAACACACTTTTTGATGAAGCTTCGGACTTTGGTTCTTGAAAGTAGATTATCCCAGTTTTAAAATATTGTTTCACCTTCAGCGATTGCCTCAAGCCAATTATTTGGTAACATGACATAAAACAAATAAAAGCTGTTCCGCATCACCCCTCCCGCCACCCACCCACCCCTGCCCTTTCAGCTGAGACACCAAATAAAGACGCGCCGTGGAGACAGCTATTTGAAAAGTAAAGGGAAAAGAGAGCCATGAGTGATTATTATACTACTGTTCCTGTGAAACAGAGGGAAGCCAAGAAAACAAATAGAATCCTTCTTCCTAGGAGCAGCTGAACCAGCACATTAGAGAGGTTTAAGATCATGGGGCCGGAGTGTTCATGGGGACCTCGAGGTGGAGGGACCCGTATTGAAAGAGCATCTCCGTGTCCCTCAGAGCTGTGTCTTCTGGAGAAAGGGACCTGCAGGATGCCCAGAAGCAATTCTGTCCCCACCGCTCTTTGAAGACGCTTTCACAACAGACCCTTTGCTATTTAGAGAGAACCCTGGATCGGGAAGTTGACACAACTAATATAGTCATACCAAAAATGGGGGGGCGGGGTGGTTCATAAAAAATTAAAGTTATTCTTATGAATCTTTCAGTAGAAGCCATGAAAAGGGACAGTAGTGTAGTCTAGGTCCTTTGTGTTGCCAGCCCTTCTTCCGGCCTCTGGGTTATTGTTCTTTCAGCTCCTCAAACAGACTTTCACTTTCAAACTGACAAAAGTCACTTAAAAGCCAGACAGCTGTACTAATACACCCACCTTGCGGAGCAGGAGCCAGGCCAGGTGACGAGGCCGGCTGAGCAGCCTTGTTTAAAACGGGCAGGGCAGCCCCCTCCTCCTTCATGTCGTTGTGGGGCTCTTTGAGGTGGACTCTTTATTGCTACTGTGTGGCCCTCGCTCCCAGGCTCCCCAAAATATGTCTTGCATTTTCTTTGCAGCGGGAAACCTTGACGACACCCCATGCTCATGTTTATCCCTCAGGCTTGGTGGCTAGGGTCATGGAAGTTAGAGCACAGAGCTTAGCAGCATCAGAGGGAGTCTGACTCAAAACTCTCTCCCTTCCATTTCTTCCGTTTCTCTCTTTTTCCAAGCCTTTTCCAGCCAGTCCAAATTTCTCCTAAGCTTTTCTGATTTCTGTGGCTTCATCAGGAGTAGCTAGGACTGGAAGAAAAAAAAAAAAAGCCACTGGTGATGGGTGATGGGACAAGCCTCACCTTAGGAAGTGAGACTGCGATAGAGAGAGGTGGGCACGCGGTTGTGCCCGCATCCCAGACCTCAGGGCGCAGCCGCAGTGGGCCCCGGTGGGTCCTCCCCGTGTGTGTATTACAGCCCCCCCCCCCCCGTCACCTTGTGTACAGTCTGGTCTGTGACACTGATGGTGATTATGTCATTATTTTGCTCTGGGGGCCCTGGCACATCTGCAGAGCCCAAGCACATCTTCTTTGTTGCGTTGGCAATCGTCCTGCACCACAAATGCTTCATTAGCCCTGCTGGCGGCCTCCTTGCCAGACGCCAGTGCCCAAATCCAGGCTTCTTTTTGCTCCATTCTTTTGTGTCGCTGATGATCGAGTATTCATCTTCCTGGTTCTTCCCCCCTTTTTCTCGACTTCTGAACTCCAGATGTCCCGGCACGCTTGCCCAGAGCCTTCAAAAGTGTACCACGTGGAGCACGGTGACTGCACCTTTGAACCCAACCCCACCCCTTCCCACCTTCCCGGTCTGCCCTTTCCCAGATGAATCCGTGTGACTCGGAGTGGCGCCCCCAGGGTGAGGACTGACGTTTTCATACTTGCCCTTTGAAAAGATACCCAGGGATTGCTCCCAGTTTATGGTGGTCCTTAGGGTTAGAATGAAGCATTATTAGAAATGGCTTCGAGAGGGACACCTTTCTCCTCTAGCCCCACCTCTTCCCACCCCTTCCCTCTCCTTGGCTCTGTTATTCCTTTCTGTGCATTGCCACATTTTACCAGGTTTTCAGTAAGCAGTCTAAAGTGTGAGTACAGAAAATATTCTTCATGCCTCACTGAGTCATCTGGAAGGTTCCTTGTCTCTGAATGGAATCTTGATCTCCGCTCTACCGACTCCCCAAATCCCCTCTCCCCCCCCCGCCCCCCCCCCCCCCCCCCCGCCTCTATTCTGCTGTCGTACCCTCCCAGCCCCCAACAACGACCTATTATTAGATATTGAAAGTGACGAATGCATGGCTGTTTTGGAAAGGAACTGAAACATTTCTGTCAAGTTTTCCTCTATGTATTGGACGGAGCCACAGCTTTTGTTAAGGTGTGCTGATTTCTACATTAACTGCAGTAAATTTTAGAGCTTAATATCTTGGGCTGTGTTGGGAACTACATAATCGGTATGTTTAATTTCCTCTTAAATGTGAATTAATTGATCTGTGTTAGCGTATTATGAGGAGCTTCTCCAGTAGAGAGTTTAACCAATTTTATCCCCGCACCGCTGCAACATAAGATGTTTCCAATGTCTCTATGTTTGAGTAAAATGTAGATTTTAATTTTAAGGTATACCAAAAGGAAAAAATTAGTTCATAAATTTATTCAGAATCCTAGGACAAAGACCCTGGTAAGAATCGAAGAAAACCCCCTTCAAAGAATGAGTTGCCGTTTGTAGTAGGTTTCCGAGCTTTTCTAGTCACTGAGCCCTGGTCTGAATATTAGGAACAAAGCTAGGTCACAAAGGGAGGAGAAAGGTGGGCAGATCATTAGGCCACCAGCCCTGGGCAGGGAGCATGTCAGGAGAGGCGGGAACCTGTCATTGATTGCATCATTTTCAAAAGATTCAGGATGTCCCCAGAACATTCTTAACCTCCCATTATTAGATCATTATGGTTTTATCACCCTTGGGTTTATTTAAACCTTTTATAAAATCTAACTTCATTCTCAGAGTACACCACTTCTCAAGATAATAATTCTCTAAATGTATTACCTGCTGTGAAAATTGTATCTTCTTTTTATGGCTGTTAAAGTGATTTCCCTGAAACTCCAAAGGGGTAGCCCTGATTAGAATATCCTGGGATTTACGAACAGGACTAGGGCCATATTCTCCATTTCCTTTCTGATTTTATAGACTTTGATCATTACTCCCTCTTAATCTTCATCTCTCCAGATTAAGGAGCCCTAATCCTTTTTAAAAGTCTAATCTCATACAGTATGTGGGCTGCCCCCATCATTTCTATAATGCTCTTCCGGCAGGACTGTGTTTTCTGGAGGTACAGTTACAATTCTAGGACAATAGGGAGAGCTGGAGGGGGCAGCCACGTCATGGCTTTCTCCCTCACCTCCAATGGGACTTTTTTGATTGTCGCAAAAGTTCATCCTCAGAAGTTGGATTTCTTGAGTAGCATCTCGGTAGCACTCTCTGGTTAAAATGACCCTGTGAGAACTTTTTATGAGACTGTTGGCAAGTATTCCAGCAAATCTGATTGTGTCTACGGAACGTATCCAGCACATAAAAAATGCACAGATCCATCCAGCTGTGCTGATGTTTTCAGTGTTTTGATAGGTAAAGTACTGGAGTGTTTGACATCATGAAGACACAGCCTTAGCCTTGAGCATGGGTGTCTAAAAATGACCACTAAGGCAAGAAAGCTCTGGTCTCTGTATTGTTCTCAAGCAGGAAACAAAATGTTCCCTTACAAGAAGGTTTACTTTTAATTATAAAAGCATCACCTTGAGATCTTAAAAGGGAATTCCTTTGGGGAAGTCTTTTCCATGTCTATGAAAGTGAGTGTTAGTTGCTCAGTCATGTCTCTTTGGGACCCCATGGACCGTAGTCCACCAGCCTTCTCTGTCTATGGGATTTCCCAGGCAAGAATACTGGAGTGGGTTGCCATACCCTCCTCCAGGGGATCTTCCCGACCCGGGGATCGGACCCGGGTGTCCTGCATTGTAGGTGGATCCTTTACCATCTGAGCCACCAGGGAAGCCCTCAGTGTCAGAGGTCCTGGACTCATAATAGTAGAACTTAAGAGCCTAGAGTCTGGAACCAGTCCCTGGGATCAAACCTCAGCACTGATTCTTTTTAGCAGTGAAACCTTGGCAAGTGTCTTACCCTTTCTGTGCCTGCCTCAGTGTCCTCATCTGTAAAACAGGGGAAATGATAGTGCCTACCTCACAGAGTTGGTGTGAGAATCAAATGAATGTCCACGAATATATTAGCAGAAAGTAAGTGCTGTATGAGCACTTGCTTTCATTCATTAGCAAGCCAAAGAAAAGTTACCTTGTCGCGGCCATCAGTAACCCAACGACTGCGGCGATCAGTAACCCAACGACTGCAGCATTTCCTGCCTACCCTAAACGGGAAAACACACAAAACAGAAGAGCAAACAGGGAATTGTCCTTAGAATTGGGACAGGGAGTCAGTGCAACATTGGTTTTGAAAAGAGAAAGGGATTCCTTCTGCCCCAAGTTTGGCCATAAAGGTGACAGCAGCTGCAGGAGCTCTGGGAATCTGGAGTCATGGGTTCCAGATGCGAAGGGCACTAATGAGATGAGAGGGTAAGGTGGAAGGGGCCCCAGGTTAGGGGGGGTCTGCCTCTGGCAGCACCTGCCTCATTGGGCTCCACTTTGTTCACCTGTAAAGTGATAAGATTAAAGACAGAGCTGTGTTCTAGCTCTGAAATTCTGCAGTTCTAGAATAGAAGACATTCTGTTTTCTCTACACAAGTCCTGCGCATGATGCAAAGCTTTAAACCGTGACTGTGGAGCCCCTGGGAATACAGATGGTGTCCACGTGGAGCCGCTTCCACCCTCGGGGCCCCGCTGCAGCTTCATTATCTCAGTAAAACTCTCCAGGGTGCCCAGTTTAGTGTTCTCCCAAGGACCTCTTTGCAGATCTTTCAACAGTGTCCTTGGAGACATGGCAACTCCCTTGCTGGGATTAGAGTGATGAATTTTTCAAATTTATAGACAATTTATTGCCATTATATGTGCTGCTCACTTTGTTGTGTTGGCTACGGCAGCCAAACAGTGAGGACATTCATCCACGAAGCCCTCATGCCTGTGGGTTTTTTCGGAGGTGATACGGACCTGAACAAATGAACAGAGAGCCTGTATCCCTGTCCCCACACACATTCCATCAAGGCCACAATTCAACCCAAACAGCCAGCCTGGTAATATGTGTTCATTTTTGTAGCATATACAACATCTCCCCTCTTTCAGGACAGAGTTGATTGTTTTAGATGCCATAGCTACCTTCACTCTGAGGCTTGGTTGGTAGTTTTTGCAAAAGCAACATCACCCTTTCCTTTAAGCATATCCCAGATGATCATAAGTTGATCATAAAAGTCTTTTCCACTGGAGTTCTGTATGTCTGAGTTTGTGGTTGTGAGTGAAGTGAAAGTTGCTCAGTCGTGTTCGACTCTTTGTGACCCCCATGGACTATACAGTCCATGGAATACTGGAATGGGGAGCCTTTCCCTTCTCCAGGGGATCTTCCCAACCCAGGGATCAAACCCAGGTCTCCCGCATTGCAGGCAGATTCTTTACCAGCTGAGCCACCAGGGAAGCCCAAGTTTGTGGTTGGGAGTATCAAATCCTCACACTGGCCTTTTGGATTTGTTTTTTCCATCTTTCTCATGGTAATTATACTCAGCCTCTGTTTTTTTTTTTTTTAAGGCTACCTTAACAGTCGAACGGAGAAGGCAATGGTGCCCCACTCCAGTACTCTTGCCTGGAGAATCCCATGGGCGAGGGAGTCTGGTGGGCTGCAGTCCATGGGGTTGCTAAGAGTCAGACACGACTGAGCAACGTCACTTTCACTTTTCCCTTTCATGCATTGGAGAAGGAAATGGCAACCCACTCCAGTGTTCTTGCCTGGAAAATCCCAGGGACGGGGGCGCCTGGTGGGCTGCCGTCTCTGGGGTCGCACAGAGTCGGACACGACTGAAGTGACTTAGCAGCAGCAGCAGCAGCAGTAGTAACAGTCGAAAATAAAATCTGGTCCTAAAAATGAATTAAGTAAAAGGTAATATATCTACTGGGAACAAATGTGTGGGAGTTTGAGTAAGGGTGTAGGCAGAGGCATGATCAGAAGCAGAAGTAGGGGACAGTTTCAAGGCCACTGCATTTCCTTCAGTATAGTGTATTTTTCAAAGATTTGTGTGTGTGTGTGTGTGTGTGTGTGTGTGTATGTTTCTGGCTGCACTACTTGGCTTGGCTTGCTGGATCTTAGTTCCCTGGCCAAGGATTGAACCCATGTCCTTGGCAGTGAAAACGCGGAGTCCTAACCGCTGGACCACCAGGGAATTCCCAGAGATTTATCAGCTTAAGTGACCTGAAAGTGTACAAAAGAATCTGTCTGTAGAGTCCTGAGCTTCCCTCAACAGCATCCTAAGTCTTCCCGCCACAAACATCACCTCAAGAGGTTTTGGTAGTTTACTAGAGGACTTCCAAAAGTCTCCCAGTGGATATCCTTCTGAAATTGACTTTTCTGTCTTTCTGAGCTGTTTACCTTTCTTGAAAAAGGAATGTCAAAGCCCTTCACGAACTCCTAGCTGACTTAGCTTTGTGAATACAAAGGGTAATCGTGGAGGAGAAACCCATAGAATTCCCTAGAATACAAAGCGGAATTTTCCTGACTTTTGTGCCTTTCACCCCAGTCCTTGTCCCAAACCACCTAGATGTTACTGGGACACATCAGCAGTTGTCGGCAGAGAAGCAGAGGCTCCCGGAACCTGGGTTCTATTCACATAGCGTCTGCATCTGCCTGTGCCTTCTCTCCTGCTCACTCTGCTCCATGCTGTTCTTTGTCCTGCCTCAACCCCATCTCCTCAACCCCATTTCTCCTCGGGCTTCTCACTCTTATTACTCCATCCCCACGAATAAAGGGCACACAGACTGGTTTTCATGTTCGCCTGGGCACCGCTTAATTATGGAGGTAAATCTCTGCAGAAAACAATCACGTAATGCATTCTCCAACGAAACAGGAGTAACTGCGGATTATCTGTGCCCCAGCTTCCCTCTGTGTAATATTGAAGAGTTGATGCCCTGTTGTTTTTGAATAATCTCCCATCCAAGAAGGGCACCAGGCTTGGCCCTATTCATTCCACCGCCTCACCCAGTAATGGTAGCAAAAAGTTAAACTTCAGGCGCTATCAGCCTGTCTTGAACTCTGACACGGTTGGCACAAAATTCATGGGGTGACTTGAAGTTAGTGAAGGCTGCGGAGCGGCTATCTAGTGCTTATTTTTCCATCGAAGTTGATTCATTACCTGCATCACGAAGGAGAGATGGAGTCCTCCATTTAGTACATTTGAATATTTGCTGGCAGGGAAGTGCCTAATGAAAAGCTCCTTGTCAAAGCAGGGCAAGACGGAGGGCCACCTGGTCCTTGGCATCTCTGTGTGTGGTCCAAGAACTATTCCCGTAGACAAGTGCAGCCTTACCCACATCTGAGGAGTGGTGTGACAATCCAGGTTGAATCTGAGTTAGTCGATCCCAGCTACCCTCGCAGGAACAGCTAGTGCGCTGACCCAGTGAGGGACACGGGATTAGAGGAGAATGAAAGAGCTTTAGGCCTTCAGAAAAGTGGCTAGCTCTTAAGTTTGGCTGAGAGCAGGGGTTGGCACACTCTGGCTCGCAGGGCCGATCTGGCACTGAGTCTGTTTTTTTATGGCCCTTGCTAAGAATGGTTTTTACATTTGTAAAGGTTGTGAAAAGAAGGACAATATGCAACAGAAACCAAACCCAGCCCATAAAGCCTGTGCATTTACTGTCCGACCCCTTTCAGAAGGAGTTTTCCGACCCCTGTCCGAGGCTTTTTCTGTCTTTGGTAGAAGATGAACTCTCAGATCCTTTCTCCTTCTGAAGTTCCAGAACTATGATTCTTTGATGCAAAGTCTTGGTCCAAATCTTACCGAACAACCTACTAGATGAGTAATTCCATCAGAGAGCTTGCCCTTGTTTTTAAGATGGGAGAGTATTTTCATAGTTTCTCAGGGATGGAGGGATGGGAGAAAATACTAGATTTTAGTTTTTGATGTTTTTTTTTCCCCTCTGATTTTGTTTTTGTTTTGTTTTGATTAATGCTTATTTAAACTTGGAGTCACTCTTTGAGACATGTGTAGAGTTTGGGAGAGAAGAAAAATTAAACTCATTATAGCAAGTAACATGATAATTATTATATTTCTTAATACATACAATGCCAAGACCTCCAAGCATGAGCAAATACACTGGCCACTTTAGGCACATTTGGTGAACCAGATTTCAGGCCTACAACATAGTTTTGACAGCCTCATAGAGTTTATTATAAAGGCATGTGTCCTTCTGTTCCTAGCAAGCTAGTACTTCCTTTTCTGGGGCTGTGGGAGAAATGGTTTTATTTATCTTGATAGGCAAAGTAGCCAGTGGAATGTTTACATAGCTTAAAGTGTATACACAAATTATTAACAGGTAGCATGGAAGTGAAGACAGTCTTTTCTGTTACTGTGAAAGTCACAACTATTCAAAATGCTCGATTCCAGCCCCTATCAATTATCAATTATGCTCTATCAATTATCAGCATCTGAAAGGTGTAGGAATTTGCTTCTCTGAATATTCCAAATACAGTTCTATGTTCCAAATATCCACTCTTTCCAGGCAAGCAAGAATACTGGAGTGGGTTGCCATTCCCTTCTCCAGGGGATCTTCCTAACCCAGGGATTGAACCCCGGGTCTCCTGCACTGCAGGCAGATTCTTTACCATCTGAGCCACCAGGGAAGCCCCTTCAAAGGTAAATGATTCAAATTCAGATGAGGAAACAAAGAAACCCCTCAGGGCAGCCTTGGCACTTCCTTTGGGCTGCTGAGGGAAGTCCATGTGAGGGTTGATGGCCAGGCCCACACCGCCACACCGAAGACCAGAGTCCCCTGCCTGACATCCTTTCCCGTGGTGTTCCACTGTCCACTCAAGGTAAATCCTCAACCTCCCACCTTGCAGCTTCCGTGGGACTGTTACATCCTTTTTACTACATTCCTGCCAATGGACCATGTCAACCATATCCTATCCGGACACCACTCTGTCAGCATTTATAAGGACTGGTCGGGCATTGCGGGTTGGGCGGCAGTTCACTTGGAAGTGTATTCCCACAAGCTCAGAGCAGGTCCCTGCCACAGCGGCAGACGAGACACAGGCTTTCCTTTCGCCCCTTTTCCTGATTTTCCCTGCACCTCCTGCAGGCTGGCTGGGAGGACCCTTGAGGCTGCAGTGTGGATCTTGCTGTCTCAAGGTCCTTCCCCAGCCCTCTCCCAGGGCTTGAGCCCCAGCCCCCTCCCAGGGCTTGACCCCCAGCCCCTCCCTCGCACGTTGACTTGACATTGGGTGGTACTCACAGAAGAAACAGCTTCCAACAGCTCAAACCTCTAATCCCATACCCACTAGAGATTTTGGCTTTTGGATTTTGGCAGGAAGGTCTGTTTGCCTATCAGGTCAGCATGAATAAAGATTTCTTTCTTCCCTTCTGGTTTTTTTTTTTTTTTTTTCCAAAGACAAGAATCAATGGACACTCCCCCCAGAGCTCTTTCTCTAGAGACAGTTTATCCCCTTCTCCCAAGTACTTGTATTTTCTATTCTGACCACGCGTGTGATATTTTGTTTTTCTCTTTTCCTGTGAGACAACCAAAAAAATCTACCCCATGTAAAATTTGAGAGCCAGATCAATTCTGAACCATCCTATCATTTTTAAAGTCTGTTTATCCAGCTTTGTAGGAGAAACGAGCAGACTGTTTGAAGGCCACATACTTTTCAAACCTTGGTTGCAACACGTTTGCCCCGTTTTGAAACTGTCTTTATCAGGCCGAGAAAACGAAAATCTATTTGACAAAGTGGCACTCTGGCCAGTTTATCTTGCAATATGGCTTTAGCTCACTGAGTCTATTGATTTCCTTAAATTAATGTTTACAGAATGCTACTGAATTTTGCTCAAGAGAACATTGTTCTTTTGAAGGTTTATAAAAAAAATGATACAGACTGTTACTGCCATGTGTTCCTTTGCTTAGACCGAGGAAACATGGTGGGGGGAGGTTTTTTTCTTTTGGTTGTTTTGTTTTAAGGACAGCCTTGAACTCTAGCCACTTCCTATAAGCATTTAGTCTTCACATATTCAAGTAGCAAAACATGTAAGTGGGAGGGAGGTGAGCCCACTCATATGCCTAAAACTTTGTGGGCATCACACTAACCAAATCCTGTGAAAGAAAGTGAAAGTGTCAGTCGCTCAGTCGTGTCTGACTCTTTGAGACCCCATGGACTATAACCCTCCAGACTCCTCTGTCCATGGGATTCTCCAGGCAAGAATACTGGAGTGGGTTGCCATGCCCTTCTCCAGGGGATCTTCCCGATTCAAGGATTGAACCCAGCTCTCCTGCATCGCAGGCAGGTTCTTTACCGGCTGAGCCACTTCGTGGGCCTCATACTAACCTGATCCCGTGAGGTCCCTGAATGCTGAATCTACCTGGAGCATCAGAGGCAGAGACTTTCGTTCAAAGCTCAGCTGTGGCTACACAGTCTTCCTCAGCCTCATTTGGTGTCATGTGGGCAAACACTTCTGTAGCCACTGCTCCCTGAAAAATCCATCCTTCCCAACAGAGGTACGGGCAGCCTCTGCTGTGAGAACAGCTCTGTCACCATTTGGTGGAAGCTCTTTTTTTTCTTAGTAAATTTATTTACTTTTAATTGAAGGATAATTGCTTCACAATATTGTGTTGGCCTCTGCCGTACATGCACATGAGTGGGCCATCAGTATAGCCGTGTCCTCTCTCTCTTGAACCTCCCTCCCACCTCTCACCCCATCCCACCCCTCTAGCTTGTGGCAGAGCAGCAGCGTGAGCTCCCTGAGTCATACAGCAAATCCTCATTGGCCATCTGATTTACATATTGTAGTGTATGTGCTCCCGTGTCACTCTCTCCAGGAACGCTTCAAAACACCTTACTCTTTGACTGGGGTGCTCTGTCCCTAAAACACAAAACCTAGCCTCTAGATGTGACTTTAAAACCAGCTTTCCCAAGGGAAATGTATTTGACTATTCAGCCCCTGACAAGATTCGCATCAGAATCATGACGTGATGGAAATAAAACTTAGGAAACACAAAGCAACTTTTCTCAGCGTATTGACTCAGTTGATAAAATCTCCCACGTGAACCTCCTCAGAGCATCTCTCAGAACACTGCTTTGCACACATATATGAATCGCAGTGAACTGTCTCCCAGAAAGTGGGCTTGTCCTTAAGGTTCAAACCACCGCCTTACTTTTGGAAACTGCTTTACACTTTCCAAAGCACATTCATGCTTGTTTTCCCACTGGATCCATCAGCCTGATGAGAGGGCTTTAGGACACAATCCCATGGTTCCCTCTGGGAAGCATCCTTTCTGCCCTTCTGAAGGGCCAGTTAGTTCCTGGCTAGTACACACAAAGTAAGCATGTGTGTGACTGTGAAGGGAGATCCCTAGTCACAATATCTTGTCACCATCTTTCATAGCTCTGAGATTCCCCTCTTCTGCCTCAGGCAGGAGAATTCAGTGAGAGTGAGACAGAGGAGAGGAACAGCAATAACGTATCTGTTCTTGCCTTTTCATTGGATAATCTCAATAAGGGGTTAGTAAAGCATCAGAGTTTATCCATTTGAGTCCACTCTGTCTACAGTCTAAGTCCCCAGCTTGTGCCACTGCCGTCAGGAACTATGTCTCTCCTTGATCAATATTTACTGAACAAACAGCAGGGACGAGAGAGTTTGTTTAGAGGAATCACGTGCACACCAGGGTGAATGAATGCTCGGGAAAGTACCTCAACTTTGTCTCCTTTCCTAGGATCTAGGGGTGCGTGTGCATGTGTGTACGCATGCGTGCAGACATGAGCATGCACAGACAGCCCCATACAAATGCCCTTTTTAACTTCTCCAAAGACACGAGTCATCCAGAAAAATGCCTCACTGTGTATGATTAGTACATTATTTATCCCTTAAGAGAACTCGCAATATCAATTCAGTTTCAAAAAACTCCAGCCTAAAGTTTGCTTCTCCTTTTGTGCTCCTATACAGGTTACACATTTTGGAAAGGCTCTTAGGATGAGTTAGAGGCACGAGCATCTTCTTTGACCCTTTTCAGATGAGTGGAAGGGAGGAAAATGCAAGTGGAAACAATAAAAGCAGTTTGATAGGGCAACTCTAACTATATATTTGTGATGACATGATATTTCTTTTTTAAAGAAATCCCAAGGAGAGAAGGAGCTCTTGAGATTTTCAGAGCCACTTAGCCAGTTTTTTGGAATCAGATGTGTTTAAGTCTAATAATAATTATAAACACCCTGGTGTTGAAGTTGAGAGAGCTCTACTCTTTCAACTTCACTCAAACAATTGCTTGAAGGCTCAAGGCAGGGCCCTCAATGCAGTTGACTTGGAGGCACCTGGGTCGAGTTTGAGGGGTTTTGTTTCTGTGTGTGGGGGAGAGGCTGAGGGGAAAACTGTGGGAGTTATTTATTTATTTGATTTTGTGAATCGGAGTTGTAAAAGCCATCTGAAATATTCATGCAGAATTGTCTGAGAAGCCCGTTTCTGTTTTATTTACTGCACAGTAGACCAGCCACAGCGGATTAGTTCTACAATACCCGTAACAAAAGCCCAACAGCTGACGCATGTGATGTTAGGAGGTGACAAAACAGTTAAAGTATGCTGCTGGCTACAGGCGAGCCGTCAGCAGACGCAGACAAAAGGGTTTGTGACAAGAATAACTCTCTCTCCAAGGCGAGCAGTGAAGAGTATCCAAAATACCAGTACCCTTTTCTCCTTGACATTGTCTTCCTACAGTCAGCACTTTATTGCCCTTTTATAGTATTTTTTAAATGAAGGAGCAAGAAGAAAGTAAACCCACACACAGAACTAATTCACCAAAACAGTAAACCAAGATTTTACTTTCCCAGCAGTTAGCCACTTCTGCCCATATGTAGATTTCCTTTACCATTTCTTCACTGAAGTTTGAAAAAAAAAAAATCGTTTCAAGGATGAACTGAAAAGAGGATCCATCTTGATAAGATTGTCATCTCTTGATTAATAAGCTTGAGAAGCCATGTGAGCCTTTGGTTACTGGGGAGAGGAGCTAGGGAGTGAGGTCTATGCCTGGTTTATTTTCTCCATTTCTGCAAACATCATCCCACTGATGAAATGAGGCCAGTGGACCAGGTTTTAAAGGGGATGGAGGATTGTACGAGAGCCACAGGGAGCTGTGCAAGGGGCAAGGTTTAGATCCCCAGAAAGAGGCCGATGGATGAGCCTGTGGCCGTTTCAGAGGTGTGAAAAATCAGCTGCCCTGTCTCCAGAAAATACGAGAGGCTGTCTTCTTTTTAACCTTTGTAATTCCCCTTCTATTCTCTCTGACATTCATTCAGCTGCCAAGAGCGTTTGGCAAGGTTTGGGCCAGCGAGCACACTTGCAGTGACCGCTAACCTTGGTATGTCCTGACACTTATGATGAGCGTCTGCAGGACGCAGAAGGCAGGCAGCCTGCTATGTCAGGCTTTTATTATGTACTGCAGAGGCTAGGGACAGCCAGTTTAATAAAACAAATCATCCTTGAAGGTAAAGCAACTGGGAAGAGGAGGAGGAAGACGGGGGGGAAAATGTGTCTTTGCCACTCATTCTGATAAAAAAAAGAATAGCAAAATAAGCACCCACCCAACGCACCGTGTGTGTGTGTGTGTGTGTGTGTGTGTGTGACAACCCAGGCACCCCTGAGCAGACTTGAAAACATCCTCCCATTTCTCCCATTTCATCTAAGCCCACAAGGCCCTCGTTTGCTCTGAGGAGACTCAAGAACAAACAGTGGTGATGAAATAGGTGGATGCTGAGAGTCAGCCCCCTTGAAATGTATGAGTTTGGTCAAGTACCTCCTCACAATTCTATTCTCCTCCAGATGTCAAGGCAAGGAGAGGCAAGACCATTTGGGGTGAGGTTCCTATATTGGGATGCCTTTTATCAAAGCAAAGTTTCCACTCGCCTCTCCTGAAGAACACTCAGCACCGCAGCTCCCACAATAGCCTCAGAGTCCCAGCCAGAGACTTTGGAAGCCTTTTGTTTTTCCCCTGTGGCATGTCCAAAGGCATGGCCTTCCCTCCCCCTCCCAGCGGCCGGCATTGTCTTGCATTCCAGGGACTTGATTGACTGTTGCCACCTGATGCTGAAGAGATACTCTAGGGTTCATTCTGCAGATTGTTGGGTTCTATTAAAAGAAACCTAGATAAGGGATTACTTGTCACTAAGGGATTTTCTGCAGATGTTTATTAGTGATTGGAAATCCATTAGGTGTGAAGAGGTACTGAAAAAATATGGACAAGACCAGTCTCATAACCCTGAATTTTTAAGATGCTCACTCAGAACATCAGAAAGGAGTCTCCCCCCAACCCCCCTTACTCTGTTAAACAGAGTTGGGGAGACTTTTCTGGCAGAGAAGTAAGGGTCTCTTTCATGGGCAATATTTCTACCTGTGGATGGAATTCCTTGGCACTCTTTCAGATCAGTTGCTACCCATCAATTACCTCTGTGGAGCCACCAAAAAAAAGATTAATTGCTCTAGCAGTAGAGGATCTCGTTATAACTTTCTTTTATCTAGCCCAATCCGTTGCATGAGTATTGCCTCAAATTAAGCACAAAATTAGCAAACCATTTCATTTGTTCTCAAAGAATTCATCCCTTCCCAAACATAAACCAATAACCCGAGTCTCCTCTTGGGAATCTTTTGTGTCATTCCCACTTATTTTGAAGTTACTAGCTCTTCTGTGGTTTTTCTAAGCCACAAATCCACAGCTTGTCAAGGTTTTGATGCCTCGTATAAGTAGGAATTACTGAAAATGCATTTAAAAGGAGCCAGCAGGGTTTAATGGCAATAGACCTGAATCGGTTATTTCACATGAGTCTCTTCATCTCATAATTTCTTCATCCCATAGAATCTCATACTTTCTTCATCTATAAAATGAGCTCTGAGATCTATTTCAAGTCTTTAAACTCTATTTTTTTATCATTATTTTAAAATTCCTTTTTTTAAGTATTTAGGCAGAAGGTAAGGTGTGAATCTAGAGCAATGTGGAGCAAAGCAGAAGGCAGGGTCTCGTTTTGAGCTGTTTATCAAAGACGATGCAACAAAACCCTGTGTAGCGTTGTGAGGAAAACACAGAATGGAAGCCAGGAGAGCTCTCAAAAGACATCTAAGGATAAATCCACTACAACTAGATGTAAGTAGGTGAAAAGCTAAATGACATCAAGACACAGATGCACAAGTTGTTAAAGGACAGCCCAAGAGTATTGCCAAAAGAAATGAATGTTTGAAACAGGATGCGTGCGTGTGTGCCAAGTTGCTTCAGTCACGTCAGACTCTGCGACCCTAGGGACTGTAGCCCACCAGGCTTCTCTGTCCCTGGGATTCTCCAGGCAAGAATACTGGAGTGGTTGCCAGGCCCTCCTCCAGGGGATCTTCCCGACCCAGGGATCAAACCAGCATCTCTTACTCTCTTACGTCTCCTGCCTTAGCACAGGTGGGTTCTTTACCACTAGCGCGACCTGGGAAGTCCTTATAAAAGGACAAAACCCACTAAAAATCAGTAACCAGCATGGCCGATGATAAGAAATAACAGGGTGGGACCTCCCTGGTGGTCCAGTGGTTAAGACTCTACCTTCCAATGCAAGGGAAGGGTTTGATCCCTGCTTAGGGAACTGACATCCCACATGCCGTGTGGCATGGCCAAGAAATAAAAATAATACATTTTTAAACATTAAAAAAAAAAGAAAGAAAATAACAGAATGGAGGCTGTGCACACTCCCCAAAGAAATGTCTTTGATCTGTTCTCAGGCAAACCCCCAGAACTGCACTTCTTCCCTCCTCCAAGGCTGACGCTTTTCTAGATGCATCCCCCTCCTCTGACTGTCTTAAACGTCATCCCTGTTCCCTTGGCCCTGGTTTCCAGATCTCCTGGGGGTCCTGGGAGTGGGTAGGCTTCATCTGGCGCCCCTGCCATACCTCTGTCCCCAGAACTCTCTGCCAGGCCAGGCGGCATCTTCGAGTGTTCAAGGACCATAGATCCTCATCGTGGGTCTGTTGCCAATGGCCAGGGAAACCACACTTCTTGAAATGTTTCTTTTAATAAATGCCTCTGATTATGTTTATGTAGCATTTGGCTAACAGCTCCCAAACCCCGTAGTTAGAGTGGGTAGTTGCACTGTGTAACTGGTCTCCAGCCATAATCCCTCTCTCAATAACGCCCATTTGACACAATTTGAAGGATCATCTTTGGGGAAGACAGGAGAGTACTCAGAAAGGCTTGTTAATGACTTTTTATTTGGTAGAAGGTGAGTGCCACTCCATGATTGCCACTCCATGCCCTCCCCATCCCACAAATACACGTGTATGTGCGGGAGATTGGGGAGAAGGTCATCAGAGTTCGGTTGAATTCTCATCAGGGAATGGCCTTTGGAGTATATGGGTTTGCACATTTATGGAGGGCAAGGTGCTACGTGCATGCTCAGTGATATCTACTCTTTGTGACCCCATGAACTGTAGCTTGCCAGGCTCCTCTGTCCATGGGATTCTCCAGGCCAGAATACTGGAGTGGGTTGCCAGCACTACATTAGGTTGCCATTTCCTCCTCCAGGGGATCTTCCCGACCCAGAGATCGAACCAGCATCTCTTGCACTTGAGGCAGATTCTTTACTGCTTGAGCCATTAGGAAAGCCCTGGGGAGCAAGGTGGTATTTCCATTATTTCCCAGGCAGTGGTTGGAACTATGTCCTGAGAAACTAGCCTATATATATATATATATATATATTTTGGGAGAAGCTTCTCAACATTTTCACTTTTTCTAGAATCCAGTCGGCCCCAGATTGGGGCTCTTTTTCTTCTGGAGCATCATTAGATTTCTTTCAAAGGACAAGTGACTTGCCATAGGAAGCACTGAACTTCTTTGTCCAACTCCAAATGTCTCAGACAGGTTTGTCTGGCATCATTTTCATTTTCTTTAACAGTTACTATCATTATAAAAAGGTCCACTGCACAAAGCGAGAAAAGGTGGGGAGAATGGGATCCAATATGTTCAAAATGACAACCCCTCTCTGTTACTTTGGTGAGCAGCAGGTCTGAGCCAAGATAAAAATCTCTCACCTCTTGTCTAGGTGTACCCAGATCCGTCTACACGTGCAGCTGCAGTGCTTTCACTTCCTCAGATGTCTGCACTTACTATAAAAGTAAAACATTATTCATGTGTAAGTTCCCCCACTAAAGGAAAACTACAAAGTGTCAGTGTGTACTTGGAAAATTATAAGTATCTGGAATGATTCTGTGAATCCTTTGTTTCATTGTGGGAGTGATAGGTCCTGCTTTACCATGTAACTCACAAAGATTACTAAATAAGTACATCAGTAGCTATTCCTTTCCCTAGACGAGAGGTCAGACTATTAAACAACTACTAATAAACAATTCATAAGCACATGCACAGAAAAAACACACACATATATTCATTGCTGTGGTAGGAAAGAATTAACAAATAGATTTTCTGAACAGTATATTTGGAGAATGTTTATCTTGAACTACAGTGACTTTGAACAATTCCCTTATTCTCTCTGCGCCTCCATTTTCTTACTGTAAAATGGGGTTAATAACCACAGAGATGTTGGGGAAACTGAATGATACAGTTCACATTCAGTATATAACACAGTACCTGACACATAATAAGCAGTCCAAAAATGTGGAGTATTATTACTGTCAACTGCATAAATCACTCTCTTATGGAGAAACTCTCATCTCAAGGTAAAGTATTTTCTGATGTAGGATTTTAGGATTTGGTACACATTTTGTATTTTGGACTTCCCTGATGGCTCAGATGGTAGAATCTGCCTGCAGTGTAGGAGACCTAGGTTCGATCCCTGGGTCAGGAAGATCCCCTGCAGAAGGGAATGGCAACCTACTCCAGTATTCTTGTCTGGAGAATTCCATGGACAAAGGAACCTGGTAGGCTACAGTCTGTGGAGTCAGAGTGAGACACGACCGAGCAACTAACACTTTTGTATTTTGGGACTCAGTATTAATATCATCATCTTACTCCTTTTTTTTGTCCGCAGCGTAGAGGCATACCTCAGAGATATTGCAGGTTCCATTCCAGACTACCAAGTGTTGCAATACAGCAAGTCACATGATGTTTTCTTTAATTTTCCAGTGTGTTTAAAAGTTATATTTATACCATATTATACTCTATTAAGTGTGCAACAGCATTATGTCTAAAAAAAGTATAGACCTTCATTAAATATACTTAATTGCTAACAATGCTAGCCATCATCTGAGCCTTGAGTTGTAGTCTTTTGGCAGTAGTAACATCAAAAATCACTGATCACAGATAACGAGAGCAAAAAGTTTGAAACATTTCGAGAATTACCAAAGTGTGACACAGACACATGAAGTGAGCAGTTATCATTGGAAAAAATGGTGCTGGTAGGCTTGCTTCACACAGGGTTGCCACAAACCTGCAATTCATAAAAAAACTCACTATCTGTGACCTATAATAAAGCAAAACAAAGTGCAGTGAAAGGAGGTATACCTGTCCTTTATAGTGCGGAATATTTTAGTATACAATTTAG
This sequence comes from Capra hircus, assembly GCF_001704415.2. Taxonomy (NCBI): domain Eukaryota; kingdom Metazoa; phylum Chordata; class Mammalia; order Artiodactyla; family Bovidae; genus Capra; species Capra hircus. The sequence continues at coordinate 68,185,145 of NC_030823.1, read as the reverse complement.
CAACAGAGTGGACAGTCCTCTAATACAAGCAGGAAACTAAGGTTTTAATTTTCTTCATTTGTAGCGTGGGTTTAGTTTATATCAAAGGCCAATTATTAGTCTACTTTTGAGAAGACATTTTGTTTTCCTAATGGAAAAATGATTCAAATTCTGAAAGATAAGGTAGAGAACTGATTCTGGAATACACCTCTTTAATGAAGTGAGGAGTCCCAACAGTATGTCTCCATCTTTCTACTCAAATATTCACAATGGAATCCAAGTTTTTCAATAGGTCTGCATGTATCCTTTGCATAAGTCTTTTTCTAAAACTCTACAAAGCTGTCAACCCCACATTACAATGCTACTATATATAACAACTTTACATAAGAGAATAGGGGTCGGCCATTTTTAGAAAATGCAGGTGCCCTGTAAGCCCCTATCTGAAAGAAAGACCTTAGCTCAATTTCCTTTGAAGAACTGGAGACTTGAAACTGAAAACTTTATTAATGCCATTGTCTCCTTGTATCAGCAGGTTCCAGAGAGATTCCTGGAAGTTGCGCAGATCACATTACGGGAGTTTTTCAATGCCATTATCGCAGGCAAAGATGTTGATCCTTCCTGGAAGAAGGCCATATACAAGGTCATCTGCAAGCTGGATAGTGAAGTCCCTGAGATTTTCAAATCCCCAAACTGCCTACAAGAGCTGCTTCATGAGTAGAAATTTCAACAACTCTTTTCGAATGTATGAATAGTAGCAGTCCCCTTTGGATGTCCACGTTATCCGTGTCTAGATTTTGATTTCATATATGTGTGTATGGGAGGCATGGATATGTTATGAAATCAGCTGGTAATTCCTCCTCCATCATCTTTCTCTCATTTTCTTCTGTTTTCAATTGCAACGGGGATGGTTCTTTTCCTGCCGCCTTTAGTTTACTTTTGCCCAAGGCCCTTAACATTTGGAGACTTAAAATAGGCTTAATTATCAGGGAAAAAAAGAATGTTGACGTGTGTAAAGTCTATATTAGCAAGGACGGGCATTTGTTTAAAATGCGTCTGCTGGATTCATGGTTTGTTGCAAATGGCGGTTGGCGGAGGGAGACCCGTGACAGAGCACAACTCCGCAGTCAGTGATGCGTCTCTTGTGTTTACTGCTGAGAAGGTCAGAAAACTGAATGAAACCACTTGATAAACTTAAATATTTTGCTTGGTTTGAACTCAGTAAGTAGCTTTTTATCACACGTTTGAAAATAATGCCGGTGGCAGATCAACAGCTCACTTTGCAAAAGTACCCCAAAAGGCCACATTTTAAAAAGAAAACATGATCACTAACTGTCAAGTTTTTCCTCAGAGAAATGGCAAACACCCCAAACTAGTTTCTTTTGGAGGCAGAGCAATTTTATACAAAACTGACTTTATCAAGGTGAGACTGGAAATTCATGTGGTTTCTAGTCACCTCTCGGAATTTTGCAATAGGTTCTTCTTGGTAGTAAGTGAGTACCTATCATTCTTCATACAGGAAAACCCCTATAATGTGTTATTATTTTCTGTTTATCTTGCTTAAGATATAAAAAGGCACATAAGTTTCAATTTTATTCTTTGCAAAACTTTGTTTATATGCTTTAGAAGAATTATCATGTCTGTTTAATATTTAACAATTTTTTTTTTTTTTCGAAAAACACTATTTGCTGAATTCCTTTCTATGGTAAGGAATAAAGGACATCCTAACTTGACCATAAAGTTCCTGCCTATACTAGAAGTTTGTTGACAGCTGCTAGCTGACTGGATCTTCCCCTCCTGAGAGGAGTACATTTGAGAATGACCTATTTTCCTATACATTTCCACACTACCTACCCTGATGGATATTCAAAGTGGTGACAGTCTAATTTAAAGTGTTTTGATTTTAGGTACAGTGTTTTAAAGCAATGATAAAGTCTCTTCTAACTCAGAAGCTAGTAACTGACCAAAACATGAGAAGAGTGTATAGAATAGGAGAGTTTGGGAGTTAACCCAAAAGACACAATTTCAGCACACATAAGAAAGCTAGCTGCTATTTCATGCTTTCTCCAATGGTTCTCCTCTTTTTTTCTTTCTCTTTTCTTTTTCCAGTTTTTCAAAAGTGTACAGCGTTTCCATACTTGCTTTTAAAAAGCCATATGGCATTCACACTTGTTTTCTTGGATGGGTTTTGTGTGCAGAGGCAGTAAGAATTCCTTTTTTATTCTAATAGTGTTTTCCAGAACCCTCCCTCCCCTTCAGTAATTTGATCTACATCTTCTAAAATGACACAGTAAAAGAAAAAAAAGAAAACCCTGGTATTTAGATTATGTATAACATAAATACCATTTTTTCCTTGATTTTTATAAAAATGACATTTGACTTTGAAGAATGTCGGTTGACCCATGAGACTAGCTGACCCAATCACTGTATTTTAACATCATTTATAAATTCTGCTGATGGACAGGAATGTATGAAGGCAATTATTGTCAGCACAAAGCTTTAAAACCTGCTGACTTTAAATTAAACAGTGTGGTCCTGTGATGCCTGCATCATTCAGGAGACACAGCCTCTCACGGTGTGGACGGAGTGCAGCAGCTTAGGCCTGGCACGCCCCAGCCTCCCTGCACAACTGAACCCATCCCCCAGCTCGAGGCTCCTACACAGCATACACAGGCCCGTCGGAGCCAATATGTTCTTGTTCTGGCTTGTTTAGGAAAAAAAAAAAATGTTCAGATAATCATCACATTGGAATATAATGCAAACCAAAAAAAAAAAAAAAAAAAATCCAATCAGCACAAAGTAGAGAAGCAATCTCAACTTGTGGTCACACTCTTTCGCCTTGCTTCACGCCCAAGAGTATGACATTCGTTGTTCACATCAGTATACAACTGGCTCTTTTTGCTGTTCCTTGGAATTCACATCACCATTGTGTTGCCATTTGCAAGGCAAAAGGCAAAACTGTAATGTATTCACCTATCAAGACAGATTGCTAGTATCTTCCTGATCTGGGGCAAATTTAGTATTGATTCCAGACATATTTAGATTTTTAGTATTATTCTCCCCTGCCTTTCTAATTTAAGTAGACAAATTAAGCAAAAGTGTGTATTCACAACCAAATGTTGATGTGCTTATCCACAATAATATCCTCTCAATGTTCGCTGAGGCATAGAAATTGTTTCAGAGTAGAAATTGCAGCGTGAGTAGAAACTCACCTCATTGTCCTGGAAACAGAACTTGATCATTTTGCTTTTAGATGATTCTTTTTCTTTCACCACCATAAAATCTTGTGCCTCCCAGTGCATTGGAAAATGACAAAAGCCTGTCTCTCAAAATGCCTATTTAACAGGTTTTTTAAAATCACCATCTTTCCAATCTTCATTCAACTCTCACCACATAAAAATTGGCGACTTGGGAGAAAGTTCACTTTCTCTGGTGGGAGGGTGAAGGACTAGGGACAGTTTACAAAGGGAAACAAAGTCTAAAGTCCATGTTGAAGTACCACATTTCCACTTATTTTCTGCTAACCCCAAATATTTTTGCATCTACACTTGAGGTTATAGTCTGTGCCTAGACCTAAATGCACCAGCGGGGGGATTTTTAAAAATCCTTCAAAATCCCACTCTTTTCCCACAAGTACAATTGTTCTTGTGCCTTCTGTGGCTTTCGATTTCATCTTTTGACTTTATTTCCAATTACTACAGCTGCAATAAACACTAGATTTTTTTTCTGGCTGTTTGACATGACGTTGATAGCTATGCATATTTTGTGTCTTTTTAAAAACAAAGCGGGAGAATACGTTTTTGAGAAGAGAATTTTTAGAACAGTTTGATACCGCAAATTATTTTTTCCTCAATTGTTTGAGCAGCATTCGAGTTTTGAAAATTCTTGTAGAAGCCAATTTTTTGTAACTGTGGTGCAAATCTTGTGTTTTCTTAGCCTAACGAAAAGTAGTATAGAAGCAATATTTCATACCATGTGCTATGTATGTGTGTGCAGATGTGTGAACATAAACACATACACACATATACACACATGTAAAAATAGACATATATATATGCGTGTGAAGTGGAAAGCTTACCTTTTCCTACCTAGATTTAAGGACCTATTTTAGGCATTTGTTATGTTTTGTCAAAAGAATGTTCTATTTGCAAAAACAAAACATTTAATTCTCACTGTATCTCTGGCTGTTTAATGAGGACATTTCACTTTAACTGGTAAAACAACGTGGAAGCTGGTAGAATGTAGTAATTATTTAAGGAAATGTTCACCCACATATTCCCGAAGTTTGCTTTGTGCCTCCAAGTATTATTCCATTAAAGTGTTTTATGTTTGCCAATTCATTGTTGCTGTGCTAGGGATGTGGGTGAATATCATTTTAAAAAATGTTAAAAACAACAAAAAAAACGCAAAACAAAAACACTAAAGCAAGAGGGGAACTTTTATAAAGCAATGTAAATATTTAACCTCATGGCTGTTGTTACGTAAGACATGAGATTTTAATAAATAACTACATTCTCACAACATCTGTTGAATTCATTAGGAACACTTCGGTGACTGTATAGACAGTTGAAAGCATTCTTGAAAATCCTGCTCTCTACTTTTAAAAGATAAGAGTCTCTTTCATCAGATGTCAAGGGCAAGGGTAATGCAGTTTCTGTAAATTTATGAAATTTCTTTTCTGTGTACATGAAGACAGTTAGTATGTAATCCCCCCTCCCCCCCACACACACATACATGCATACACATATAGGTTAATATTAAGTCGTAAAGCTAAAGAGTTGGGGGCTTTCAAATTAGGATGTTCCCCAGAAGCAATCATAAATTCATCAAAGAAAAAGTGGTTTACAGAATCCCCTGAGAGAAGGCGTGTGCGTGTGAGGACAGAGCAGAATCTCTTTGCCATGTATATTATAGACTCTTTATTGGTGTGAATAGTACAAATGTTTCGTTCTGGTACAGACTCCGTGTTTGCAAATTACAAGAAGCATTGTTTTCAAAAAGCTCCCCTTAAAAGAACGTAACTGGTTTCTATGAGTAAGCAGTTACTGTATTGCACTTACATGTGACGTTGAAGGAAGTGCAGTTTTGTTTTCTGTAGACCTGTTGGTTGTAAACCACCTGTAAGACTAAAGCTAAAATGCTCGTTTTCAGAGCTGGGATCAAAACTGGTATTTAACCTTTGCATCTCCTTATAAGTATCCTTCTAGAAATATAACAGAATCTGGGAGCAACTGGACTTTGAGTCTTTTCAACTGAGCCCTCTCTCAAAACTGACACCCCGAAAATGCACAAACATGCGCCTGAGCAGAAAAGGCAAAGAGTGGCCCTTTTTTGTGAAATGGATTCATTCTTTGTTTTTTAAAATATTCGAATCTTCTCCATAGGGGGGAAAAGCATTTTTAAATTGTATATTACCACTTCAAAATTAGAATTTGAAAAGCAAATGTATTTGGGGTTGGTCTCAGCAATACACAGAAGAATCAAAGGTCCTGGCTTCCCCCAATATTGTCCCAGCCATTTCTCATATGTATATAGTATAAACCGTGACAAAACACTGCCTTTATATTATTTAGCAATATGTTGTAAATAGCATTATTAAGCTCTTTTTTTTGTAATAAAGACCCTTTGATTTGAATATAGTACAATAACTGAACTGATAAAGTCAATTTTTGATTTTTTTTTTTTAGCTAGAGGCAATTTCAATTGTGGATTTTTGTTGTTGTCTATTGTTCTGAAGACTTTGCATAATTTATTGGTTTAATTTATCCTAATTTATTTGATGAAGGTGTACAATTTTGTATTACCAAGGATGTACTGTAATATTAATTGATATGATAAAAAAACAATGAGACTCCCTGTCCATATTAAAAAATAAATAAAAAGGTGCAGTAGACAATTGATTTTAAAGTAAAAGTAAAAAAAAATTAGTTTGGCAGCTACTAAATTTTAAAACAGGAAAAAAAATTTGTTGGGGGGAGGGTGGGAAGAGGGTTTTACTTTGTGTGTTTAAGCTTTTGTACACTCTGCAAACTTTTACCTTTTGCTTTGTACCACTGAAAGGATACAGTAGTCCAATTGCCTTGTGTGCCTTCCATCTCCTCTTAAACTGAATGTATGTGCAGTATATATGCAAGCTTGTGCAAAATAAAATATACATTACAAGCTCAGTGCCATTTGATTTCTTTTACACATGGGACACTTAGTTTTTGGACCTGTGTCCAATTGTAGGGCAGCAGGCTAGTTGTGACTATAATATCAATTATAGAGTTTTCCTCCTCCTGCCAGTTGGGCAATTTATTTTTTTGTTTGTTATTTTTGGTCATGTGCTTGCAAGATATTAGTTCCCTGACCAGGGATTGAACCTGTGCCCTTGGTACCCAAAGTGAGGAGGCCTAACTACTAAACTGCCAGGGAATTCCCTGGAATTTTCCTTTTTTACAGTTCTTAAGCATACAAACCTAGGATCGTGACACGCAACTCATAGAAATGATCTTTTTTTTACTTCAGACATTTGTAGTAAATGGCTAGATTTCTGTCTGAAACCTCTTCTCACAAATTTAAATTTAACCCTCAGAATTTATAATCAATGTAAGTTTTGGATTCAAACAATGTTGTGATCTAATAAATGCAGTTCAATTGTTAATGTCTCATGATTTGAAGAACAAGGAAAGATGTTCCCCAAATCACAAAATGGCAAATATGTTATTTGAAATATGGGGAGTGAGAGCTTGTATTCTTTCTATGCTGGTTGAACTCAGAACTACATCCTAATGTAAATGTAAAACCTTTCTGAAATGTTCCTTTGGACAAGAATGGCGGCATGATTCATACTAAAAACATTGGTTGTATGGCTTTGGAAAACTTTCTTTCTCTCTTTTGCTTTAGTTTAAAATCATGTCTCCTTCATCTTCAAATCAAAAACCTGAGGAATCATCAGAACTCATTTGCCCACTTGACAATGACCCTATTAAATGTCACTCACAGCGGCACCTCCCTTTCTGCCCGCCATATTACTGTACACTGAGTCTTCTCCATCTCTGAGATATCTCCTTTTGCTCTTCCCCTCAGTGAAAAAGCTTTATATTTTGACTCTATTGTCATGAGAAGTGCTTAGAATCAGTGCCAACTGAAAAGCTATGAAATGGTAATGGTATTTTCCATTTTTAGCTCTTTTTTCTATCAATGGCACAAATTTAAATTCCAGCCTTCCTAATTAAATTGTGCCAAAGAGCATGCATGTGGCCTTCTGTGCCAAAATATTTATTCCCTGATTGGAGAAAGAAAGGAATGCTTTCCCCCACTCTCTGCTCCTCCCACCCCACCTCTCACCCTCAGCTCTCTTCTAACTGCTCTTGAACAGGAGAAGGCATTTGCGGTAATATAATGAAATGACTTCCATCTTCTGGTCCTTGCTTAACACCAATCTTCTTTAAATCAGATTGGATAATCCAGGTAGTGACTAAATCACTAAGAAGTTACAGTAGGTGGTAATATTTTCTGACAGGAGGTTCGTGTAAACTGTAGCTTCAACTTATTGCTTTTGTGACTCCATCTGATGGCACTGACCCAGAGTAATATGCATCAATACTACTATTCTTAACTTTGATCTAAACCCTGTTCACAGAACTATTTCCATATATGTCTGTCTCAATGCCTGCCAGTACCCTTGCTATACTTGGAGGTTTAGGTTCCACCAAGTAATAATAAAGAAAAGGTTGATTTTATTCATTGGTATCTCCATTCATTATCATAAATGATAAGTTTTTCTTAAAGACTAGCAGCTAAAAATCCTCACATTTTTACAATTTATTCACACATGCTAAAGTGAGAGACAGATGTCTCTGAAAACAAGGTCATAGGAAAACATCAAATATTTGCTGTGTGTTGCCAAGTTCTGGGATCTATGATAGCTCCTGAAGGCATAAAATACACGAGAAGGATTTGTAAAGGAAATCAGCTTGTATGATATCTATACGAAGTTGTGAAAGATTACTAGAAAAAAAAAAAAATGGTTCCACACACCCACTGCCCCCTTCCACAAGCAATAACCCTTTGGAGGGAGGGTCAAGACTCTGGGGTAAAAATACCTAAAGGGTAACCTTTCTCTTTGGTGTCTAGAAGGCTAAAGGATTCTTAGAGTCAGTGTAGCTACCATGTTGACTTTCTCTGAAGGATTTCTATATACCAAAAAAAAAAGTTTGCTAAAATGTTTTTGCTTCTCGTGTTGTTGTTGTTCAGTTGCTCAATCATGTCTGACTTTTTGCAACTCCATGGACTGCAGCACACCAGGCTTCCCTGTCCTTCAAGAAAGGGAATTTAGGGGGCTTCCCCTGTGGCCCAGTGGTTAAGTATCCACCTTGTAACGTAAGGGACACTGGTTTGATCCCTGGTCCATGAAGATCCCACATGTCGTGGAGGAGCTAAGCTTGTTGTCCACAACTATTGAGCTTGTGCTCTAGAGCCCAGGAACCACAACTCCTGAAGCCCACATGCCTAGAGCTGTGCTCCGCAACAAGGGAACTGACTGCAATGAGAAGTCGGTGCACCGAAATGAAGAGTAGCCCCTGCTCACCGCAACTAGAGAAAGCCTGGACAGAGCAACAAAGACCACCACTGCCAAAAAAATAAACTTTAAAAGATTATTTTATAAAAAAGAAAGGGAAATTAACTTACAGGGCAAGGCAAGAGCAAAATTCTGAAGTTGGTCAAGGGTGGCTGGATCTTTTTCCCTCTGTTCATGATCACTCGCCCTTCAGTAAGTGTCTCAGCACTTGTCAAGCATGTAATGCTCTCGTGTGGCCCCAGCCCTTGTTCTGTTCAAGGGGACTGAGATATCTACTAGACATAACATGAAGAAATCACTAACTTGGTGTGTTTCTCTTCCAGTGGTATAGGTATTAAAAGATGTATGGTCACAGGAATACTTTTTACATTTTCATTTTGGGGCTGAAAACACCCCAGCAATTAAGGGTTGGCAGTCTTCCCCACCAAACACAAGGCCACATCTTTGAACAATGTCACTCATGGCTACACCCTGCCTGAATGCAGTATCATCTGTCAGCGCATCCTGCTTCTTTTTCCAGGACTTGTGGTCATTGAATCCCTTGACCACTTTCCTGCCTGTGGTCACTGAGTCCTTTCAAGTGTCTCCAAAATCATTCAGAAGGAGGGACCCTTCTCCACTGGACATTGGTTTGTTTTTCTGGTTAGAGAGGAAATCACCTAGTGCTGAATAGATTTTAAAGAGAATTTAACTCAGTGACTTTTATTCCCAAGATCTCTAGGGTAATGTGGTACTACCTCAGGGGCCACCAAATCAAGATCTCTTTTAACCAAAGAGTTTTTATCTTTATACTGGGGTACAATAAACTGTTCACTTTTTTAAAAGATGTTCTCTGTTTCAAGCAACAAAGATCTCATCAGATATGATAGAATAAGTCTCTAAGTATGAACGTGAATATTAAATTCAATAAGTTCTGTCAAACTTTCATTTAAAAAAAAAAAGTTCCACGAACATGTGGTTCTGGAGGAAGGTGGGGGAAGGACAGATCGGGAGTTTGGGATTGACATGTACACACTGCTATATTTAAAATAGATAACCAACAAGGATCTACTGTATAGCACAGAGAACTCTGCTCAATATTCTGTATTGAAATAGAAAAAGAATTTGAAATAAAATAGATACATGTATCAGTCAGTCAGTTCAGTCTCTCAGTCGTATCCGACTCTGCGACCCCATGAATTGCAGCACGCCAGGCCTCCCTGTCCATCACCAACTCCCAGAGTTCACTCAGACTCACATCCATGGAGTCAGTGATGCCATCCAGCCATCTCATCCTCTGTCGCCCCCTTCTCCTCCTGCCCCCAATCCTTCCCAGCATCAGAGTCTTTTCCAATGAGTCAACTCTTCTCATGAGGTGGCCAGAGTACTGGAGCTTCAGCTTTAGCATCATTCCTTCCAAAGAAATCCCAGGGCTGATCTCCTTCAGAATGGACTGGTTGGATCTCCTTGCAGTCCAAGGGACTCTCAGGAGTCTTCTCCAACACCACAGTTCAAAAGCATCAATTCTTCGGTGCTCAGCTTTCTTCACAGTCCAACTCTCACATCCATACACGACCACAGGAAAAACCATAGCCTTGACTAGACGGACCTTTGTTGGCAAAGTAATGTCTCTGCTTTTCAATATGCTATCTAGGTTGGTCATAACTTTTCTTCCAAGGAGTAAGCGTCTTTTAATTTCATGGCTGCAGTCACCATCTGCAGTGATTTTTAAGCCCAAAAAAATAGTCTGACACTGTTTCCACTGTTTCTCCATGAAGTGATGGGACCAGATGCCATGATCTTCGTTTTCTGAATGTTGAGCTTTAAGCCAACATTTTCCACTCTCATAACCAAATCACTTTGATGTACACAGGAAACTAACACACCACTGCTAATGAACTACAATATAAAGATTTTTAAAATATGTGTTTATTGATAAAGTCAATCAATGAAAAAACAAAAATAATCGTAGAGGTGTAATCAAACTAATTGTCCTCTTTTAGATAAATCGATTTAAAAAATGTGGTATTTACACATAGTGGAATATTACTCAGCCTTAAAAAGGAAGACAATTCTGATACAAGCTGTAGCATGGAAACATCTTGAAGACATCATGCTAAGTACAATAAGCCAGTTACAAAAACACAAAGGCTGTGTGATTCTACTTGTTTGAGGTTCTAAAAGTAATCAAATTCAAAGAGAAAGTAGGATAGTGGTTGCCAGGGGATAAGAGAAGGGAATATAGAGCTATTGTTTAATGGGTATGAGGTTTCAGATGGGGAAGACAAAAGAGTTCCAGAAGTGGATGGTGATGATAGTTGCAGAACCTTGTGACTGTTGTCTGCTTGTTGTTGTTTGTTCTGTTTGGTGCAGAACCAAAATCAATTGTCACTGATTTTACACTTAAGAACAGCTAGAAAGGTAAATTATATTTTATGTATATTTTACAATACAATAGTAAACATCTTTTTTAAAAGGTTAAAAAAAAAATAAAGGAGTTCTCTGCTAAACAGCAACACAATACTCATCAAGTAAAGTAAGAGATCTTTAAGGATGAATGATTAGGTGAACATTAAAAAATAGTAGCTTTATGTGAGTTTTAGCAAACCTTCAAAAATAGAGATTATTTTTACACCAAAGAAACAGCACCGAGCCTGCCAGGCACATGCATTTAGTTCCCTTTCTTCTCCCCTAGCCAGTGGCTTTTGTCATCCTGCCATACTGTTTTAAATTGTGATCTAAGAACTATACCCAGACCCATGGCAGCTTCCCAGGACATTCAAATTTTGAAGAACACAGAAATTCTCCAGGAACTAAAAGTTTCTTCCCAGGCCTACTATTTCCTGGGGCCCTTGCCCTCAGCCTCAGGCCTCTAGCCACTGTGGCCCCACCTCCAGCCAGGCATGCTTGGGTACGCCCCAGAATAGGAGTGGAGCAGCTTAGAAAGATTAAGGTGCCATAACAGACTGAAACAATCACTTAGGCTGTCTTTACCCTGGCAAAGGGGAGGGTATTATTTGCAAAGCCCCCTGCTGAGTGGCCCAGGTGCTAGCTAGACAGGCTCAGGAGATAGTTTGGCAGCCTCCCTGGAAAAAATGCCTGTGTCTCTGCAAATAAATCTGCTGGTGGAGAAAGCACTGGGTTTTCCCCAGTGCTTGTGCAAATAGTACTCTGTGCTTTGCTGGTATTGGAAATTCCTTGGTGTGAGTAGCTCTAGACCATGAAAATGGGAGGCATGGATTTCTTGTTATTGTCATTACCCTTGACCTGTTAGGAAATAATTTCAAAAATCAATGGTCCAATTTCCAATTATTCACAACATGAAAGCTCTTGATAACCAGAAGAAACATTTTATTTAAATGCCTGTTCACCACTCAGCAACTGAAAGTGAGCAAGAGAGTCTTGAAGTCTGACACAGAGGAAGGTAAATGAGCATGCACTCAAGCATGGTATGGGCATGTGCCTCTGAGTACAGGTATTCTAGAAAAAATACCTGTGCATTCTAGAAAAAACTGTGAATAATATATCCATTATCAACTGAGTATTATTTATGTCTTTTCTCCACTCAATATCCAAGAATTTGTAGAATCAACATTATAGTTATATATATGAGAAATCTTCATGAGGTGGATGCATTTCTAAACAAAAAGAAAGTATCAAAGTTTACACTAGAAGTAGAAAAAAAACTAATAGAACTGAGATCCTAAAAGAAATTGAAAAACTTGCTCAAAAAACAAAATAAAAACAAATGCAATCTCCTCTCCTCCACAGGCACCCAGCATTGTAGAATTCTATCAAATATCTAAAATATTAGATCAATAGTTTAGACACCTATATATACACATATATATCCCAATTTTTAATGAATTCTACACATTTATTGATACAAATGCAAAAACCTTAAGTAAAAATATAAACAATTCTAATCCACCAATATAGAAACAAACACTGTACTATAAACAAGCGGGGCTTGTAACAAACTGAGATGAAGGAAGACCCAGACTTACTGATTTTCTGGGTGAAAAGCAGAAAAAAGTTTATTGATGTGTTGATTTGTTTTTTCTACCTTCTAGTGACAATGAAAACAAATGTATCTTATTGGGGCTGTCAGCTAAATTTTTCTTTTACTAGGGCCAAGTAGCCTTTGCTCTTTCAGCCATGTTAGCTTGCCAGGTTGCCTAATTCAGAGACTGTGTCTTATTTTAATATGCCTTTTTGGAATTCCAAGTCTTTAGAAAAAGTCAAATTCATCTAGTAGAGCTTTAAAATTTTCCCTCAATAATTTTTTAGTTTCATTCTTTTACAAGTAGTTGACCAGTTTTCCCAACACCACTTGTTAAAGAGATTGTCTTTAATCCATTGTATATTCTTGCCTCCTTTGTCGAAGATAAGGTGTCCATAGGTGTGTGGATTTATTGCTGGGCTTTCTATTTTGTTCCATTGATCTATATTTCTGTCTTTGTGCCAGTACCATACTGTCTTGATGACTGTGACTTTGTAATAGAGCCTGAAGTCAGGCAGGTTGATTCCTCCAGTTCCATTCTTCTTTCTCAAGATTGCTTTGACTATTCGAGGTTTTTTGTATTTCCATACAAATTGTGAAATTATTTGTTCTAGCTCTGTGAAAAATACCACTGGTAGCTTGATAAGGATTGCATTGAATCTGTAGATTGCTTTGGGTAGTATACTCATTTTCAATATATTGATTCTTCCAATCCATGAACATGGTATATTTCTCCATCTATCCTCAATGGTGAAAAATTGAAAGCATTTCCCCTAAAGTCAGGAACAAGACAAGGGTGCCCACTTTCACCACTACTATTCAACATAGTTCTGGAAGTCTTGGCCACAGCAATCAGAGCAGAAAAAGAAATAAAAGGAATCCAAACTGGAAAAGAAGAAGTAAAACTCTCACTGTTTGCAGATGACATGATCCTCTACATAGAAAACTCTAAAGACTCCACCAGAAAATTACTAGAGCTAATCAATGACTATAGTAAAGTTGCAGGATATAAAATCAGCACACAGAAATCCCTTGCATTCCTATACACTAATAATGAGAAAGTAGAAAAAGAAATTAAGGAAACAATTCCATTCACCATTGCAACGAAAAGAATAAAATACTTACGAATATATCTACCTAAAGAAACTAAAGATCTATATATATAAAACTATAAAACACTGGTGAAAGAAGTCAATAATTATTTTTAAAAGAACTTAAAATGGAAAAGAAATCCAAAAAAGTAATGCTAATTAAAGATAGGCTCTTTCTTCTGCCTAAAAGGAATCATGACTTTTTCATTTTCTAGAAAATTGACTTAAAATTAGAGCTTATTTGTTTATATTGTAAGAGGAAAGGATAAGATATCAGGCTCTAAGGAAGTATTGACTTGGCCAGCACTGACCCAAGGCCATCTGGTGAAGCTCATGAGAATTGCCACTGCTTAGAACTTGGAGAGAGATTTGGCAATATTCTTACTTTTTAAAAGTGTGTATGCTTTTGCCTCATCAATTCCACATCTAGCAATCAACATTATGGAAATAATTGAACATATAAGCAGACAGGGATCACAAAGGCACATATTCAGTGAGGTTCAAATGTGTGATTTTTTTTCTATAGTGTAGTGTTAGTCATTCAGTTGTGTCCAACTCTTTGCGACCCGATGGACTGTAGCCTGCCAGGTTCCTCTGTCCATTAAATTCTCTCACAAGAATACTGGAGTGGATAGCCATTCTCTTCTCCAGGGGATCTTCCCAACCCAGGAATCAAACCCAGGTCTCCTGCATTGAAGGCAGATTCTTTACTGTCTGAGCCACCAGGGAAGCCCTGGGTGTTTTTGTGTTTTTCCTATGACTGAACTTAATCTCTTCCTCAAGCTCCTTTTTTTTCTAATGGTAGAAAATAACCTAATCACTTTCAGGTGTACTCAACCTTTTCAGATGAAGTTTCATCCCTTTCTGCTCCTTTCCTCATAGGGTGGCATCCAAGCACTTGGGTGTTAACAAGGAGTCTTCTGGTTCTTGGTTGATGTCTAATAGTGCCAGGTACTCTGATCCTCAAGCAAGGAGTCCTGCGAATCGGATTGCAAGGTGTCATCAAGGCATCATGCTTTGGTTGCTAACATGGCCATTACTGCATTAGGCTTCTATCCGGCAGCGTTCATACCAGTTTACGCTAAGGCATCCTCAGGCCTTCACTGGCTCACTTTCCTCCCCATGCATTTTCTCCAGTGGTCTGGACACAGGAATGTTGGAGTCTCTCCTCGAGCCTATCAGAGGTCTATGCTCTCTGTCCCTGGTGCTCAAAAACTCTGAACCCTCCAGCAGTCATGCCTTGTTAGCCCAGGAATTTCTGCATGGCTACTGTAGTCTAGAAGCAAGGCTACTATAGTCTAGGTGCCAGGCAGCACACAGATACAAAGCCTTTCTTCTACACTCCAAACGTATTTGGCTGTTCTGTCTCCTCCACCCAAATCACAAGCTCAGCCCGAGATAGAAAGTACAGGGCCCCATTGTAGGGAAGGTCTGATTAAGTCCTTCTTCTCTAGCCATTTTGTCCTCTGGACCAGGAAAATGTCTTCCAACCAGTGACGGTGGGCCAGGCTGGCTCCTCATCTGTTATCAGTCTGTTCTTTGTTGAGGATGAGGCTTTATGCCTTGATCCCTTTGGCTTAACTTTTGAGACTGAAAACACCCTTTTCTATCACAAAAAGTCAGGCTCTGGAAAATTAAAAGCCTTAACTTTCAAGACTATCATCTCACACTGAGTTTTAAGAACCTATTTTAAAATTCTAAAACCTTGATTCTTAGTTCTCTGCATTTGCCCCATGAATCCCTTCTAGAAGCAGTGCTTGCGGGTGACTGAATAAGGGCAAGTCACAGATACTGGTGTGCAGCTGGGAAAACCTCAGTTAATATGTCTAAATTTTATGTGACGTGTTCAGGAATATGCACTGCAAGTTCTTATGTCATAATAGAAAAAGGTAGACAAATTAAATATCGATCACAAGGTAAACTGTTAAATTGTGTTACTTTATGTCTCTGTCAGTGGAACCTAACTGACCCCAGGAGTAACTATTTCCCTAACATGTTACCTAATGTGCTCTAGCTCCTTGGAAGAAAAGCTATGACCAATCTAGACAGTGTATTAAAAAGTAGAGACATTACTTTGCCAACAAAGGTACATATAGTCAAGGCTATGGTTTTTCTGTAGTCATGTATGGATGTAATATTTGGACCATAAAGAAAGCTGAGTGCTAAAGAATTGATGCTTTTGATCTGTGGTGCTGGAGAAGGCTCTTGAAAATTCCTTGGACTGCAAGGAGAACAAACCCATCAATCCTAAAGGAAATCATCCCTGAATATTCATTGGAAGGACTGATGCTGAAGCTGAAACTCCAATACTTTGGCCACCTGATGCGAAGAACTGACTCATTTGAGAAGACCCTGATGCTGGGAAAGGTTGAAGGCAGGAGGAGAAGGGGATGGCAGAGGATGAGATGATTGGATGGTATCACTGATTCAATGGACATGAGTTTTGAGCAAGCTCCGGGAGTTGGTGATAGACAGGGACGCCTGTCATGCTGCAGTCCATGGGTCACAAAGAGTCGGACACAACTGAGAAATTGAGCTGAACTGAATACATCACCACAATTGTACAAAAACTATTCTGTGTTTTCCCAAAGTTTTGTTTGTGCTTTCAGTTTTAAGATTTGAATTTTGATTTCATGGTCTATAGAATATTATGCAGCCACCAAAAGTTTAAAGATGAGGAATAGCTTTGTAGTGAATGGAAAGTTATCCACACTATGTTACTGGGGTTCATAAATAAATATAGGAATATGACATGTAACATAACTTCATCTTGGTTTATTTTTTCAGTTGATGTATCTTTATCTACAAAGTTCATATGGGCACATGCACACACATGTGTGCACACACACACACATGCACACACCACCATAGTAGATGCTACTTTCCAGGAGTAGAAATGGGCAAACAAGCCTTAAAGTGAGGGCCTAATTGTCACATTTACTTTATACATTTCTGTAGTGTTGGAGTTTTTTTCAGTGAGCAAATACAGCTTCTGTTTGTAGGATTCATACGTACCAAGACAAAAGCACGGAGGGCATGCGAGAGCTTCCTTCGGAGGGGAACGGAGGTCCTGCCCTCATGCTGCCTCAGCCTTCCCCCGACTCCATCTTGTTCTGCTCTCAAGTGGGCAGTCTGCACTGCCTAGCTCGCCTCAGCTGTCTCGGGCTCCTGAAGAAGGCACAGACACAGGGCCGGACAAGCCTGCATCCGAGGTCTAATCCATAACTTGTTGGGTTTTTAGTCTTTTTGAATCATCATTAGTTCTTTCATAAAATAACACCTACCTCTCAAACGGAGGAGTAAATGAGATGTGTTGTATGAAGTGCCTGGTACAGAAGGTGCTCCATAGACAAGAAGAGGAGGAGGAAGTCAGGATGGAAGATATATAGCTAACCTTGGGGAGTGGGAGCCATGAGTGTCCCCACAGGGTGGTTATTGATATATTTAAATGCACCACTGGTGCCTTATTCCTTTTTATTTTTTTCCTTCAACTTAGCAGCCCAAATCCACCCCAACTGAGCATCTGGAAAAGGAAGCAAGCAGGGTACACACACGGAGTGAGCTCTGCACCCATCCTCAAAAGGAGCCTGCTCCAGGTGGTACGTGGGTGTGGGTGCTATGTGGATGTGGGTGCTATAGATGGGAGGGAGGTGTCAAATACACACAAAGCATATGCTGTGCTTTCCTTGGGTCAGTGCGATAATGGGTTTGCAGTTCCCTACCACGTATGAGAAGGAAACCAGAAAGACAGGGGAATTTTATTTAGGAAGATCAGAGTTGAGGGTGAGTGATCAGAAATTAACTTATGAAACAGATGGCACAGGGCTTTCCTGGTGGCTCAGTGGTTAAAACTCTATGCTTCCAGGGCAAGGGTGGGGGTGGGGTGGGGGAGGGAGGATTCAATCACTGATCAGGGAACTAAGATCCCACATGCCATGTGAAGAGGCCAAAAGAAAAAGAAAAACAGATGGCACAAAATCATACTATAAGCCTGGGTAGAGGGCAAAATAGGGGAATGAAGAGGATGGTAAACAATGTACATTCGGTTGTCGAAACTTCCTCTGGACTTACTGAGATGTGATGCTCCCACTTCCGGGAATTGGAAACTTGAGCAGAGCATGTTTAGAGGCAGAGCTGGAAGGCAAAGGAAATCTAGGCCACCCCCACCCCCACCTGCCTTGACCTCTCACCCTAAAGACTCAGGAAAGGGAAAATCAATGGGCTCCCGAAGTGCAAGAGCCCAGGGTCCAGGACTGGAATCTGACCCATGCAGAGTGTTTACTGATCTAAAGGCGGATAGGTTCAAATGAGCTCATCTTTATCTTGAGAGGAAATTATGGAGCCCAGACCCAGACAAAGCCACATTTTATTCAATGAAAATTTACCTCTACCACCCGCCATCCCCCTGCCCACCCCCCGCCACCTCCCACTCCACGATACACACTACATCACATGAAACATCTACCCTAGTAACCCCACTTCTGAAATTCAGTTCTGAAAGATCAATGAATGGGGAGTTGTGAGCTTATAGGAAACCAAAAAATTATTTCAGAATATTTTACGTTTACCCCCCTTGCTGATCTGTATCCTCTTCCCCTCCCCCCCGCAGTTTGCAAATATTGACTGAGTTCAAGGGCAGCGATAGAAGGTCTAACTTCAGAGTTAGCATGAGGTGAAATACTTAAGATGGTGCAATCCTGTCCTCATGAAGAGCATATCAGATCCCAAGGTTGGTTATGGGCAGGTCTTGTCCCCTGCCCCAGTTGATATTTGTTTTATCAAGTCAGGGACTATTTTTGTCATCATTGTTAATCTCCCTCTTGCCAGATCTGTTTTGGCCGAGGGCATGCACTTGAGGTATGTTAGAAGAATGGCGTGCAGTATTATGGGAAAGAATTATCACTAATTCTGTCTGCCTACAGCTTCCTCAGCCCCGTTCATCTGAGCTGAGCTCACTAAGCAAACTTGTAGATGGAAAGTCCTACGAGTCCATGACCTGGTTCCGAGGAGTAGATTCTGAAGCTGAAAGAGCAAGAGAGCAGCAT
This sequence comes from Capra hircus, assembly GCF_001704415.2. Lineage (NCBI taxonomy): Eukaryota > Metazoa > Chordata > Mammalia > Artiodactyla > Bovidae > Capra > Capra hircus. Next base: position 68,166,488 of record NC_030823.1, on the reverse strand, counting down.
TCCCATGATACCTTTAGGTCTTCATTCTGTTGGAAAATGTCTGACTTGCCCATCAGGGGAGAGTTTGATATAGTATTTTGCCAATAAAGAAACACACTGCTAAATGGGAAGCTCCAACTCATTTGGAATCATCTTTGGCTTCAACATTACACAAATCTTGAGAATTCCTAAAGACCTGGCCTAAGTCTAACAGTTCTAACTGGAACTGAGAATAAACTGGTACTTCTGACCCATGGATTTTGGAGTTAAATAGACCCTGGCTCAAAGCTTAATTTGTCTGGGCCTCAGTTTCTTCCTATGTGAAAATAATCATAACAATGCTCTCCTTGCAAGACAGCCATGAGGATTAAGTGTGGTATTGTATCTGAAAGCATTTAACACAGTGCCTGTTGCTTAAAATGGGATTAATACATTTTAGTCTCCTTCCTTCCGCTCGGCAACTCCAGCTGCTGGTGTATCCCCTTTCTCTGCTGCATACATTTGACATAATGGAATCAAGCCAATGACACTTGAGGGGATACCATCCCCGTCAGAATGAATAGAGAGAAGAAAAGGTTAAGCAATGTTCTGAACAGCAATATTCACTTCTAAATGATCTGAGTATAAACTGAGTGAGCTCCACTGACATTTGAAAGAATGCAAGCGTATAAGTAAATCTGCAGTTGTGTGACTGCTTTCTAAACCTGGACACTGCCAACAAAGAATTTCCATGTGGAGACCTTTGTTTGGGGAGATTTTTAACCTACACAACATAGAGGCCATTGTATTCTTCCGTTGATATTAATGATGTAACTTGGTTACCCAGTAAACTAACTGATAAATCTTCTGGTTAGTTTGTTCCAAGGAGGGGTGATATTCTTTCAGACTCATATAGCCTCAGCTGCTGTGTTCTACCTAGAGTTCCAACACTATCTCTTGTTTGAAAATATCGCATCTAAAAATTGTAGTAGACTATGTAACCCTTAGCCACTTCCTCTCTTAGCATTCTGAGAATGGCTGGAATCCACCAAACTATATCACCCTGTTGGGTATCCTGAGTTCTCCCAGGTGTCTCAGAATAAACTTGCTTCCTAACCTTTAGATAAATCGCTATATGCAGAATAGATGGTGAAATGTGTATTTTGTATAAGCCAATCTTCAAAGGTTCTGACAGCAATAATGACTTCCATATGCAATACAGTCAATTTTCCAATGTACATGATCTGAGTAGAGGGAAGATTGATATGAACAACTGAGCATTGAAAGCATAATTGTGTTTGATTTTGGAGTGAAAACCCATCAGCTTTGAGAGGAAGTCACACAGTAACCCCTGAATCTGACCTCTGTTTCTCCACTCTTGGTAATTCCCAATATCACCAGAGTTGGATTTGAGAAAGGAATGGGAAGTGACTACAGAGGACACTCAGTAAGTATGTGGCCAATTAACACGTATTTCAGTTATTTTTCTATTTGTTAACAATAAACAACTAGAACAAAAAATGGAAATAAAGTAACACTAAGCTTATAAAATATTAGGGATAAGGCTAAAAATGGTACTACAAAGACATAATAAAGAAAGTTAGTCACACAGTCATGTCTGACTCTTTGCGATCCCATAGACTGTAGCCCTCCAGGCTCCTCTGTCCATGGAATTCTCCAGGGAAAAGTACTGGAGTCGGTTGCCATTTCCTTCTCCAGGGGATCTCCCCGACCCAGAAACTGAACCCAGGTCTCTTGCATTGCAGGCAGATTCTTTACCAACCGAGCTACTAGGGAAGCCATTATAACAGCTTAAATAAGACTTATAGAAGACCTTAAAAAACTGAGTCAGACAATAATGAGAAAAATAGTAATGATAATAATATAAAAAACATTTATTAAGTTCTTATAATGTGAGATGCACTATCTAAATGATTTCTTTACTGTCAGAAATTTTCAGAGGTGTTTGTACTATTATCCTCATTTATAAAAAAAGGAAACTGGGGGAACATAAAGATTAAGATAACATTTCGAACAGAAAGATCCCAATTCTTATTTTTTCTAATTTGCTCAACATTTTGTAAATTAATGCAGTCAATGTACTCTATAAACTAATGCAATCTCAATCAAATTTAGATGACTGTTAATGGAACTTAAACAATTTTAAAATTCACCTGAAAAAGGAAATGCTAGTAAAAAAGAAAGCTGAGAAAGTATTCAAAAACAAAAAAATATCAATTTTAAAAACTATTAAAATTATATTAAGGTGTAGTACAGTTGTTAGATGCACTCAAGGACTTACCACAGAGACAAGGACATAGAGGACGCTCAATAAATATTTTGAAAATTAAAGTATACTTCTATCTATTTTTTCCTATGGCTTGCACCAATAGACACAGAAACAATGTTTACAGTAATTAAATACTATGCTATTAACACAAGGATTGAAAAAAATAGTTCAAGAAAGCAAATTAGAAAATCCAGGAACAGACATATAGGAGCATAGGAATTTGGTCTGCAATAAAGATCAATTTCAAATCAAGAGGAAAAGATAAATGATTCAACAAATAGCATTGGGAAAATTTGCTAATGATATGGAAAAATCAAAGTTAGAGTCCCATCTTATAACACATGCAAAAATAAAATACTGATAGATGAAAGTTTGAAAACATATTCACCCAACTACAATGTGCACCAATACATGTGCGCACACACACACATAACACACACATGAACATTCTGGGAAAATAATTTTACCATCTTACTGTTTGGAAGATATTTTAAGCAACACAAAACCCAGAAGCCATAAAGAAGTAAAATAAAAGATACAGTTAGATAAAGTTACATCTCACAAATGGATAAAGAATAGGTAAAGAAGATGGGGTGTGTGTGTGTGTGTGTGTGTGTGTGTGTATTACTCAGCCATAAAAAAAAAAAAATGGAATTTTGCCATTTGTAGTAACTTGGAAGGATTTGGAATGGATTATGCTAAATGAAATAAGTTAGACAGAGAAAGACAAATATTGTATACAGAATCTAAAAAACATGACAAGCTAGTAAATATAACAAAAAAGAAGGTGACTCACAGATACAGAGAACTAGTGGTTACCAGAGGTGAGAGGAGTGGGGAAGGACAGTAAAAGGGTAGGGGATTTAAGAGGAGTTGTGGGATTATATGGAATCGCGTGCAAAACTTTTGAAGTTGTAAGGCACTGTAGGACTTAAAGGTGCTTTCATTAAATAAAAAAGTTTAAAAATTACGTTCCAGAAATAATAACCAAAAAAACATGGGAAAAGAGAAAATGCATACATATACATATAGACTATTAGCCTTACTATATTAAAAAAATCTATGAATGAATTAATAAATTGTACCACTCTTGGTAAAATGATCAAAGATCATGAATTGTCAAAATACCAGAGAAGAAATGAAAGTATCTGATGAATATCTAAAAATATGCTTTTCAGTATCAGTTCAGTCAGTCATGTCCAACTCTTTGCAACCCCATGGACTGCAACACAGCAGGCTTCCCTGTCCATCACCAACTCCTGGAGCTTGCTCAAACTCATGTCCATTGACATGGTGATGCCATCCAACCATCTCATCCTCTGTTGTCCCCTTCTCCTCCTGCCTTCAATCTTTCCCAGCATCAGGGTCTTTTCTAAGGAGTCAGCCCTCCGCATCAGGTGGCCAAAGTATTGGAGTTTTAGCTTTAGGATCAGCCCTTCCAATGAATATTCCTTCAGGACTGATTTCCTTTAGGATGGACTGGTTGGATCTCCTTTATGGGACTCTCAAGAGTCTTCTCCAACACCACAGTTCAAAAGCATCAATTCTTCGGTGCTCCACTTTCTTTAAAGTCCAACTCTCACATCCATACATGACTACTGGAAAAACCACAGCTTTGACTAGACAGATCTTTGGCAAAATAATGTCTCTGCTTTTCAACATGCTGTCTAGATTGGTCATAGCTTTTCTTCCAAGGAGCAAGCGTCTTTTATTAATCTCATGGCTGCAGTCACCATCTGCAGTGATTTTGGAGCCCAAGAAAATAGCCTGTCACTGTTTTCATTGTTTCCTCATCTATTTGCCATGAAGTGATGGGACTGGATGCCGTGATCTTAGTTTTTTGAATGTTGAATTTTAAGCCAGCTTTTTTCACTCTCCTCTTTCACTTTCATCAAGAGGCTCTTTAGTTCCTCTTTGCTTTCTGCCATAAGGGTGGTGTCATCTGCATATCTGAGGCTATTGATATTTCTTCTGGTAATCTTGATTTCAGCTTGTGCTTCATCCAGTCCAGCATTTCACATGATGTACTCTGCATAGAAGTTAAATAGGAAAGGGGACAATATAGAGCCTTGATGTACTCCTTTCCTGATTTGGAACCAGTCTTTTGTTCCATGTCCAGTTCTAGCTGTTGCTTCTTGACCTGCATACAGATTTCTCAGGAGGCAGGTGAGGTGGTCTTGTATTCCCATCTCTTGAAGAATTTTCCACAGTTTGTTGTGATCCACACAGTCAAAGGCTTTAGTGTAGTCAAAATATGTTTAACTTCATTGGAAATCAGAGTAATACAAATGTAAAAATAGTACCATTTTTGTCAATTAGATTAGAAAAATAATATTAATATCATCCAGTTTAACAAGTACATGGGAAAATGGATACTCTCAAACATTATTGCAGGATTAAAGATAGTTCTTTTTAAGAGGACAAATTGACAGTAATTGTCAAAATTTAACACAATCTAATATTCGACATCTAACAACCAAAAATGTTCACAAAATATATTAAAGGTATAAGAATCTTCATTAAAATATTATTTTCAAATGCAGAAAATAAAACCTTTTAGTATATGAATGATCAAACAAATTGTTTTATGTTTTTAAAAGTAAATTACTTTATATTCTTTTATGGGATACTATAAAGTGCTTTTTTAAATGAGATAAATCTTTATATATCGACACTGAAAATTCTCCAAGGCAAATTACTAACCAGAAAGTGTAGGAGCAGAGTAATGTAGTACTATATCCTGTTAATTCTAAAATCATTTCATTCACATTTCAACACTTCTGACATTGTGGGGCATCATACAACCATGTGTCTAATAATTATAATAGGTAGCATTTTTTCCTTCTCAGTAAAACATAAAATGATGGCATGTCTTACAATTGACATGATTAAGAGGCAGATTAGATAGAAAATAGACAGATGATAGACTTTGTTGCTGTTCAGTCACTCAGTCCGACTCTTAGACTTGATGAAATACAGTAAGTCATATAATCCCACTTGTATTTAAAATTACATTTATCTATGTATCTAATAGAATGAGTAATTGAAAACTTCACTGATGACCTTCTGGTGTACTGATCCTAAAGGGAAATGAAGAGGGAAGAGGAGAAGAATGAGGAAGCGAATTTTCTTCCTTTCCCTTTAAGGGCAATCAGGTCTTTATATTCTTGAACTTGGTTCATTTATCCCAGGGGAATTTACATGCCTTTAACCATCAATCTATGGGTTGATAGCACTATCTCCACCCCCCAGAAAAAGGATGGAGTCTTTTCTGTCATAAGGGGAAGCAACGGATGTAGGTCAACTCCATGCCCTGATGACTCAGAGGAGATGTGAACTTAGGGTTTGGGTGAGGAGATGAGAAAGTCGCTTCCCTGAAGCGAAAGGATGGATGGAATTGCTACATGGCTGCCTGTGGAGGACAGAGCGCTAAGCATACAGTGCTGAAGGCAAGCAGGCACATCTGCAACCATGCTTGTCATAGCAGCAGAGATGCCCCAGGAGACCCACCTGCCTTAGGAGCCACTAGTGTTATAAGCAAGAAGCACTGAGTACAGAAGCAGAAGCAACTGCAGACCTAAGGTCTATCCTCAGTCTTACTGGATAAGCCCTTGATCAGCCTCAAGGGAGAGAGAGAGTCCCCTCAGGTAATCAAGTTTAAATGTCCAGCCAGCTCTGCTGGATGGGTGCTGGGGCACGTTATGAAAGAAAATGTCTTATTACTGCTAGATTCTGAATGTTCTGGACCCATCTGTACCAGAGAGAGGCAGATTAGATAGAAAATAGACAGATGATAGACTTTGTTGCTGTTCAGTCACTCAGTCCGACTCTTAGCAACCCCAAGCACTGCAGCACGCCAGGCTTCCCTGTTCATCACCAACTCCTGGAGCTTGCCCAAACTCGCGTCCATTGAGTCAGTGATGCCATCCAACCATCTTATCCTCTGACGTCCCCTTCTCCTCCTGCCTTCAATCTTTCCCAGCCTCAGGGGCTTTTCTAATGAGTTGGCTCTTCACATCAGGTGGCCAAAGTACAAAACGTGGTCCACTGGAGAAGGGAATGGCAAACCACTTCAGCATTCTTGCCTTCAGAACCCCATGAACAGTATAAAAAGATGATAGCTAGGTAGAGAGATACATAGATGATTGATAGATAGAAGATGATAGATATGATAGGTGATTGATAGAAAATAGATACAATAGATACAGATAAATGATGGATAAGAGATACTTGGAATTCAAGAGAAAAATGCAGGATAGCTTTCATTTTCATTGCATATTCTTTTTATTATTTGAAATTTTTACAGCTTTATTGCCTTCAAAATTTTAAATGATTTCAAAAGAAATTTTTCTTAAACAACATAATAAGGTGCAAATCAGTATCTCTGTCTCAATGTATACATTTGCTTATTTAATTTATATGTATTGAGTGCACCTTATACGCCCAATGGACTTCCCTGGTAGCTCAGATGGTAAAGCATCTGCCTGCAATGCAGGAGACCTGTGTTCGATCCCTGGGTTGGGAAGATCCCCTGGAGAAGGAAATCGCAACCCACCCCAGTACTCTTGCCTGGATAATCTCATGGATGGAGGAGCCTGGTAAGCTACAGTTCATGGGGTCACAAAGAGTCAGACACAACTGAATGACTTCACTTTCACTTTCTATATGCCCAACACTCAGCTTGGTTCAGGGAAGGCATGGATAAGACCAGGAGCTCACGGTCTACAAAACGCAAACATGCCTGAAGAAAGCGCTTCTTCATCTCTAGGCAAAATTGCAAGCCTCTTGCTGGTTGCTACCCAGACTGAGCCAGCAGCAACTGTGGCTTCCCCAACTCAGAACTTGAATTGGTGCATCCCAGAGGCCTTGAGGCTTCAGTTTCGCCTGAACTATGTGCCGTGGTCCCCACATGGCCTGTGGTAAGCTGCTGTCTGGGAATTAGCTCCACAACTTCTCAAACAGCTGCTGAGAGTTGTCGGGGGCAGAGCACCTCTGAGGTCACAGCCAACTGATCTTCAGGAGTTCTTCTCTTTCATTCCTTCAACAAACATTTGTTCTGGGCTTCGTGGAAACAGTGATGAGTAAAATAGGCGTGGTTCTTATCCTAGAGGAGGCTGTACTCTAGGGCGAAAACAGGCAGGCCTTGAGTTTGGAGGAACCAGGTAGCATTTGACAGCAGAGAAGACTGTGGCCCTGGAGTCAGGGAGCCAGAGGGAGGAAATTTCCAAAAGAGGAGGTTGTGATGGTGAGGATACTCCATTACACTGGGGGATGAAAAACATGCAGCTGTTATTATTTTCTTCACCTGACAGCTTCCCAGGTGGTGCTAGCGGCAAAGAACCTACATGGCAGTGCAGGAGAGATGTAAGAGACAAGGGTTGGGAAGACCCCCTGGATGAGGGCACGGCAATCCACTCCAGTATTCTTACCTGGAGAATCCCATGCACAGAGGAGTCTGGTGGGCTATAATCCATAGGACTGCACAGAGTCAGACATGACTGAAGCAATTTAGCACACACACACGACAGACAAAAGCACATTATATTTAAGGAGAGAGGTGTCACTCTTGACTGATCTGCTCTATCCCTGATTATAACATCCTTCCCCGAAAATGTCTTTTCTTCAGTGAATGGTATCATCATCCACTCATCTCCTAGCTCAAGCCAAGAACCCAGAAGTCTTCGGTCTTTCTTCTCTCAAGTCCCACATCTCATCAACCATTATATGGCCGTCCATTCACATTCTGTATACCACTCAAATCCATTCACTTCTCCCTAGGTGCAGCTCTTTTTTTTTTTTTTTTTTAATACTTAATTTTTTTGACTGTATCGAGTCTTAGTTGCAGTATGTGGACTTCTTTCTAGCTGTGGCACGTGGACTCCAGGGCATGCATTCTCAGTGCTTGCAGCATGTGGAATCAGTTGCCCTGAGGCATGTGGAATGACCAGGGATTGAACCCACATCCCCTGCATTGGAAGGTGGATTCTTAACGACTGGATCACCAGGGAAGTCCCTCTAGACACAATTCTTAACTCAGGTCCCCATCAGCTCTGATCTCTGGTTCTACACTGGGAGTGGCATTTTCACACCGGGTGTTTCCACCCTGACACGTATTCATTCTCCTGTACTGTGTGCAGAGTGATTTTATGGAAGCACTCATCTGCCCCTCTATTCAACATCTACAGTTTCACCGTTGCTCCAGAATAGAGTTCAGATTTTTTAGTGTGGCTCTTCACACCCCGTATGATCTGTCCCTGCTTCCTTCCCCAGCTCTCCGTTCCTGCTATCATGAAAGCTTGTGTTGTGCCCCTTTCTTCCAATCTCATGGCAATCCTCCAAACCACTGTTGTAAGCAATCAATCTTTCTATATCACATCACTGGTATTTCCCAGATTATCACTAATCTGGGGCTCCCTTTCACTTCAGGATTATAGCCAATCCTCTTAGTGTGGCAGATAAGACCCCTTAGGATATCACCCCTACCTTTTCCTTTTGCTGTATTTCCCACTGCTTCCACACTTCCCTCTAATTCTTCTTTTTTTTCCCAATATTTATTCATTTTTAGCTGTGTCAGACCTTAGTTACAGCACACCAGCTAGTTGCTCTGCTGCATGTAGGATCTTAGTTCCCTGAGCAGGGATTGAACCTGCATACCCTGCATTGCAAAGGCAATGCCAAAGAATGCTCAAACTATCGCACAATTGCACTCATATCACATGCTCGCAAAGTAATGCTCAAAATTCTCCAAGCAAGGCTTCAACAGTACATGAACCATGAACTTCCAGATGTTCAAACTGGTTTTAGAAAAGGCAGAGGAACCAGAGATCAAATTGCCAACATCCATTCGATCATCAAAAAATCAAGGGAGTTCCAGAAAAACATCTACTACTGCCTTATTGACTATGCCAAAACCTTTGACTGTGTGGATCACCACAAACTGCAGAAAATTCTGAAAGAGATGGGAATACCAGACCACCTGACCTGCCTCTTGAGAAACCTATATGCAGGTCAGGAAGCAACAGTTAGAGCTGGACATGGGACAACAGACTGGTCCCAAATAGGAAAAGGAGTACGTCAAGGCTCTATATTGTCACCCTGCTTATTTAACTTATATGTAGAGTACATCATGAGAAATGCTGGGCTGGAGGAAGCTGGAATCAAATTGCCGGGAGAAATATCAATAACTTCAGATATGCAGATGACACCACCCTTATGGCAGAATGCAAAGAGGAAATAAAGAGCCTCTTAATGAAAGTGAAAGAGGAGAGTGAAAAAGTTGGCTTAAAGCTCAACATTCAGAAAACTAAGATCATGGCATCCAATCCCATCACTTCATGGCAAATAAATGGGGAAACAGTGTCAGACTTTATTTTAGGGGGATTCCAAAATCACTGCAGATGGTGATTGCAGCCATGAAATTAAAAAACTCTTGCTCCTTGGAAGAAAAGCTATGACCAACTTAGATAGCATATTAAAAAGCAGAGACATTATTTGCCAACAAACGTCCATCTGGTCAAATCTATGGTTTTTCCAGTAGTCATGTATGGATGTGAGAGTTGGACTATAAAGAAAGCTAAGCACAGAAGAATTGATGCTTTTGAACTGTGGTGTTAGAGAAGCCTCTTGAGAGTCCCTTGGACTGCAAGGAGATCCAACTAGTTCATCTTAAAGGAGATCAGTCCTGGGTGTTCATTGGAAAGATTGATGTTGAAACTGAAACTCCAATACTTTGGCCACCTGATGCAAAGAGCTGACTCATTTGAAAAGACCCTGATGCTGGGAAAGATTGAAGGCAGGAGGAGAAGGGGACAACAGAGGATGAGATGGTTGGATGGCATCACCAAGTCAATGGACACGAGTTTGAGTAAACTCCAGGAGTTGGTGATGGACACTGAAGCCTGGCGTGCTCTGGTTCATGGGGTTGCAAAGAGTCAGACACAACTGAGCGACTGAACTGACCCTGCATTAGAAGGTGAATTCTTAACTACTAGACTTCCAGGGAAATCCCTTCCCTCTAATTCTTGCCCTTTATGTCCTACAATATTGAATTTCCTGTAGTTTCCAATATATCCACTGTCAGTTCATGTCTCAGTACGTTTGCACTGATGTTCCCACTGCCTAAATGGTTTTTTTTTCTAATTTGCGGCTTGAACTTTTTGTTACTTTCTAAAACACTATTCAAATGTACAATATAAAAACTTTTCTTTTTAAGTTGCTTAGTCGTATCTGACTCTTTGTGACCCCATGGACTATACAATCAATGGAATTCTCCAGGCCAGAAAACTGGAGTGGGGAGCCTTTTCCTTCTCCAGGGGATCTTCCCAACCCAGGGATGGAACCCAGGTCTATCACATTGGAGGTGGATTCTTTACCAGCTAAGCCATAAGGGAAGCCCTATGAAAATCTAGAATAGTATTAATCCAAACTATCTGCAAGCATAAGAATAAAGATTCCAAAATGCACTGATTGAAAAGCTTATTTTCCATATAGCCTTTTTGAAAAATTTACATGAGCTATATTCAAACAGAATGAAGCTAAAAAGCAAAAAAAGATGAAGATGTGGAATAAAGATGGAAGACAGGTTGACAGTTGTGCAGCAAGCTTAGAGTATAACTAGTTTAAATTAGAACAGGAACTCAATAGCTGCAAGAAAGACGTCTTTAGAAAAGTTAGAAAGAGTCTGCATGGCGGGCAGAATGAGTAAGAAACCAAAAATATTTGTGAAATGATAGTGAAATTATGTTTCATCTCATAACAAGGAAAAAAGAAAATAACCAAGGGAAACTCTGAGAGAATCAAAAAATAAATTGAAAAAATTTTATGAAAGAGAAATTAAGGGAAAATAAAATATGATTTTAAGCAATTGATAAATTATGTGAAGACAATGCATTTTAAAAATATATATATTATGCCAACAATAACTAAAAAAATCTGGCATAGTGATATTGAAATCAGACTGAAAAGCTGATAAAAGAAATAAAAGGGGGTTAAAAAAAAGAATACTTTTGAATGAACTCTAGAAACATTCTCCCGCAAGTGATATGGAATCCATGCCAGAATGTAAGTGTAATGAGGGCAGGCAACTTGTTTTGCATAATGCAGACAACTAAAACTGCCTGTGATGAGGCAGGGAGTCAATGGCTATTTAGTTAATGAATAATTTGAACCAGTCAAGAAGAAAATGTGCTCTTGACACTCAGCCTGGCTTAGCAATGCCCAACACTTACATACTTTGATAGTATAAATGCTGTTTACTGTCTGTTACCACTGAGGATTAGTATATGGACCTAAGAGAGTGAACTCTAAGGTGGTTACAGAGAAGGATGTCAAGGTTTTCAGCGGTGGCAAAGTAAAAACAAAGGCATGACCGGCCAAAGCTGGGAGATGAAGGGAGGGAAGAAGGAGGAATATTAATGCCCGCAACTGTAATGCCCTCACAGTCTAATGATGACAGAAGTAGAATTAGAGATTTAAGGATGATATTTAAGGCTATAAAGGTAACCAATAGCAGGACTAGGGGTGCTGCTGCTGCTGCTGCTACTGCTGCTAAGTCGCTTCAGTCGTGTCCAACTCTGTGCGACCCCGTAGACGGCAGCCCACCAGGCTCCCCATCCCTGGGATTCTCCAGGCAAGAACACCGGAGTGGGTTGCCATTTCCTTCTCCAATGCATAAAAGTGAAAAGTGAAAGTGAAGTTGCTCAGTCGTGTCCGACTCCTAGCGACCCCATGGACTGCAGCCCACCAGGCTCCTCCATCCATGGGATTTTCCAGGCAAGAGTACTGGAGTGGGATGCCATTGCCTTCTCCAGGACTAGGGGTACCCAAGAGCTATTATCAGACTTCTCTCCAGTATGTACAATAGCTCAATGAAAATAGCTAAATGATCTTACCCAGCCTCGTGGCCTGGAAGACCATCTATACACAGGCAGTTCCCAAATGTGTGGCTCAAGCTGGATAATCTCTCAGACTCCTACAACCAACTGTCTATTTAACATTTTGTCTCAGATGTCTGCTAAAAATTTCAAGTTTAACCAGCTGCTGCTGCTAAGTTGCTTCAGTCGTGTCCGACTCTGTGTGATCCCATAGACAGCAGCCCACCAGGCTCCCCCATCCCTGGGATTCTCCATGCAAGAACACTGGAGTGGGTTGCCATTTCCTTCTTCAGTTCATGAAAGTGAAAAGTGAAAGGGAAGTCGTTCAGTCGTGTCCAACTCATAGTGACCCCATGAACTACAACCCACCAGGCCCATCCGTCCATCCATGGGATTTTCCAGGCAAAAGTACTGGAGTGGGTTACCATTGCCTTCTCCAAGCCCAGCAGTGCCTTTAAATAAATTCTCTCTTGAAACAATTAAGTAATTAATAGCACTTCAAAACTTTACACAATTTCTAAGTGATATGCTATAAGACAAAGTGCAACATTAAAGCACAACAAATGTGAAAATTTCTTTTTCTCCATCTCTGCTCCTTCTAAAATCTCCCACATGTCAGCATCAGCTCCCTGAAACCCACCCACACTAACTCCTACTCTTCACTTCCAACTTCCTCAAATCCTTGTGTAAACATTTTCCCACCCTCCCCAATCTCTTACAATGCTTCCCTCTGTGAATGGTGAGGAATAATAAATGCATATATAGAATTACAGCATCCCAGGAATGCATCCAGCTACTTCACATATATCAACTCATTTCATCTTCAGATCACCAAAAAAGATAGCATTATTATATCCCATACCTAAAGACACAGACGTAGAAGGAAATGATTTGCCCAAGGTCACTCAGCTAGTAAGGGGAAAAATTGAGATTTAAACCTTGTCTGTCTGGCTCCAGAGCTTGTGTTCTTACCTGCTACCTTATCTAGTTCATGAAACCCTCAGGTTTCTTTGTTTCATACTCTCTATCATATGCTCATCACCTATATTTTCCACAGCAAAGGAGATTCTGAGAGTTGCCTCTACAAACAATAATTATTCCATGTTAGGAATCAGGGGAAAGCAGGAAAATTGAAAACACTCAAAATAAAAATTCCCCCCACACCACAGACAGTAATAAGATTTGCCTCAATAGAAATAGGAAGAATAAAATGCATGGAAGAAAATGTATTACTGAAAACTATGGGAGTATACAAACCGGAAGTCGTGAATTTCTCTGGATTAGAGGACCCCAAGATATGCTGTCTTGGAAGACCGCAACATGCAGCTACTATTATCCACTTGCAAGTTCCCTCAAGCACCATTAAAACCGCACCTGCTGGGAATGTAAACTGGAACCGCCGCTATGGAAAACAGCATAGAAGTTCCTCAAAAACCTAAAAATAGAACTACCATATGATTCAACAACCCCACTCCTGGGCATATACTATAATTCAAAAAGATACATGCACAGCTATGTCCAAAACAGCATTATTTACAGTAACCAAGACATGGGAACAACCTAAATGTCCATCAACAGATGAATGGATGAAGAAGATGTGCTATATATATGCAATGGAGTATTGCTCAGGAGTAAAAAATAAAGAAATAATGCCATTTTCAGCAACATAGATGGACCTAGAGATTATCATACTAAATGAAGTCAGACACGCAAAGACAAATACCGTATAATATCACTTACATGTGCAATGTAAAATCTGACACAAATGAACATATGTACGTATCAGAAACAGACTCACAAATAAGAATAGACTTGTGGTTGTCAGAGGGGAGGAGAGGCAGGGGATGGAGGGAATGGGAGTCTGGGACTAGCAGATGAAGACTATCATATATAGAATGAATAAACAGCAGGGTCCTACTATATGACACAGAGAACTATAGTCAATATCCTGTAGTAAACTACAATGGAAGAGAATATATATGTGTATATATATATATATATATGAATTACTTTGCTGTATAGTACAAATTAATACAACATTGTAAATCTACTTAACCTCAATAAAATAAATTAAAAAGAATTATACCTCTGCCTCCTAACTCCTATGAGTCCTTTAGTCTTTAGAGATGACTGTGTTCTCTTTATATTCCATGTGGTTGTCAATATCTGGGCAATCCTTAAGATTTTTGTCCCTTGTGTACATGTTTTATAAAGTTTCCCTACTTTGTAAGTGGGCAGAACCTATGAATATGATGAGTTATCATTCTCACTGTATGGCTCCATTATATGGCAAAGATGATAGTACTTTGCAGATGTAATTATGATCCCTAAGCAGTTGACTATGAGTTAATCAAAAGAGTTACCCTGAATGTGCTTGGACTAATTAGGTGAGCTCTTAAAAGAGATTTTTCTGCTTGCTTTGTAAAAGGAAATGCCATGTTATGAACTGTCTATTATAGGGGGCCACATGGCAAAGACCCGATGGCAGCCTCTAGTAGTTGAAAATGGTCCCTAGTCAACAGCCAGCAAGAGAATAATGCCTTCAGTGCTGAGATCGCAGGGAACAGAATTCTGCCAACAATTGGAGCACTTGGATGAGACTCTCAAGCCTTGCATGAGATCATAGTCCTAGCCACACTTTGATCTCAGCCTGGTAAGACTCTGAGCAGAGCACCCAGCTAACCCATACCAAGACTCCTACCACATGAAAACTCTGCGATGATATGTTTGTGTCAAATTTTTCCTATGAAAATTAACTTTTCACCGTGTGTAACTAAACGTGATTTATTATCTATAACTTTACAAGGCTTTATAAATTAGTCAGTTCCCAAATCATAAAGCAATTTCAAACTTAAAATACACATATCAGTACACATGCATTTCACTAAGGCTGCCAAATGCACTTGACTTTTCTTGATTCTCAAATGATGAGACATCCAGAAGCTCTGACAATGCTTCTGTGAGGCTCTCTTTCTCCAGTATGGGGCTTCCCTTGCAGCTTAGCTGGTAAAGAATCCTCCTGCAATGCAGGAGATCCCAGTTTGATTTCTGGGTCAGGGAGATCCCCTGGAAAAGGGATAGGCTATCCACTCCAGGATTCTTGGGCTTCCTTTGTGGCTCAGCTGGTAAAGAATCTGCCTGCAATGAGGGAGACCTGGGTTTGATCCCTGGGTTGGAAAGATCCCCTGGAGAAGGGAAAGGCTACCCACTCCAATATTCTGGCCTGGAGAATTCCATAGACTGCATAGTCCATGAGGTCACAGAGTCAGACACAACTGAATGACTTTCGCTTTCATTTTCCCCACTATGGCAAGTCGTGGTGGTTTTCTCTGGGCAGTTGAATTTGCAGATTGTCTTCTAAAGGCCACGAATCAACGGAGAGGATCATTCTGCTACCTGTCTCTACTATAGTCTCCAAGTCTTTAACACTTTTGATTTCCAAGAGATGAAGCTGTTACAACGCACTGTTCTTGGCCTTCAGTTTGCCAGGGCTTCTATAACTTTTTTTTAAGTGTAAAGCCTTCGTAACATTCAGTTATATTAGTGTTGCTAATTACTTCAATTTTTTTCTGAGTTCTAGAAGCATTTCAGACTCTTTTATCTTCCTTAAAAAATATATATGAAGGGGTGGAATGGGGGATGGAGGGTGTTTCAAGAGGGAGAGGATATATGTATACATATAGCTGATTCATATTGCTGTACAGCAGAAACTAAAGCAACATTGTAAAGGCATTATCCTCCAATTAAAAAAAAGAAAAATATATATATGAAGATTGATTTTCAGTGATTAGAGTGAAATGAGCAAATGAAAGAACCAATGAGCCAATTTTTGTAACAGATATGTATCCCCCATCATTCTGAGTTTTTGAAATGCTTTGCAGCTTTAGTGGACAGTTATTATCTATGATACACAAGGCTCTTCTCTTAGAAGTTTTGTTTGATCTCTACTAAACCTTAACAGTCTTTGGTTAATGTTCATTATATTCCGGACTCAACAGTTTCAGTCCATAACCACATACTTATCTTTTTTTTTTTTTTTTTTTGGTAACTTTAAACCTTCTATTTTGTATTGGGATATAGCCAATTAACAATGTTGTGGTAGTTTCAGGTGAACAGATGGATACATGTATAACTACGACTTCGTAAGCGGTTTCTGGAGTTTTCTGAAAGGCTTTTCGACCATGTAATGATAAGTTGGTGTTTCTGTGGAAGAACAAAGCCTGTGGCTTCCACCATCTTGATGACATTGTCATCATGAGTAATTTTTAGCTTCATTTATTTGTTCCAAGAACTTTAATTAGTGTCTTCTATATGCTGATTTTAGGGTAATCAATGGTAAGTTCAGTTCAGGTCAGTTCAGTTGCTCAGTCGAATCTGACTCTTTGCGACCCCATGAATCGCAGCACGCCAGGCCTCGCTGTCCATCACCAACTCCTGGGATTCACCCAAACTCATGTGCATCGAGTTGGTGATGCCATCCAGCCATCTCATCCTCTGTCTCCCTTTCTCCTCCTGCCCTCAATCCCTCCCAGCACCAGGGTCTTTTCCAATGAGTCAGCTCTTCACATGAGGTGGCCAAAGTATTGGATTTCAGCCTCAAGCATCAGTCCTTCCAATGAACACCCAGGACTGGTCTCCTTTAGGATGAACTGGTTGGATCTCCTTGCAATCCAAGGGACTCTCAAGAGTCTTCTCCAGCACCACAGTTCAAAAGCACCAATTCTTTGGCGCTCAGCTTTCTTTATAGTCCAACTCTCACATCCATACAAGACCACTGGGAAAACCATAGCCTTGACTAGACGGACCTTTGTTGGCAAAGCAGTATCTCTGCTTTTTAACATGCTATCTAGGATGGTAAGTAGGAGGCTCAAGAAATCCAAAACTTAAATTTAAATATATCTAATTGAAAAGCCCCCCTTGTGTCTGCAGAGAAGGCAATGGCACCCAACTCCAGTATTCTTGCCTGGAAAGTCCCATGGATGGAGGGGCCTGGTGGGCTGCAGTCCATGGAGTTGTGAAGAGTCGAACGCGACTGAGCGACTTCCCTTTCAATTTTCACTCTCATGCACTGGAGAAGGAAATGGCAACCCACTCCAGTGTTCTTGCCTGGAGAATCCCAGGGATGGGGGAGCCTGGTGGGCTGCCGTCTACGGGGTCGCACAGAGTAGGACACGACTGAAGCGACCTAGCAGCAGCAGCAGCCTTGTGTCTGCAGTGTGCTTTGTCGTGTGCACTGTACCACTAAACGCATGATAGTTTGTTACCCAGTCATAGGAAAAACATTCACACTAGCAGTGGTGGTGTTGATACTGCTGCCCAGTAGGTTGTGTGGGCACCAGGTCACTTGCTCCTGTGAAAAACTGGTGGAGCCTAAGGTGTTATAGCTCCAGGGAAACTGGCCCAGGAGGCAGCAGAGGTGACTATTATGAGAGTCCTGTCTAGACATGCTCAGAGTGCTGTGATTCTCTGAAGGAGGGCTTGGCAACCAGGAACATGGGCAGGGAATGGGCTAGGTTTCTTAAGTGCTTTGTAGGAATGACCATGAAGAGGGAGAAATTCAACCATATAACAAGATCTTGATCTGTTCAGTTCAGTTCAGTCATGGTTCAGTCACTCAGTCGTGTCCAACTCTTTGTGACCCCGTGGATTGCAGCATGCCAGGCTTCCCTGTCCATCACCAACTCCCAGAGCTTGATCAAACTCATGTCCATTGAGTTGGTGATGCCATCCAACCATCTCATCCTCTGTTGTCCCCTTTTTCTCCTGCCTTCAATCTTTCCCAGCATTAGGGTCTTTTCTAACGAGTCAGTTCTTTGCATCAGGTGGCCAAACTATTGGTGCTTCAACTTCAGCATCAGTCCTTCCAATGAGTCCTTCCATTGAGGGCCTTTACCAATGAGTCGGTTCTGTGGTTTCTCTTACATCCAATAATAAAACATTGCAATACATACAGGTTTTCCATGGCTATAGAACAAATCACCACATATTTTGTGGTCTAAAGCAAGACAGATTCATCATCTCATAGTTTCTATGGGCAGAAATTTGGGCATGGACTAGCTGGGTGCTATCCCCTTAATGGAGCCAGTTTTCCCCAAGAGCAGGACACACAACTCAGGCCCACTTGGAAAAATTACTTGCATCTCCTTTCTTCAGAGATAGTCCCAGGCGAGGTGATAGAAATGTTTTCCTCAGAGATGCTGACCAGCAATGTAGAGTGATGGTGATTTGCGGGGGAAAGGGGTGGAGGTGAAGAGCTGATTGTGTACATGCTCAGCCTTGTCTGACTCTTTGAAACCCCACAGATTATAGTCTACCAGGCTCCCCTGTCTGTGGAATTTCCCAGGCAAGAATACCAGAGTGGGTCGCCATTTCCTACTCCAGGGGATCTTCCTGACCCAGGGATCAAAACTATGTTTCCTGCGTTGGCAGGATTCTTTACCACTGAGCTACCTGGGAAGTCCACAAACTTGCATAGCTTTACTTAAAGCTTCTTCTTACAGAGCCTGGGGAATTGGTAGTATTTATTGAAATATTCAGAGAGAGGATCCACCAGCCTGGCTTGAAGCACCAATGCACCCTCCATCATGACTGCGTTATCTATGGAAGCCCCCGCAACGACACCACACCAATCCTGACCGGCTGACTAGTCGATCACCTCCCCACCACTACCCCGCAGTGCACATGGCCTGAACCAAGAGCATCAACTTGCCAGCCACTGTACTTTACACTCTGACATTCATATTGTCATTCTGGGAGTGCACAACCCTGAGAGACTCCTGGAGCAGGAAGTCCTGGTTATTCCTTTCTCATGGGTAAGTTCATAAATCTGATTAATGATAGGATTTGAGAGCAAACCCAGGACTTCTCAAGGCTTGCCCAGGCTGCGGTCTGTGGCCACTGCTTTCCATTTTCCTCCATATTTTGGATAATCACTTAGTGTCTTGGGGTTCAATAAATTGATACCAAAACCACAGAAATCTCCCAAGCACTGCAGAGATTCTAGATGGAGGTGATCAGAGAAAGTTTCCTCTGCATCTTTCCCCTGCAGAAGGGCCAGCTTCGCAAATGTGAAAGCCGCCTGGTCACTCAGGGTCCCACACTTCGGAGAGTGCCGTGTCTGCTTTGCTACTCATCTGGTACTCTCCTGACGTTCTTAATCATTTTTAAACAAAGGGCCACACATTTGCCTTCTGGTCAGAGCCCTGCAAATTATGTCACCAATCCCATCTGCAGTCAAGATGCAGAGGGCTTTAACATACATTTGCGACTTGGAGAGATAATATAATCCCTTTCTTTAACTGGCTAATCTAACCCCAGACATTTATTATAATTCAATGTCTTGGCAGCATTTTTTTTTAATTATTTTATAACGGAGCATAGTTGATTAACAATGCTGTGTTCATCTCAGGTATATAGCAAAGTGAGTCAGTTATACATATATACGATCAGCTTTACCTTCACTAAAACCATGTCTGTCTCTTTAACCAGCTAACCAATAAAGCTAGCCAAAAGGAAGAGGTTTTTGCAGGTGCTGTATGTAAAATATCATAGCATCCTATGCTATCCTATCGTGTGCCATACTGTCATAGCACCCTTCACCCCAGGAGGAGACCTGACGACTCCTCCCTGTACCCTCTTCCGCCTCCATCCTGAGTCATCCAGAGTGGCTCTCTACCCACTCCACCATACTGCCATCCTTCAAAATCTCCTCCAACTCATTTTGGCACGCTGGTTCTTTCCCTCATCTTCCATGGCTCATCTGTGTTTATTAAATATTATTTGGCACATAGTGAGCTCTTCAAAACAAGAGGTTTGGATTGCAAGGGATGGGCGGTGGGCTTGCAAGCCTGCAGAAACAAGGCTGCACTGCCCTTACCTCCCTGTCTGTCCCCCACCACACCGACACTGTAACACAGACCCAGGCATCACTGTGCTGAGAAAAGAAAGCAATAGACTCAGGAAAAGCTTTGGAAATTGGGCCTGGTAACTCAGCCTTAAAAGCTTGGATTCTAAAGGAGTCTGGAATGGAGGCTGTTGAATCCATGTTCTTCTTTACCAAGCGTGTCTGTTCCCTGGCCCTACACTCAGGACTTCTGCCGAGAATGTTCTCTCATGGACCAGATCTGATGGCACCCCAAGCTCAGCATCACTGGTCCTCCGCAGTCCCTGGTTTAAAAAAGTGAAATAACCATTTGGAGGGTACACCTCTCCAGCCAGGGTGTCTGCTGGCCTCACATCATTTAATAAGCTCAATTTTGGATATTGTAGCATTTTTCTAGAACCTACATGGAAGGAGAGTGGATTTCTGATTGAGAATCCCCAAGGCGCAGAGTGATTTCTCCTTCCAACCTCAGATACCATACTTTCCCATTCTCAGGCTTTGACAATGACAGTTACATGCCTGTCAGCAGCACTTTCTAGTTTCCAAGACGAGTTCCCAATCCAGCATCCTCTATGACCTGCTTGGCTCCTCCGAGAGATCAGAGGGACCAATGTTATCCCCATTGTACAGAAGAGACAGCTGAGTCTCAAGCTGAGCTAGCAGCAACCTCAGCACGTGTGCAGCAGCACGTTAGAAGCTGTAACCTGGCTTCTGTTTAAAGGTCAAGTTCTCATTGCGAAGCATGAGCGATGAAATCTTTTTCCTTAGATGATGGGAACGTTGGCAGCTGCTTCCTAGTTTCCCCTAACTTTGGGCACGAGCCTGCCTTGGATGAGGCTGTGCATTCTCTGAACGACACCGAGGTTGTGAAAGGCGTGATGGCGAGGTGAGACAATTCACCGAAAGGAGAGAGGACTTTTTAAGGCTGGAGTAAAAGAGGCTGGAGAGGGAGGCGGGGCATGGAAGGGCCAAGAGAGGCCCTGATTGAAAAGAAAAGAGGGAAATTATCACAATTCTAGCACTGCTGGAAAATGGGAAAGTTATTGCTGCACAAAGACCCTCTCGAAGCGCCTGCCTTCCAAAATTTCTACTGCACTCTCTGCAGTTACTTGTGTATGGCAGAAGTAGCATCTTTGTATTATATGAACAGTCTGCTTCATAATCAAATACCATCTGTCGCTACATCTGAACTTGTTTTCAACATCTGTGCGTTCTGGTCTTAACAAAGCTTTAAAAACTAATTCAAAAACTTTCACAGATCACTGACTAAATATGTACATTGACCATCTTTCCATGTTGGTGTGTGGTGTTTCATCCATAGGTGCTTCCCTCCGCCTGGGCAGAGTGACGACGTATACACTTGGAGGCTTTATTAAGCTTATTTCCTAATGGTCTTGGGTAGCCAAGTGCAAGAGGGGGACACTTGCTTCTGCACCAAGAGGACCCATCGTATTCTTTCTTGGTGCCAACATGGTCCCTTTCTGCCAATGAGAAACCTGTAAGTTGATCAGCTACCATACCCCAATTACTCAAAATGACACTACAGATGAAATGGCAACCAAGGGGAGAATCAACTGCATGGCTTCTACGCGGCTAAAGTGTGTTTGAACAAATGGTGAAGTAAAACCATGAGAGCTCTCGGGAGGATAAGGACGCTGTTACTTTGCACATGCTTCAGAAATGTGAAGTACATCTTTACAGAACTTTTGGCCAACCCCCTGGCAGATGTTGACCAGTTTTGCTTATGTATACATCAGTTGCAGAACACTAAAACAGAGATTGGAAATTTTAATTTAGTCAAGGCAGTTGGGCTAAAATGATGGCTTTTGTTGAAGCCATTAAATAGAGCTGCCTAATGAAGTACAGTGCAGGGCTGGCAAACAGAGCCGTGATGGAGGCAATGGCTTTCAAGCAGGAGAGAGGGAAGGCAGCGGCCGATTGGGCCTCGGAGTCCCAGGCAGCAGGGTATCCTGGGACAGAGGAAGGCATGGGGAGTCAGGGCAGAGGGGAAGGGGGGCTGGAGCCACAAGCAGAGGGGTGTCTGCCCACAACACTGACCCTCATGGAATCTTATCAGCACATGCGTGTGTCTGTGTATGCGTGTGTGTGCGTGTGTCTGTGTGTATGTAAGGGGGCAAGGGACAGTTTTCTCTGGGAAAGCTTCTGTTAAGTTCCAGCCACCCGTTTGCAAGGGGCCAGGAGGGAAGTGTGGTGTAGTGAGCAGGTGCACAGACCCTTGAAGGTGGCTTGGGTGAGTCTGAATCAGGGAGATGGAAGGGTGGTGGCAAGCTGTGAGGCTGGGGAACT
Organism: Capra hircus; assembly: GCF_001704415.2. NCBI lineage: Eukaryota > Metazoa > Chordata > Mammalia > Artiodactyla > Bovidae > Capra > Capra hircus. The sequence continues at coordinate 68,144,179 of NC_030823.1, read as the reverse complement.
CGTGGGAAGGGTGGGAGGCTGCTGGGTTAATGAGTCCGGGGATTGATTCTGCTGCTTCAGTACACTTGCCCTTCCCATGGCTGCCTGACCGCAAGGAGCTATTAGGTGTGCCCCGGAGATTCTTCCTTTCCCACTCAGGGTCAGGAGAGGCAGAGCAAAGATGACCTCGGGATTGATAGAAACCCACTTTAGCACAATGGGGCTGATGGATCACTGTTTAGAGAATTGGACATTGACTTCTTACACAGTGGTGAACACATTAAAAGCACTGGGCTCTGTTTAGTTGCTCAGTTGTGTCCGACTCTTTGTGACCCTATGGGCTGTAGCTCACCAAGCTCCTCTGTCCATGGGGATTCTCCAGGCAAGAATGCTGGAGTGGGTTGCCATGCCCTCCTCCAGGGGATCTTCCCAATCCAGGGATCGAACCCAGGTCTCTCATATTGCAGGGGGATTCTTTACCATTTGGTAGGCTGTGTTTGTTGTTTTCTTGTTTTAGTGGGAATTTTTGCTATGTGATCACTTAATACTCTAGTAGTCATGAATAATTTAAAAGAACAAACAATACTATATTAAGGGAAGACAACTATTATTATTAAGTATAATTATTTTCAGTGTGTAAATAAGTGAAATTGTCTTCAGTAAAAAACCGTTATCAGCCAGGTATTACAAGAAATAGAGGGAGAAACCGTCCTTGTTCCCCTTGTGGGGAACAGCATGAAACAGAAGTGTATCTTCATCAAACAACTTCTATTTTAGAAACCACCAGAGGAACTAGTTGATAATTGTTTCAAGTGATTGTCTGAGATTAAGCAGTGCATTTTTCTTCAAGCTGGCTCAGATATATAGACATGGCCACATATACACAACCAACCAGCAAACAACACATACACACAAAAACCTGCTATTGCTGTTTAGTGTTCTGAACGTGTCTATCCTGCTGTTGGATATTTTCCAGGAAAAGGATCAGACTTCTAATTCTTCAGGTGAAGTTAGCAAAAGCTCAAGATTAAGCCCTGAAAGTCCTGTGTTCCAGAATGTCTTCCCACCCTTTTAGGAGTGAGGAACCTGCTCTGACCCAAGCATTCTGTAATGTTAATTCTTTACACAGGTGATGCTTAATGGACATGGTGAGCATTCTGGCACATACTGTTAGCTCCAATTAATTCTAAGTCTTTCATAATTATATAGATATATTAATCCCACCCACTGAAATATGCAAAAGTCAGTTCTATTGAGTTAAGGGATATTCACGTCTCACTCAGGTAAATATTGAAATCAGCTTTTGTTTTTTTTTAAATACGTATTTACTGGCGGGCTGAGGGAACTGAGAGAGTTCTGACCGGGACATGGAAACCAGCATGGAATTCAATATTTCCTAAAATATTCTATTCCAGCCCGCAAGAGTAGAGTCTTCCCTCCCTACCCCACAGGTGATTGCAATTTGTCTGTAATATTATCTCCACTGCTTCAGTTAAATATCCAGATTCATCTCCAAAGGAACACATTTCCAGGAGGCAGGGAGAAGGGGAAAGAAGGAGAATTCCAATGAGATGCTGCATATATTTTGTATGTGCTAAAGAGAGAGCAGCAGATGCAATTTTGAAAGCCAAATTATTTGGAGGGGGGTGAGAAGAAAAATCAGAACCCAGTTGACATTGCTGATCACCCTGATGTACAGTTTCCAGTTCATTTCTTTTTCCTAGGATGTAGTGTCAGTAAATGGCACTGCTCTTAATGGTCTGCCAGTATTACTGTGAGAACTCTCCATCCTTTCTGCTGGGGCTTTGCTATAACTTGGCAATTTGTAAGCACATTGGGCTGAAGCGCGGCATACACATTGTCAGTCCAGATGCAATTTTCTGTTGCAATTACCAAAAATGAAATCAAAGAAGCTGCTTGGGATTTTTGCTGATGAGGACCTTAGTGGAAAAGGAATATTTGTACTGCTGTTTTCTTACTCCATGTTTTTTAGTCCTTGATTTTGTTCGGATTTATTTGGGGCTATCCTCGTCTTAGAAAAACTAAAGTTTAAACACTTCTGTTGAAATCAAGAATTACAGAATACATTACAGAATACATCTTTGTGATGGCACAAATGTGGTTTAAATATGGTTTTTGCCGCTAGAAGGTGAGGGCGGCATGTCTACGGTCTGCCCGGCGCTAAGATCATTAGCTTCCTCTCAGCCACTGCAAAGCTCTTCCCATTGCTGTGCTGTTTTTCCCCAAGTTTCATGGGATTCTCCGAGCATCCTACATTTTAGTCTGTGTTGATTCACTGGGGGATAGGGACCACATCTAAGCAAACCATTGTGTACAAGGTCTCATTATGTAACCCCTCTGTATACATCAATGCGTAACTCTTGAATGAACTACTGTTTCTTTAACAACTGACTTGGATTTCTCAACCGAATCCTACAGTTTCTATGACCTTGTAGACTGGAAGACACACGATTCATAAAAAGTATGTATTGACTGCAATACGAAAGGAGGGTCCACTGGAACCATCAGTAGTTTAGTGAAGACTCACGGATTCAGAGAAGGAAAAATGTTCATGACTTCAATGATGTAGACCATGCTGTAGAAATGGAGTTGGTCTTCAAAGATAAAACTCTGGCTTTATGGCCAAGTCGGTTTTTCTCAAACTAAGGATGAAAAACTCCAGGAAATGAATAAAAACTGACTTCTGAGGGAGCAGTACATAGTGATTATTGGCTGGAAGAACTAGGGGCCCCCCAAAATGGGCTGTGAGATGAGATCAGGCTCACTGCCACCAGAGTTCCCCGCAAGTCAAGAGCCACCATTATCACCGATGTGTCGTCTGCTGAAGACAAACAATCAGGGTCCTGCTTGAATCCCAGGAGCACTTCAGTGTCACAAAGACCCTTCCATCAGGGACGTAGCCAGTTTTTCATTGCTTCACCATCTTCTCTTTTCTCTGTTCTGTTCTTCCAAAACAGAAAAGAAGAAAGGAAAAGGAAAGCAGAAGATGGAAGGAAGAAAGAAAGGGAGAGAGTGAAGAAGGGAAGGAAAAGAAAGAAAATCCAGGAACTCTTGGACATACTCAGGAGCTTCCATTCGCTTTCTGATTTCAAAGATGGCTCCTCCCATCACCTTGTTCTCTGACGTGCTGAGCAGTGAGGCATTTGAGGTGTAGCAGAAAGAGAAAAACCTTGGCCCTGCTGACAAGACACACCACAGCATCTGGGGTGCTCCTCAGAGACCCGTGGTCAGGCTAACCTGGCCTCACTTTGCTGAGCTTGCAGAACCTAGGGGATGAGGTCACATTTGGCCACGACTATAAATAGACATCAGTGACAACTAAAACCGAAAGGGAGCTTTGCCTCTGATTTTTTAACAGGCTGATAACTCTGAACAAAGGCATTGGTCATCCATCATTATCTAGAAATCTTAAGAAGAGCAAAACAATCTGGAAAGTAATATTTGTCCCCTTCTTTCTTTTGCCTCTCTGGGCTTCCCTGGTGGCTCAGACAGTAAAGAACCCGCCTGCAATGAGGGAGTCCTGGGTTGAATCCCTGGGTGGGGAAGATCCCCTGGAGGAGGGCATGCCAACCCACTCCAGTCTTCTCGCCTGGAGAATCCCCATGGACAGAGACTCCCTATGCAGCCTGGCAGGCTCCACGGAGTCTCAAAGAGTCAGACACGGCTGAGCGACTAAGCATAGCACAACGCAGAGAAGTCCTTTGGTCTGAGAAAGATAGCCCTTGGATTCAAATTCCAAGATGAGGAAGGATTCTGAGGAATTCCCCCTTGCCTGGGATTCCCTAAGAAAAAGTATCCAACCATTCTCTTCCAGCGAATGGAATCCCGACCCATTTTGAAGCTGCCCAATGACTGTATCACAGAAGCAACTTTAGGTAATACACCATCGATTCACAGCGAGACCTAACATGGCAGTCTGCAGCAAACCCCTCCTCCTGCCCGCGGCGTCACTTATATTTCACATAACTTATTGTCTCCTGAGAGCCCACCGTTAGCTAACAACTTAGCAGGGCTGAACAAGAGTAAAATAGCCTCCCTCGCTTCCAACCACAGCCTGTAAGAGCCAGAGTCCAGCCATCTGCAGCACCTGTGCGAAGACGACTCAGTGGAGGTATTTGTCTTCCTAATCACAAAGAGAATTCACACAGGGAGGCAAGGTTCTTCCATTTTATGGAGTGGCGGGACAGGCTGCCTGGGAGCCAGCCTTCCGCTTCCCAGAAGCACAAGCTGCTGCTGCTCTCTGAGCCTCTGAACCCCCTTGCATCGGAACAGCAGGGTCAGTGTGCTTTGGCGAGAATACAGGAGCCCCAGCCCCGGGTTCTAACATTAATAACAGGATCCGAGCAAAGTCTGTTCAGTCAGAAAATGCAAGTAAAACTCTAAAAAAAAAGCCATCTGGACCAGGGAAACATGTCATCTTTCAGACTACGCATAGCATCAGTGTTTTTCTTTCCACAAATTTAGCACTCTGCCCCCCATTTCCCCTGCTGCCTCACCCCCATTCCGTCACAACCTCCTCCATCACCCTCTCCACAGCTCTGTCATTTGAGAAGCTCCATCTTCACTTTTCTTTGTATTTAATTTTTCATATCATTTGCAGGACATATCACATATTTGTTGTGATGTATTCAATACCCATCCCTCCTCTGACTTTGGAAAAGGCTATCACATTCCCCTCCTGCTCTGGGACAATCTGCCAAGTCCGCAGTTTGTGATTTTTGTCGTAATCCATGTGCTGAAACAGTCAGGAGAGACCGTCTCAAGATACTTCAGGTCCCCTTCCACCCTCTCTCTGCCTACTCAGGTTTAATTCCAAGGAGGCAGCAGGGTAAGCCCGGGCTGAGGACCATGTGGTGTGACCTTGGTGAGAATAAGAAGCTCACTCTTTTCTTCTCATTTCTCCACTAGGAATGAAGATATTTGGATTTTCTAAAAATGTATAAAACTATATTTAAAATTTGCCCTAATATTCTGGGGACACAAATATAAGAAAATAAAATTCTGCCACTTGCTTTTATTAAAAAAAAGCGTAACCACTTTTTATTGAATTATAGTTTCTTTGCAAGATTGTGGTTGTTTCAGGTATTCAGGAAAGCGACTCTGTTTATTTATTCTTTTTCAGATTCTTCTCCATTATATGTTATCACAAGACATTGCATATAGTTCCCTGTGCTATATAGTAGGTCCTTGGTGGTTATCTATTTTATATATAGTAGTGTGTGTATGTAGAAGGCAATGGCACCCCACTCCAGTACTCTTGCCTGGAAAATCCCATGGACGGAGGAGCCTGGTAGGCTGCAGTCCATGAGGTCGCGAAGAGTCGGACACGACTGAGTGACTTCACTTTCACTTTTCACTTTCATGCATTGGAGAAGGATATGGCAACCCACTCCAATGTCCTTGCCTGGAGAATCCCAGGGACGGAGGAGCCTGGTGGGCTGCCGTCTATGGGGTTGCACAGAGTCGGACACGACTGAAGCAACTTAGCAGCAGCAGCAGCAGTGTGTGTATATGTTAATCCCAAACCCCTAATTTATCTCCATCACCCACCCCACTCGCCCCTCTGATAATCATTTTTGTTTTCTATGTCTGAGTTTATTTCTGTTTGTAAATAAGTTCATTTATATCATTTTTTAAGATTCCATGTATCATATGATGTTTGTCTGACTGACTTCATTTAATATGATCACCTCTATGTCCATCCATGTTGCTTCAAATTATGCCATTTGCTTTCAGTCATGTTGGGTATTGGCTCCATCTCCAAATGGCAAAATATTTATATTTAGAGTGAGTGAGTGAGAGAGGCAAAGAGAGAGACAGAAAGAGGGCAGGATGGAGAGACAGAGAAGTGAGAAAGGAAAATGAACACTCAAAATTCCTGACGCAGGCCAGTTACCATTCTCAGTAAAAGATCGTAAAGAACCACATGGGAAGAGGAACCCATCATCCAGATGTCAGTACATTTTTATGAGCATTGGCCATGTGCAAAGTCCTACTGGGGAAACCCAAAAGGATAAGACTCAGTCTGTCCCTTACAAAAGACCTAGGTGATGCTCATTACAAGCCAGCATAGAAACTAGGGACCAAGACAAGCCTTTTTGGTTTCAGGTATCACCTTCTCCCTTGCTCCTTATTATAGAGGCACATGTTGTAACCCTCTTACTGGAAGATAAACTCCTTGAAGGCAAAATCCATCATCACTTTAACCTAGATGGAAGGGACCAAGAGGAAATGGATTCCCAGTGAATTCAGATGAATGAATGGTCACCTGGAATGGACAAAGCTCATCAGGCAAGTCAGGTCACTCTCTGTGATCCTATGGAGCGGAGGTCAGGGGGAGAACACTCAGGAATTCCATCCACTATCGATCCTGCCTCCCTCTGTCGGCAGCTATAAAATGAATGACATCCACCCCCACCCCCACACACAGTCCCCTCAGGGCTGTATACACAAAATAACACTTTGGGGCAAGGCAACACCGTGATGGACACATTCAAGTCTTCTGCATACAGTTGGCACTCCACATCTGTTGATTCCGCACCTTCAGATTCCACCAGCTGGAAGGTTAAAATTATTTGGAAAAAAAAATCAGAAATTTCCAAAAAGCAAAACCTAACTTCTCATGCTGGCAACTATTTATATATTATATACATTGTGTCTACAATGATTTACACAGTATTTACATCATAGTAGGTATTCCTAAAGGAGATCAGTCCTGTGTGTTCATTGGAAGGACTGATTTTGAAGCTGAAACTCCAATACTTTGGCCACCTGATGCGAAGAGCTGACTCATTTGAAAAGACCCTGATGCTGGGAAAGATTGAGGGCAGAAGGAGAAGGGGACGACAGAGGATGGGATGGTTGGATGGCATCACTGACTCGATGGACATGGGTTTGGGTGGACTCCGGGAGTTGGTGATGGACAGGGAGGCCTGGCGTGCTGCGGTTCATGGGGTCGCAAAGAGTCAGACACGACTGAGCGACTGAACTGAACTGAACTGAAATATGATTTAAAGCATGTGCATAGACTGTGGGCTAGCCCTACACCATTTGACATAAGAGACTTTGAGCATCCACAGATTTGGTATCCTCAGGGATCCTGGAACTAATCTTTCAAGGATACCAGGGGACAACTACTCCCCAAACAGGTTTGCAATCCATTCTAAGCCTTTGACCTAGATGAATCTTCACTGGGACTTGTATTCCTCAGCCATGCTCCTTTCTGCTAAGTCGTTAGAAACAGAAGCTCATTATCTCAAGACCTTCTTCTTCTTTTCCTGCTAAAAGTCACTTCACTTCATTTCTCCACACAGGGTATCCAAAAATCAGCCCTACTACTGGCGCTGATCTTGGGCAGGTCACTCAGCCAGTCAGTGTCTCCATCTTCCCCTTTTCTGAAATGAGAGAAACACCGACCACCACTCTAACTTTCACAGCAGGAACTTGGGCCACTCAAAGGAGGCAAAATTATGTGAATGCAGAGCAAAACTGTAAAATGTTTTCCAAATGCGAGGTGTGACTCTTATCCCGGGCTGTCCAAGGATTTATTTTGTGAAATTGAGACTTTCCCTTGACATTTGTGGGTCTTTGTTTTGCCCACCTATCAAGGCAGACATTTGCTTTGAGATCTTGAGCAAAAGATACTGTCGTACTACAAATTACCGTGATCTAATTAGGCCTCCCTCCATAAATCTGTCATTTGCAAGCCATTCAGGCCTGCTCAGCCCAGCCCTTGATTTAAACTGCTCCAGGAGTCTAGCCGAAGATGTGTCCAGGACAGAATCCAACACAATATTCTGGTCTCCTCCCACTGCTCCCTTGAGGATGGGTTGCTCACCAATTTTGGCCACAATCACAGTTATGTAGAAGAGAGATTCATTATAGTTTGGGCATAGATCTTAACCAGTGCCCATGCAACCTCGTGACAACATTATTTAGCATTCAGATTGGATGTGAGCTCTTATTGGGAAAAGAATATTGCGGAAGATTAGTGTTGCCTGGTCCTTGAAGCAAAGAGAGACAAATAGGAAAGAAGCATATTTTCTGTTCAATTGACAGGTGTGTGCAGCATCTCCTAAGTATGATGGATACTTTGAAATGACATATAAAACAGAGCTATGGTTTAAAAAAAAAAAATTGCTGGTGCTGGCCAAATCAAATAATGTCCATTCCTGGTTGTTCTGGCTGAAGAAGATAAAAAAAAGAGGTATGGAAAATTCAAAGCAACGGGTAATCTAAAACTCATTTATACTGGGCTTTAGAATGTGTGTTTATACTTATCTGATGATGGGTGTCGCAGAGGCTCTGGGAATCCTTCCGTACCAACGTAACAATACCACTGCGTCCTTCCCCTGGAAAATCTGGGAAGCAGGAAAACTCCCCATCTTTCCTCTTCACGCCTCCTTCCCCACTACTGATATTTTAGCTTTGCTAACCTTGCCCCACCATCCACAAACACCCCCCCACACTTGCACCTTAATATATTTCCGCACCTCCTTCCAGGCTATTTGGGTTTCAAAGTAATGCTCTGTGTGCAAAGCAAACAGAAAAAGGTGGAATATCAACAAAGCTTTATTAAACAGCTAATGGGCTTCTACTCTGCAGGAACCAGTGAGCTAGGCTGGGAGAGCCCGACTGCATGCACACACACAGCGGGATGTGTCTCCCAGAGCTTCCTTTTCCAAGTCGGGACTGGGAAGGACACAGAATCATCAGGTAACAGATGAAGACAGCATGTGGGGACCACAGAGGTGACGTCGGAGAGGGGGGATCAGAGTCCCAGGAAATGATCAGGTGCTTTAGTCAGGGGCTGGGAGAGGAATTAGCACTTTGTGCAGCTGTGAAGGGGCAGGGGGGTGAGATGCCAGAGACCCTGGAGATACTGCCGCAGCCACACTGGACTTCAGCCCCGCATCCCTGGAGGGTTTTCTAGGTGGTCCTAGGTTCTAATTGGCAAAGGCCAACATGAAGATTGCAGTGTTTATCTGATGGATGAGGCGATCGAGGAGGAGGAGGGCAGGAGAAACGAAGCAGAAGGATCAGAGGAAAGAAGAGGGAGAGGAATTAACCAATAAAGGGCCACTTTAGTGTCCCTTTTCACGGGGGCTCAGCTTAATGGGGGAGGCAAGTGCCCACACACATCAAGGACAGTGTAGAACCAAGCTTTCTCAGCAGAGCCTCGCGGGAAGGAAAGTGAGGAAACGTGAGCAGGGGCCTGAAACCTTACTAAGGAAAGGGGTCAATGGATGTTTTCAAAATAAAAAAGGCTGAGAAGAGAACAGTGAACAGGGGTGGCACCGAGGTCAACCGGCACATTCAAGTGTTTTATTGTTGCTATCAAAAAGATGCTTGGAAAGGAAAAGGAGCAAGGGAAAATGCTTTTAAGTTTTAAGTTCCTTTTTTCTTTCCTCAAAAAGAGGCATGTGAGCGACGGAGCTGAGGGTTATTTTCGTCTATTTTGGGAGATGATGCTGGTGTCATTGGACTCCAACCAGCCAGGCAGAGGAGATGTGAGTAATTGAGTCCAAGCCTGGATTTCTGAGGCTGAAAGTGACAGTGATCTGTGCCCGGAAGCCAGGCACGACGGCAGTCAGGACGTGTGCAAGGGAGAGCTTGTGGCCCTCGGCCTCTGCGGGGACACAACCAAGATGCAGGGTGAGCTGCCATATTTATGGCTGTGCCCTTTAGGCCTCTCCAGTCTCCAGGGGGAAAAAAAATTCTGGGGGGAAAAAAAACAAAACAACTCTTCCTGAAGGACCGCTCTGGACTCAATGCCAACCTGAGACAGCTGCTGATGGGGAACAACAACATCAAGGACCTACTGTCCCTTCCTGCCCCTCCTCCGCCGCCGCAACCCTTGAAAGAACTGTGAAAAGACCAAGAGTTGGTGGGCAGCCAACAAGAACTAAAGAACTTGCAGCTGGTAAAACCACCTGTGCCTTGTCAAATTCCAGCCAAAACAATCCCTTCCCCCAAGCCTCCCATTCAGGAGAAGGGGAGAAAATCTGATAATAAGATGAGAATCAAGGGGGTGGAAAGTGAGTCGAGTGGCTCCAGACCAAGCCCTAAGCCAGTCGGGGGAGAGAATATTGGGAAGTTATGTCAACGGAGGTAAAAAATTAGGAGCTGTGTTCTTGAGAGAGAAGGAGAGTAACAACTGTGAGACAGAGCTAGACGGGCCACGCTGAGTATCCAGCTCTCCCAATGGGCAGAGGTTTGCAGCATCAAGGCTGAGGTCTGGATCACTGTGGCAAATGGTGCAAGAGGGGGCACAAGTTCAAATAAATGCATGGGAATATTCCGGAAAGGACCCCGCTGCCCCTTCCAACTGTAAAGTCAAAAAGCTATCTAGAGGTTTAATGCTCCCCAGTTGCATCCTTTCTGGGGCTTCCCTGATGGCTCAGTGGGTAAAGAATCCACCTGCAGTGCAGGAGACACAGGAGATATGGTTCGATCCCTGGGTGGGGAAGATCGCCTGGAGAAGGAAATGGCAACCCACTCCAGTATTCTTGCCTGGAAAATCGCATGGGCAGAGGAGCCTGGTGGGCTACAGTCTGTGGGGTCACGAAGAATGAGACAAGACTGAGCCTAAGGCACGTGTGGAGGCATAAGTGACTTTGTTTATCTGTCCTCCTTGTAAGACCATGTGCTCATGTACAGAAAGACTAAGAGTCACACCACTTATCTGTCATGTTACATCTGCCTGAGAGATTTGTGTTCAGAAGGCCAAGGTTCCATAGCCTGACTTCATAAACAGGGCATAAACGGCAGTAATATCTTTATTTGAGACATTTGAGGATCACGGAGAAACAACACATCTTCGAAGGAGACGTGTTCTCAGAATCAGTCTCTAATGGGATTATCGCCTCTTTCAACCCCATTCTTTCCTTTCTTCCACTTGCTGTGAAGAAATGCTGCTCTAAGTTCGGTTATCATTCTTCTAGCAGGGGTGTTTTAAAGTAATCACCCATTCATTTGAAGTGCTAATAAATGCTGGTGCTAAAATTAGAAAGTTCTCCTTGTCCTTTGAAGATTAGCTGAATCTCTAACTAATGTTATCATTGGCCAGGTAATGTTGGCATGAACCTGAATCGAATTTTTGCTGGCATCCCCAGCTGAAATCCACATCACAGTCATAGCCATTAAAGATTAGTAGGTCATTCCCCGTGTTAAGACTTCATTTCCAAGGTATTTATTCATTTCACTGATGACTGCCACCCCTGCCTGGCTGTTTATTTGGAGCGTTCAAGAGAATGCTATGACCAGAAGGATAGTGAGAATAAATAAACCCATGGTCAGTGTCCATTGTAAACACCCAAAGCATGTTCTATCATTTATCATGGTGCAATTGGTGAAAATAGAGAAAGAGGGTTTCTCTTTTTCCCATATTCCATTTTATATGCAAAAGTACATCTTCATTACAACAAACTGAAATAATAGTCATTCAATAATAATAAATGAAATGGAGCAAATTTTAATAATATGTTTATTAAAAGCACAGTGCTTTTAATGGTAATCGTACCTTTGTGGTATTCTTGTAGAAAATATGTAACTTAAATTTAACTATGAGCAAACAAATCCAAATTAAAGGATCTTCTACAAAATAATTGATCTGTACTCTTCAAAAAAAAATGTCAAGGTTAAGAAGGACACAGAAAGCCTGAGGACCTACTCTAGGATAAATGAGACCAGTCACGATCACTAAAAGACAGCTATGAAGAAAGTCCTAGAAATTTGATAGACTGAACAGGGATACTGCAATAGTATAGTTTTAATGTTTAATTTTCTGATTCATTTTAACATTTTCCTATGGTTATATAAGAAATATCTCAGTCCTTAGAAAATAACACTGAAGTATTAAGAGATAAAGGGACTTCATATTTCTGACTTAACTTTTCAATGGTTCAGAAAGAAAAGACACTGTGCACACATAGATGAACATAGAGAGAAAGAGTGATAAAGCAAGGGAGCAAAATGGAAACAGTTGATTAATCTGGGCAAACCCCAGATTGCGTATGGGAGGTCCTTGGAATATTCTTACAACTTTCCCTTGTTTGGAATAATATTTTAAAAAGCAGAATTGTCTCCCATTTCCCGCCTTGGAGTTAACTATTTACATATTTACAGTTCAATGCATATTCTGTGGTATACAAATTCTAAAATGTTTCCAAATGCACCCAAACTCCTGCTATTCAAGGTCTTGCGTGATCCCCTCCCAGTTGCGTGTGGGCGGAAGCTAGTGGCTTGTTTCTAAAGTATAGAATGCTGCCAAAGTGATGGATGGCGCTTCTGAAATTCAGCTGGAAAGGTCTACGATGTCCATCTTGCTCACACTCTCTGTGGCTCGACTCGCTTGTTCACTCTAAGGAAAGTCGGCTGCCATGTTTCAAGTTGCCTTAAGGAGAGGTTCATCTGGCAACTAAGGGTGGTCTCCAGCCAACAGCTGTTGAGGATCTGAGGCCCTCCATGCAACAGCAGACAAGGAACTCAATCGTGCCACCAACCCACATCAACTTGGAAGCTGATCCTTTCTCAGTTGAACCTTAAAATGACTGCAGCTTTGGCCAACACCTGGACAGCAGCCTTTAGAGGTCCTGAACCAGAGGGCCCAGTTAAGCTGTACGAGGAATCCTGACCCACAGAAACTGTAAGATAATAAATATTTGCTTCTTTAAGACACTAAGATTGGAGGAAATTCATTATGCAGAAATAAGCAATATTTTTGCCAACTTCTTATATATATATATATTTTTTTCCTTTCTTGTAGGGGAGGAGGTTATAGTATCATAGAGAATTTTTCATGTTATCATGTAAAACATTGCTTCATTATTTTTAACATTCAGTGTTAACTGTTGTTCAGATTCAGCATTGCAAAGGAGCATTTGGCAGAGGGGGAAAATGGGAGTTAAAATCTAGCCTGTGATCTATTCACCAAAGTGTGCTTCCCAGCATCTGCTTTATTTAACCAGAGGAGAGGAGTATTTTTTTCTAATTTACATAAATGCACCCTCTGTACTAGTTGCACCCTGTTAATGGCCGCATAATATTCCATGTAGTGGATATACTATAATTTCTTTAACCAACCTCATCTTGGTGGCCATTTAGATCACCTCCTGTGTTGTAATTGCAGTAATAATAATAATCATATAATAAACTGCAAGGAACATCCTCATATATAGTTGCATTTCTGTGTAAAAACATTTCTGTAGAAAAGATTCCAAAATGGGATTCTTGGACCATAGATTATGTCCATCTTTAATTTTAATAGATCCTGACAAATTAACCTTACAAAGGGTTTTCACCTTGTTTGTACTCCAAGTATAAGTAGTAGTGTTAGCTGCTCAGTCATATCTGACTCTTTGCAACCCCGTGGACTAGAGCCGCCCTGGATCCTCTGTCTTTGGGATTCTCCAGGCAAGAATACAGAAGTGGGTTGCCATTTCCTTCTCCAGGGAGCAAGTACAAAGAAGTAGCCTATTTCCTTAGCCCCTTACTAACACTGGAAGAGATCAATCTTTTAAATATTTGCAATCTGATAAGTAAAAAATTTTATCTCAGTTTTACAGATCATTTGTAGGAAGCCAAATATTCCTAACTTTCTGACTCTGAGTCAGGACCATTTCCTAGTAATACCGAGTCAATCTTTTCCCACAAATATGCAGGCAATGTTGAATAAATCTGTTAGAGATCAGAGAATCAGACCTTACCCAACCAACGTCTGTTCACTCAATCCTATCTCTTATGTGAAATGTGAGAAGAGAGAAATACAATGCCAAGTGAGGGTAGTGAAGTGTAGAATTTCAGCAAAGGTCTCCCAGCGTTTGACTTTCTGATCACGTCTCAATAAAAATTTTATTGACTCTTCACCTGATTTGCTTGTTTAGCAGCCACCACCAGCCCCTTTGCAAATAAGATCACTTTCATTCAGCTGTTTTGATGTAGGTTATGTGGGCAGAAACAAACGCTAGTGAGAATGTCTAGGCTTAGGCCCCACGTGACTGTAAGCCTTGTTCTTCTACTAGGGGAGTATGTTAGGCTAAGAGCTCTGGGAAGCAGACATACATAAGAATTTTATTAGGGGAAAAGTCTGTGGTAGAAAAGGAGGGACCTCCCTGGTGGTCCAGTGGTTAGGAATCTGGCCTCCCAGTGCAGGGGGTTTGATCGCTGGTCAGGGAACGAGATCCCACATGCCACAACTAAGAGCCCACACGCTGCAACTAAGGCAGTACAAACCACAGCTCAAGGTCTCGAGCGCTGCGACTAAAGCATTTAGTTACCACCAGACAAATGTAAAACAAGAAAAGAAAGAAAGAAAAAGAAGATGGTGACGGAACAAGGGAAAGCTGGAGCTGCCAGGCAGTGATACAAGCCTGAGCCCAAGGGAAGGAGAAAAGAAGGAGAAATTGTCCAGAAGCATGATAGACTGCCCTGCAGTCTCAGGAAGTTTCAGCAAGACTTCAGGAAATCCTCAAACCAAAGGCCAGCCATCGAAAGGGTCCAGTGTCTCCCAGGGTGCAATCTGCCTCAGTATTCTTAACACACTCAATCATTGGCCAAGAGAGGCTTATAGGAAGCCCAGCCCTGGTGTGAATGGGGTGGTTGATTTCAAAGCACAGAAGCTAGAGGCCTCTGTCAACTGCACTTCGTAGAACTGGAGGCCTCCTAAGCCCGTTGTCAAGTCCACCACTACACATTCTCAATGAGTTCGTCTGCAGACAGAGCCTCAGTAGAATTATAACAGTAGAAAATGGAGAGGGAATTTGTGCTCCATTTTGGGTCTCTTGCTTCCATAAGCTCTATGCAACTAACTGCTTGCCTTATTTCCAAATAAATGAAAGTCTATCTGGTTAATGATTGCACAACCTTCCTAAGTCCTACAGGTAAAAGGTGAAGACTTGGAACAGAGAAGCAGCTGGAATACTGTGAGCAAGAAACAAAAAAATCCGCAGGAACTGGGGGATGTAGAAGAGCAAGGAAGAAAGAAGAGGAAAAGACAGAGGAGTCCTAGAAATCCTGAGAGGCAGGTGGCCTGGGAGAAACTCCACAAAAGGCGGGGTGAAGGATATTGAGCAATAAGAATGTCCAATCATCAGAAGAATGGTCATTTTATGCAAACCATCAGCATCAGATATACAAATTGCCAATATTTACTAGGTTTATAAGTGCTAGATTTGGGGGAAAGAGAGATCAAGACTAGATCGTCTCTAAAATATATCTCTTAGATACTACAATTGAGTTCTTTTTGCCTTGTCTCCAGTGGGCATTTGGTTACGCTGAGCTCTAAGGAGCAACCCCAATTTTTTTGTTAAATTCAAATTTATCTTGATCATATATTCTTTTAGAATATTTATAAGCCAGAACTTGAGTATATCTTGTGCTGTGCAAACACTGTCAGAATTGTTCGATCTGCGTATGTGTGTTTGGACTGGTCAAATCTGACCCTTCAGGTTGTAAAGTCTTAAGGAATAACTCTAAAATATAAATATATCTGTAGCCCCTGCATTTGTCACAAGAAAATTATTATTTGATTATGATCGTGATGTTTGAATCCTGAAGTCTGTGTACAAAAGTAAAATATTTATACACATGTTAATACAAATCCAGTAGGCTTCCCCTATCTATTTCATTCACTTGTGTCTTCGCTTCATTTGGTCCTGTCGGTCAATCACTTATTGAATGATGCTTCTTCATGGGTTCCCATTATATTAAGTTCTTGGCTCTCCTCCTAGCTCCCTGCTTCCTCCCAGCTATCTTTGGCTTTCTCTCACCTCTTAATTTTGAATATTACACATCAATCTTTCTGAAGCTTTCCTTTTCCTTGCTCCCATGATCACCTCTAACCTAATGCTCCTATTTTACATTTCCAAATTTTACTTAGCTTTGATCCTATAGTTTCCAGTCCTCCACGATGTCTCCTCTAAAACACCCTGCCATCATCGCTAATTCAATTTGGTCCAAAGCCTTCTTTCACTATCACTATCAATGTCATTACTATTGTCTTTCAGTCCTACAAAGGAAACTTTGATGATAGCTTTGAATTATTCTTTCTGATTCCTCTACTTGCCTCTGAGTGCTTTACCAAATTGTATTTCT
The DNA here is from genome assembly GCF_001704415.2 of Capra hircus. NCBI lineage: Eukaryota > Metazoa > Chordata > Mammalia > Artiodactyla > Bovidae > Capra > Capra hircus. The sequence goes on along the minus strand of NC_030823.1, from coordinate 68,128,087 downwards.
GTTTTCTTTATGAAACAATATTTCAGCAACCTTCCTTATCCCAAACCCTCAGCTTAATGAGGTTGTGTGGTCCTTTAAGCTTGACTCAAATACTCTTTCTCCATTTAAGGGAAATCTCACGTCTCTTCCAATGTTTCCAGAGTTTTCTGGAGATCTTCCATTTCCACTGGTCATTCTGGCTCCTATTTGCTGCTTTCTAGTGAACTTTCAGTCTCCCTGACAACTCCTCTTTGAGGCTGTTCACACTGCCTACCTCAAATGGACCCCAAAATAGCTTTACTTAATTTTACCCCAAACACCTCTCCCCCAGCAATGCCCTTTGAGTAAATGTAACCGAAGGTTGCAATGGTAACAGCAAAGGTCCCATGTGCTTGCCCTCAGAGCAGACAACAAAACTAAATATTTAATTTCCCTGCAGGGACTGAATCCTCACTCCTTGCGTTGGAGGCACAGAGTCTTAACACTGGATCACCAGGGAAGTCCCTCCTATAAATTCTTGCTTCTTCTTGTAGTCTTTTCTTTTCCACTTAGAGAAGACTCTTTAGCATTTCTTTTAGGATAAATTTAGTACTGATGAACTCTTAGCTTTTGCTCACTTGAGAAGTTCTTGATCTCTCCTTCAATTCTGAATGATAAATATGCTGGGTAGAGTATCCTAGGTTGTAGGTTTTCCCACTCAGCACTTTAAATATATCATGCCATTCCCTTCTTGCCTACAAAATTTCTGCAGAAAAATCAGCTGATAGCCTTATGGGGGTTCCTTTTATATGACTCTTTATTTTTCTCTTGCTGCCTTTAGAATTCTTTATCTCTGACTTTTGCTGTTTTAATTATGATGTGCTTGGTATAGGTCTCTTTCTCTTTGGGTTCATTTTGTTTGGGATTTTTCTGTGTTCCCTATATCTGAATATTTGTTTCCTTCTTCAGCTTCAGGAATTTTTCAGCCATAATTTTACTAAATATATTTTTGACCACTTTCTCTCTCCTGGGACCCCTATAATGCAAATGCTGATACGCTTGATGTTGTCCCAGAGGTCATTAAACTATTCTCCTTTCTATTGTTCCTTTTCTTGTTGCTGTTCTGATTAGGTGATTTCCGTTATTCTATCTTCCAAATCACTTATGCGCTCTTCTTTATCACCTAGTCTACTAAAATCACCTTCTAATGTATTCTTTATCTCAGCTACTACATTCTTCAATTCTGACTTGGTTCTTTTTTATATTTTCTAATTCCTTGTTAAGATTCATATCATGTCCATCTGTTCTCTCTAGTTCAGTTAGCATTCTATTATGAATGCTCTGAGCATTATCTGGTAAATTATTTATATCTGTTTCATTAGTTGTATTTTCAGGTTTTCTTCTTATTCTTTCATTTGGAACAAATTCCTCTGTCTTCTCATTTTGTTTAGCTTTATCTGTCTCTGTGTACTTAGGTGAGAAAGTAACCTCTCCTGGTCTTGAAGGCAGTTCCTTGTACGGGAGCATCCCTGTGCAGTCTGTGAACACACAGTGGTTCTGCTGGTAAAGCTGGATCTGGAGCAAGTATGGATCACCTCCTTCCCCAAGGTAGGCAGGCAGCTATCACTTTGGTGAGAGGTGGAGCTGGAGATGAACGAGGCTAGAGCCTTAGCCAGGTGTGAGCTGGGGCTTCTCCCCAGCTCAGGGCTGTCCACCCTACCAGGTTGGGGTCAGGTCCCAAAGCACTGAAACAGAAGCCCTGAGGGTCAGATTCGAGCTGATTCTGTTCCCTCTGAGTGTGCATTCTACCCCTTGCCAGCAATGGCACTTTTGGCCCCGAGGGAAGCAGCCCAGGAACAAGAGAGGCCAGGGTGGGTGCTCAGTGTGGGGAAGGGCATGCGATGGTCCGACTGCACACAGCTCCAGACCGCTCCTCATCTGTTGCCTTCAGATGGTTCACCCTGTCCTATTTGGAGGCCATGCCAGACCTGAGCCAGCTCTTTCCCCCTCATTTGGGAGAGTTTTCTGAACTCGGATTCTCATTTGCTCTGTGATATTCAAGCTCCTAGAATAAGAGGAGCATGCTGTCAAAGAAGAGAAGGATTTTGGAATTCTAAAGTTACTAACACTCTTGGGGCAACACTTCTAAAATTCTTGGGGCAAAGAGTTAATCACAGTAAAGTGAAAACAACTTAGATTTTGAAAGAAGGCTATCTTAAAAACACTCCTTAGCTTCTCATTGGTTCAGAATTTCTTTGCAAAGAGGTCCATGACAACACAAGAGAGGGTCAAAGAGACCTGAACATGCATCCCAGATACGTTATCAGGACATCTCCGTTTCCGTTGTTTACTGATCTGATTATCTGTTCCTGAATAATTATCCATCCCAAAAAATAATGGCTTAAAACAACAGCTTGTTACTGTCTGTCATGGTTGGGGAGTACTGATTGAGTTCTACTGGGTGGTTCTTGCTTAGGATTTCTCTCCACACTAACATCCAAAATGGCTCCCCCTTCTGGTCGGGATCTATGCTGCTTGATGATCAGAAGCTCAGCTCAGTTCAGTTCAGTTCAGCAATCCCATGGACTGCAGCACGCCAGGCTTCCCTGTCCATCATCAACTCCCGGAGCTTGCTCAAACTCATGTCCATCAAATCAGTGATGCCATCCAACCATCTCATCCTCTGTTATCTGCTTCTCTGCCTGCCTTCAATTTTTCCCAGCATCAGGGTCTTTTCCAGTGAGTCAGTTCTTCCCATCAGGTCACCAAAGCTTCAGTTTCAGCATCAGTCCTTCCAGTGAATATTCAGGATTGATTCCCTTTAGAATTGACTGGTTAGATCTCCTTGCAGTCTAAGGGACTCTCATCAATCTTCTCCAACACCACAGTTCAAAAGCATCAATTCTTGGTGCTCAGTTTCCTTTATAGTCCAACTCTCACATCCATACATGACTACTAGAAAAACCATAGCCTTGACTAGACGGACCTTTGTTGGCAAAGTAATGTCTCTGCTTTTGAATATGCTCTCTAGGTTGGTCATAGCTTTCCTTCCAAGGAGTAAGCGTCTTTTAAATTCATGGCCACAGTCACCATGTGCAGTGATTTTTGAGCCCAAGAAAATAAAAGTCTGTCACTGTTTCCACTGTTTCCCCATCTATTTGCCATGAAGTGATGGGACTGGATGCCATGATCTTAATTTTCTGAATGTTGAGCTTTGAGCCAAAAAGGCAAAGAAGTTCCCTTAGCACTGTTAAGCAGAGCGCCTGCACGTGGTCTTTTCATGTGGTTTGGGCTTCTCACATTATGGTGGCTAGATTCCAAGACAGCATGCCCAAGAGCATACGTTCTACGAAGTAGGAGACAGAAGCTATCAGCTCAACACTGAGTTATGCATAGAACTGGCAGATCTTTGCTTCTGCTATATTCTATTGATCAAAGCAGTCACAGATCTCACCCAGATTTCAAGAGGATAGAGAAGTAAATACCTTATGATGAAGAAGAGGCAAAGTCACATTGCAGAATAGAGCAGGGGATAGGAGACCCTGCCGTCCTCATCTCTGGAAAACAGAACCAGCTATAGTCACTATCTGATGACATATCCAATGTTAGAATGGCCTCTATGTCAGTTAAACTCCTAACCCCCGCCGGACTATCTGCTCACCATTGGCTTCTGTGTTTCAGATACCCCATGTTTCTCTCTTTTTCTTTTTTTCTACCTCAATGTCAGGACTTATTCTGCACAAAATATCCATTTCCCCAGCTCTTCCCGTGGAGGCTTGCCTATTATCATCAAAGTCTCAACTCAAATATCTTCTCTTCTGAGAGACCTTCTCTGGCTACCACATGACTCTATTTACATCCGTCCTAACCCTCATGTGTTTGCTTTCTCTTCCACCATCTGTGTTCCCCCAGTGCAGCACACACTCCGTGAGAGCGGTGACCTGGTCTATTTTGCCCACAGCATATGCCTAACGCCAATGCTGGTGTCCACTGCAGAATGCTCATCCAGCCAACCTTCACTGAATGAATGAAGAAAGAAAGGAGACACTATAGTAGTCAAGACAGCCTAGACTCCTCTCCTGACCGATTATTCTGTACTACTTCTCTGGGAAGTTATTTTATCTTTGGACACATCTTACAAACTCTTGCATGGTATTATGAATTTACCTAACTAGTCAAAAGCCATATAATTTATTGACTAAGACTAATTCAGGGGTTTCCAAACTATAACCTCCAAGTGCTATAGCTCTGTGGTTCCAATCCCCAGGAAAAGAGCTAAGGGGAAACGAAAGGGAAAAGGAAAGACAAGGGACCCCGCCATCACTTTAATCCTAGTGATAATCATTTTATTTTACCTATTGTTCAGTTCAGTTCAGTCGCTCAGTCGTGTCCAATTCTTTTAGACCCCATGGACTGCAGCACACCAGGCCTCCCTGTCCATCACCAGCTCCTGGAGTTTACTCAAACTCATGTCCATTGAGTCGGTGATGTCATCCAACCATCTCATCCTTTGTCGTCCCCTTCTCCTCCCCCTTTCAATCTTTCCCAACATCAGGGTCTTTTCAAAGAGTCAGTCCTTTGCGTTAGGTGGCCAAAGTATTGGAGGTTCAGCTTCAGATCAGTCCTTCCAATGAATATTCAGGACTCATTTCCTTTAGGATGGACTGGTTGAATCTCTTTGTAGTCCAAGGGACTCTCATGAGTCTTCTCCAACACTACAGTTCAAAAGCAGCAATTCTTTGGCACTCAGCTTTCTTTATAGTCCAACTCTCACATCCATACATGACTACTGGAAAAACCATAGCCTGGACTAGACAGACCTTTGTTGACAAAGTAACGTCTCTGCTTTTTAATATGCTGTCTGATGCTGCTGTTGCTGCTAAGTCGCTTCAGTCGTGTCTGACTCTGTGTGACCCCACAGATGGCAGCCCACCAGGCTCCCCCGTCCCTGGGATTCTCCAGGCAAGAAAACTGGAGTGTGTTGCCGTTTCCTTCTCCAATGCATGAAAGTGAAAAGTGAAAGCGAAGCCACTCAGTCGTATCCGACTAGGTTGGTCATAACTTTTCTTCCAAGGAGCAAGCATCTTTTAATTTCACGGCTACAGTCACCATCTGCAGTGATTTTGGAATCCCCCTAAAATAAAGTCACCCACTGTTTCCACTGTTTCCCCATCTATTTGCCATAAAATGATGCCATGATTTTAGTTTTCTGAATGTTGAGTTTTAAGCCAACTTTTTCACTCTCCTCTTTCACTTTCATCAAGAGGCTCTTTAGCTCTTCTTTTCTTTCTGCCATAGGGTGGTGTCATCTGCATATCTGAAGTTATTGGTATTTCTCCCAGCAATCTTGATTCCAGCCTCATCCAGCCCAGCATTTCTCATGATGTACTCTGCATATAGTTAAATAAGCAGGGTGACAATATACAGCCTTGACGTAATCCTTTCCTGATTTGTAACCAGTCTGTCGTTCCATGTCCAGTTCTAACTGTGGCTTCCTGATCTGAATACAGATTCCTCAGGAGCCAGGTCAGGTGGTCTGGTATTCCCATCTCTTTCAGAATTTTCCACAGTTTGCTGTGATCCACACAGTCAAAGGCTTTGGCATAGTCAATAAACAGAGGTAGATGTTTTTCTGGAACTCTTGCTTTCTCGATGATCCAATGGATGTTGGCAATTTGATCTCTGGTTCCTCTGCCTTTTCTAAATCCCGCTTGAACATCTGGAAGTTTGCAGATCATGTATTGTTGAAGCCTTGATTAGAGAATTTTGAGCATTACTTCACTAGTGTGTAAGATGAGTGTAATTGTGCAGTAGTTTGAGAATTCTTTGCATTACCTTTCTTTGGGATTGAAATGAAAACTGACATTTTCCAGTCCTGTGGCCACTGATGAGTTTTCCAAATTTGCGGGCATGTTGAGTGCAGCACTTTAACAGCATCATCTTTTAGGATTTGAAATAGCTCAAGTGGCATTCCTTCACCTCCAGTAGCTTTTTTTGTAGTGATGGTTCCTAAGGTCCACTTGACTTCACATTCCAGGATGTCTGGTTCTAGGTGAGTGATCACACCATCGTGATTATCTGGGTCATGAAGATCTTTCTTGTATAGTTCTTCTGTGTATTCTTGCCACCTCTTCTTAATAGCTTCTGCTTCTGTCAGGTCCATATCTTAATTGTGCCCATCTTTGCATGAAAAGTTCCCTTGGTATCTCTAATTTTCTTGAAGAGATCTCTAGTTACCTATTGAGCATCTATACAAGACTTAGTTTGAAAAACAGTTCCATTGCTTAAAAAAATCTAAATAGTCTCTTTGACTCTGTTCTATACCGTCATGATATTTCTCACAGTATGCTCTTCTAATCCCCTATGTCAGAATCAACACTTTGGATATTTGCAGAAAATGCAGATTCCCTGTCCCCTATGAGTTACAATTTCTGTTCTAGGGTCAGTGAAGTGAAAATTGCCCAGTCATGTCCAGCTCCTTGGGAATTCCATGGACTATATAGTCCATGGAATTCTCCAGGCCAGAATACTGGAGTGGGTATTCTTTCCCTTCTCCAGGGAATCTGCCCAACCCAGGGATCGAACCTAGGTCTCCCGCATTGCAGGCGGATTCTTTACCATCTGAGCCACAAGGGAAGTTCTAGGGCCAAGGAATCCATTAACAAGCACCTCAGGGATTCTTAAGTGGTCAGAAGTTTGAGAATCACTGCTCTATGATGTGAGAACTATCTAATAAAATACAGAAGTGAGTAGTCATGCAAAGTAGAATTCTTTTTCCTTTGGGATGACCTCCTGCAAAATGTAATGTCTTTTCTCAGTACAGTCATCCATCCATATCCCCAAGGGATTGGTTCTAGGAGCCCCCTCAGATACCGAAATCCACAAATGCTCAAGTCCCTTATATAAAATGGTAGAGTACCATCTGCCCCGTGTAATCGCAGAGACAGAATCCATAGATACAGAAAAGAAAGAAAAAGAAAGTGAAGTTGCTTAGTCATGTCCAGCTGTTTTCGACCCCATGGACTGTAGCCTACCACACTCCTCCGTCCATGGGACTCTCCAGGCAAGAATACTGGAGTGGGTTGCCATTTCCTTCTCCAGGGGATCTTCCCAACCCAGGGATCAAACCTGGGTCTCCCAAACTGTAGGCAGATGATTTGCTGTCTGAGCCACCAGTGAGAATATAGATACAGAGGGCTGACTTTATATACAGAATTTTTTGAAGGAGTAGGCATGGTGGGTTGACCTCAAGATATCCAGAAAGTGGTCTTTTATCTCTTTTCTGGAGACCCTGATTGCCCCCACAAATATCTCTCTGAGGCCAAGTGACTGAAGTTAGAGTATATATATTTGTATACACACACACACCAGTGGCCAGCATCACAGCCAAGCTACCACCTCACTCAGCTGAGTCCTGCCAATTAACTACTTCTGGAGTGGTTTAAGAGCAAGGCCCTTAAAATTCCAAGCATAAAACAGCTAACAAGAGTATCTTGTTTAACAAAGTAATTTAAAAAAAAGCAGAGACAAAAAAAGCTGCAAAGTTTTCTTTGTGATCATTATTTAACACTGTATGTAATTAAATATTAATGAAAGTATGCTACTTTCATTTTGTGAGCAATTTAATTCAATTAAAAATAAATGGGTCTCCTTGGCTCAGTGGGCATACTGATATACAGAACAGCACTGCCCTTAACTTGGTTTCCACTGTGTTTAAATCCAGCACTGAGCAAAGCTACTAAAATACAACCTCAGGCTTACTTGATTAACCCGTTAAGAGCCAAGGGCCCATCTCAGGCAGGCAAAGGAGTACAGCACTCTACAGTGTTCACCGGGTACAAAGCGTAATATGTTTTACTTGAAAAAAATATGTTCATCGAACATTTGCTAGGTGGGATGAAAAGATATTTAAGACATCTCTTAGACATCAAAACAGTAGGGGAAGGGCATGGGCTGAAGAGAGGTATGAAGAAACTGGAAACACTGCATCTTGACCTGGTATTGTGTGTGTGTGTGCTCAAGTCACTCAGTTGTGTCCGACTCTGAGACCCCATGGACTGTAGCCTGCCCGGGTCCTCTGTCCAGGGACTTTTCCAGGCAAGAATACTGGAGTGGGTTGAAATTTCCTACTCCATGGCACCTTCCTGACCCAGGCGTCGAACCCAGGTCTCTTGCCTTGACCTGGAGATACAAATATATGTACATATAGACACACACACACACAGATGAAACAAACATACTGACCTGTACTCAATGTATACATATACATACTCAAGAATAGTGTACTTTACGCAGTAGGCTGCAAATATTTCATACCTCAGTGAGGGTAAAAGAGACAATTTTTTGCCCACAAGGATGTCACAGTCTGGTATTATTGGGCACGTGAGAGGCAAGGTGGGCACCAGGAGATTCCATTTACATCCTGACTGGGAAGGCACAAGGGCATTTAGCTGTAATCACACGCACAGGTTCTTAGAAGGTCAGGAGGAAGAAAACTGACCAACAGGAAGGAGGCGATGCATTTTTGCAGTCAGTGCTCAGGGGGTGAATGTGGATGAAAGAGGGGACATTTGAGGGCACCGAAGATGGCACGGGATAGAAGCTGAGAGTCAGGGAATCAGCTGGCTCAGCTCAAGGCAAATGAACCCGGTGTCAGGCCTGGTCCAAGTTGGGGGATCCTCCGAGCTCTGCAGGAGGTGGGATGCGAAGGGCGCCAGGACCAGGGAGGAGGAGGGGCAGGTGCCTTGTCCCAGACACAGGTTCCAGCCCGGTTCCGGGGATAACTTTTCCGGGCAGTTTGTACAGGAGCCGTCTGCACCCGTGGGCCCAGGAGGTAATGGATCCAGGCCCCCACCGTGATAACCTGAGCTGCTTTTCATTGCACCAGAAAGGCTGTTGTTTGGGAATGACCTCCGGGATTCCAGAGGCCACGTCTAATAATAACAATGTTATCAACGCTGCAAGGCTGAGCCGGGCCGAGTGTGTGTGTGTCTCTGGGTACCCGGGGGCCAGCGCCCAGCCCTGAAAGCAGAGCCAGCCGGGGCGTGAATGGGGAGGAAAATGCCAATCTCTTGACAAAAAGTTCGCTGCTAAAAAAGAAACCCTGGCCAACATTTTACAACCTGGACGCATTGTTAACGTGCTGCTTTATCTGGCAGGAATAGGAAGCCGTGTTGGAAAACAATATATTCTTTTTAGGTGCAAGGTCAGCCTCTGCTGGCCCTCGGGGTGTCTGCCAGCCCCCCGCTGACTGGGAGAAGGCTCCAGAGGCCGGCCAAGGCGCTTCCTGGGCGGAGAGAAGCGTGCTGAGCCAGCCACGCGGGAGGCGAGGTGCCACCCTCGCCATCCTGCAGCAAGCCCCCCACCCTGGACACAGGCCCTGAGGAGGCCCTGAGGGGCTCCTCTGCCCCTCTTGGTGGGGGGCCGGGCATGCGGGACAGACTGCAGAGAGGACACCTTGTGCCCTTGTGCCGTGGCCGTGTGGCACCAAGGCCCACCGTGTAGAAGGAGGGTGGGTCCTATGGTCCTCTGCCCACTCACTTCAGGGACTATGGGCAGCAGCCCTCAGCCCCGTCTGGGAAGACGCAGAGCTGCTCCAGAACCACCCCACCACCCTTTCCCCCCCAACCTCACTCCCTGGCCCTCCCCAGAGCCAGAGCAGGTTGGGGGTGGAGAGGATTCAGAAGTGCTCTTTTAAAACTTGTTCTCACTGGGAAAGAAAATCCCAGGGGTTACTAACCAGTCCTGAGTAAGATGCAGGCTCCGCCACTGAGTAGCTGGGTAACCTTGTGCAAAGAGATTTAACCTCTCCAAAAAGTCTTCAGTTTATTCCTACGTAAAAGGGGAATGATAATACCTGCCACTCAGGGCCACTGCCTGGACCTAGTGAGATCACCAAAGCGAAGTGCTTTCAGCGCACGCCTGGCACATGGCCAGCATCCAGTAAAGGGCCTTTGTACTTGCCGTTCCCTCTGCCTGGAACACTGTCTTAGAAAGGCTGGTTCCCTTACCTCCAACAGGTCCCTTCCCCAGTTTATCTGTGTCCACAGTGCTGTCTGATATACTATCACTATTTAATATACAATGACGTTTACGTTTTCATCTTCTTTACTGTATTTTCGAAACCAGAGGGATGCTCTGTGAGAATAGAGATGTGTGTGCTTGTCTATTGCTGAATTCCCAGAATCTGGAATCATGCCTAGCATACAGTAGAAAGAAGCATATAGTAAATGCTCAATAAACATTAAATGGGCTTCTCCAGTGGCTCAGAGGTAAAGAATCTGTCAGCAATGCAAGAGCTGCAGGAGATGCAAGATCAGTCCCTGGATGGGGAAGATCCCCTGAGGAGGAAATGGCAACCCACTCCAGTATTCTTGCCTGGAAAATCCCATGGACAGAGGAGTCTGGCAGGCTATGTTCATAGGGTCGCAGAGTCGGACACAACTGAAGCAACTTAGCATGCAGGCACACAAATGTCATCACCATTTATCCTTAAATAAAGGATAAATGGTAATAATGGTGAAGACAAGGATCAGTGTGTCAAAAGACTCAGGTTAATCTCCTGACTTCAAATTTCATAATGTTGGTACTTCTACTAGGTCATAAGCAACAAGGCAGGAATGGTATCTTATATATCTGGATTCTCCAAAGCTAAGGTTGACAAATTTAGCAAATAAAAATACAGGACATTCAGCTAAATTTCAGAGAAGGCAATGGCACCCCGCTCCAGTACTCTTGCCTGGAAAATCCCATGGACGGAGGAGCCTGGTAGGCTGCAGTCCATGGGGTTGCGAAGAGTCAGACACGACTGAGCATCTTCACTTTCACTTTCATGCATTGGAGAAGGCAATGGCAACTCACTCCAGTATTCTTGCCTGGAGAATCCCAGAGACAGAGGAGCCTAGTGGGCTGCCATCTATGGGGTTGCACAGAATCGGACACGACTGAAGTGACTTAGCAGCAGCAGCAGCAGCTAAATTTAATTTTTTTAGTATAAGCACATTCCAAATATTGCATACTACCTAATTAAAGGAAAACATGTTATTCGCTGTTTATCTAAAATTAAAATTTAACTGAAAGTGAAAGTGTGAGTCGCTTAGTAGTGTCCGACTCTTTGCCACCCCCTGGACTATAGCCCACCAGGCTCCTCTGTCCGTGGAATTCTCCAGGCAAGAATACTGGAGTGGGTTGCCATGCCCTCCTCCAGGGGATCTTCCTGACCCAGGGATTGAACCAGGGGTGCCTACATTGCAAGCAGATTATTGACTATCTGAGCCATCAGGAAAGTCCCCAAATTTAACTAGTGTCTTTTATTTTATCTAGCAACCCTATCCATAGCCCTCATGTAAAGTAGGCTCAAACTCCAGCTCAAGTAGCTGCTGCATGAATGAATAATATGCTCAAAATTCAGACAGATCAGAGTACACCTAAATTAAAGAGCAAGGTCAGTCCTATCTGTGTGCTGGTAAAGTCTAAAGACTGACTTGTCAAGGAAAAACAAAGTGCTTTAATTATACAGTTGCCTATTTCCATGGCACAAATACTCTTGCCTATGTTTCCCCAGCTATGAAACAAAAGGATGATTTGGGGAGCCTTTCCCAGCAGTGACATCATTGATATTCTCTCTGAATCCCTACTTTGCCCTTCCTCCATCTTCTTAATCTCATCTCCTTTCCTCATTATCTTCCTTTTTGTAAAAAAATAAATAAATAAAATAACAGTTTTTAAAAATCCTATTTCCCCATTCCCTTCCCTTTCTGTCTCTCTCCCCAGGCCTTCAGTATCACAGACTCACTTCTCTCTCCTCACTCTCTCTACCCTTGCCCCCTCCCCTCAAACATGAACATACACGCACATACTGCTGGGACTAACACTGGCCGTGAGTTAGAAACTGTCTCAATAAAACAAAGAAAGAGGGAATTCCCTGACAATCTAGTGGTTAGGACTAAAAGCTTTCATTTCGATGGGCTGGGTTCAACCTGTGGTTGGGGAAGTAAGATCCCACAAGCTGCACAGCATGGCCAATAGACAAATACAATTACAAAATAAACAGAAAATAAAGAAAGAAACTGGGAGAGCTGGTAGCAGACCCGCCTCCAGGACAGGCAGATCTTCCTTCCGAGCACTCAGCTCCCCAGTGTTACTCTTCTCTTCATAGATATTAACTCTGCCCTTCTCTTTCATCTAGAGGGTACTTTGCCAACCATTCAAACAAAAGATTATGCAGATTATCGTAAGTATAAAGAAAGAAATTATCTTAACTAAACATCCCAAACATAAGCCCTTGAATGGGAAGACTTGGACTTCTCAAGGCCACGAGTGTCCTGCAGGATGAGGAGGGTGCTGGCCTTAAGCCTCGTCCCCCACGTGGTGGGCAGCACAGAACTGCGAGAGGCAGCTTGCAGGAAGCTCTGAAAGCAAATGAGAGCCCTCAAGGCTCATTAGACCTATTTATACAGTTCTTCATTGGGAAAAATGAAATCTCCCAAACACAGATAAATACCCCCCAGTGACAAATGAACTAGCCATCCCATTTAAACCCCAGCTCCAACACTGACAAATGTGTTACTTGAGCCACCCCGCCAGGCAAGATAGACGGGTTTCTTTATCTTGAATCCCCTTTAGGTGGGAGAAGGGTGGAGGGAGCCACACTGGGAGGTAGGACAAGCTGGTGAAGGGCACCTTCTCAGCCAGGTTGCCAAACCACAACCGCCTCTTCTCCCTGCCTGGCTCTGCCCAGGCTTTCTGCTAGGTTTGAGGGTTTCTCAACCCAGGTGTGCTGGCCACCAGCCGTCCCCTCCAATGTCCTCGGAGACTCCACCACGCAGAGTGACGCAGGGCGCCCTCAAGATGGCTCACTGCCTGCCCCCAGTATTTCTCAACAGGGCCTGTCTTTTCCAGGAAACACTCCTTTTCTGGGAAAGGCTGGCAACATCAGGGACTGATCCTGGCAGGAAATGGCCAGTCACATCTGAGGACCTCTAAGAAGAAATAGAGATAAGATAGAAGAAAGAGGAAAGCTTTGGCCGAGCCTCTGGAATGTTCCTTCCTGGAGTGGCAATGGCGTGCTGGAGAGCTGTGCTCTCCAGGACCGTGGCCACTGCCCACAGCAGCTGTCGAGCATGTGAAAGGTGCCCTGCCTGAGTTGGGTGAGATTTCCTACAAACGTAAAATGCACACTGAATTCTGAAGGCTTAGTACAAAAGGAGGATGTGAACCATCTCATCAACAATCTTTGTACACCGATTACATATGGAAATAATAGTTTGAATATGTGCATTGGGTTGAATAAAATATCTTATTTAAATTAATGTCACTATTTTTCTTTTGTGTCGTGACTACTAGAAAATGTAAAGTTGCACAGGGCTCATATTCTGTTTCCATTGCCTAGTGTCCCTCCAGGGAATCTTTAGCTCCAACATATTTGAATCCAGTTTCTCTCACAGCATGTTTTCAGATTGTGGAGTTTTTTCCCCAGGTTTTCTTTTTTCCCGGGGCCCCTAAAGTTACACTCATCCCAAGTCATGAAATGGAAAGCTAGACTTAGAAGCGCCTTGCTTCCGCATCTGGACCTTTCATTGCTAAGCTCTCTGCCTCTTCCCATCATCTCTTACCCTTGCCGCTTCCCAAGCTCGCCCTCGGAACATTGCCTCTTATATGCTGGCCTTTAGGTTTAGAAATAGCTGGATAAAAAGGCTGATAAGAACCCGAGGAGACCATCAAACCCATTCAAACTGGTCCACTTGACCCAACCCCAGCGAAACACAGCTGCATTGGTCTAATTCTTTTTTAAAAAGCAATAATTCTCATTTGTTTTCATGTAGTAAATAGTGCTTATCCATTGTAGAAAAAATGACAAAATAAAAGCCAAAAGAAGAAAATAGAAATCATCTAGAAATCCAAGCCTCGAGTTAGCCATTATTGATTTTTGAGGGTACATCCTAATTAAATTTTATTGTTTACAACAAAAATAACTGTAACATTTATTGATCACTTACTATGCCCAGGCACTGTGATAAGTGTTTTTTAAGGTAGTTTTCTTTGTAAGAATCCTAAAGTTTATTATCCTTGTATTACTGTTGAGAAAAATTGAGACTTAGCAAAGTTAAATATCGTGTCCAAAGACAGCTCGTAGTGATCAGTTCTATTTAGTTGCTCAGTCATGTCCGACACTTTTTGACCCCATGGACTGCAGCATGCCAGGCTTCCCTGTCCATCACCAACTCCCAGAGCTTGTTCAAACTCATGTCTATTGAGTCCGTGATGCCACCCAACCATCTCACCCTCTGTTGTCCCCGTCTCCTCCTGCCCTCAATCTTTTCCATCATCAGGGTCTTTTCCAATGAGTCAGTTCTTTGCATCAGGTGCCCAAAGTATCTGAGTCTCAGCTTCGGCATCAGTCCTTCCAATGTATGTTCAGGACTGATCTCCTTTAGGGTTGACTGGCTGGATCTCCTTGCAGTCCAGCTTATAGTGATGATGATGATAGTCCGGATCATAGCGATGGAAAGAGTTAAACACAGGTCCAAAAGGCCTTGCACAGGATGTCCTCTGACCCCTGCTTCTGACTGCAGTTCTGCAAGGAGTGGTATGCTATCACCTCCCTCATAAACTTGTCTTCTTGAAGGCATCTATCTCCTACTAATCTTCCTAAATTCTCAGTGTCTGCTTCTGTCCTTTCAGGCTGTGATAACAGAGTACCATAGGCTGAGAGGCTTAGAAATAATAGAACGTTCTTTCTCGCAGTTCTGGAGGTTGGGAAGAGCAAGACACCAGCAGATTCAAGGTCTGGTGAGAACCCACTTCCTGGTTCATAGATGGCCATCTTCTCCCTGTGTCCTCACATGCACGAAGCACTGGGGAGCCTTCTGGGGACTCTTTAGGAAGGAGCACTAAGCCACCATGAAGTCTCTGCCCTCATGAGCTACTCAACTCCCAGAGGCCCAGCTTCCAAATACCAATGTGATCACTGGGAGCTAGGCTTCATCGTACACATTTTAGAGGAACACAAGCATTCAGTCTCTAGTAGTGCCATCCTTTATGCGTGTCCTAGGCCACTTCTAACTGCTTTTTATTTGTATATTCATTTACTCAACAGATACTCATTGGACACTCACTTTGTGCCAGGTGATACTCTGGGCAACTGGAAAACAGCACACACAGGGACAAAGTTACTCTTGTGGAGCTTGTATTTCAGTTTAGGGAGACAGACAGTAAATTAACAAGCAAATACACATGATGTCAGGTAGTGAGACAAACCAGTACAAAGAGGGAACTGAGTGGTATGAGAGGGAACCACAGTGATGGGCAGGGAGTGGTGGGAAGCATCTCTGTGTAGACTGCATTATAATTACTTGTAATTATTTCTGACTTGCATAGAACAACCTGGCTAAAACAGATGGCTATTTTGTTAGGGTGGCCAGGGAAGGCTTTGCAGATAATGCAACATTTGAGCAGAGACTTTGAAAGAAGTGAGGAAGCAAGCTATCAAATTACTTGGGAGAAGAACTTTCTACAGCAGGGATAAGATCTGAAGACTAAATCCTTGGACCTTCCTTCCAGTTGGAAGACCTCACAGAGGTGAAGAGGGAACAGCAAAGAAGACTGGGAGGGGAGAGCCAGTGAAATAAATAAATAAATAACCAGAAGAGAAGGGTAACCAGGCTGGTGAGGAAAACTTTGCAAGTTGATGGGAGTGAGCAACGCTGTCAGCTGCTCCTGGAAGAGTAAGATATGGACTGAGAGTTGGCCATTGGATTTAGCCATATGGAGAGCACATATATTACCAATACAAGCAAGTGAAATACACCAAGAGATTACGGTAAAGGGCATAGGGTGGGGCAGGCCGTGAGCCTACACCCTTCCATCCTTCTTGTCTCATGGTTCTTAGCGACACCAGCGGGTCAATTAACTTCTTTAAACCATTCTTACTAGTCTAATTTGGCTCCTCTCACTCTCATCTTTGAAATGTTGGTGACAAAATGATGAGCACGTGATACTTCTTATTTTTTTTTAATTTTCTTCTATCTTCGGCTGCTCTGGGTCTTTATTGCTGCATGAGGGCTTTCTCTGGTTTTGGCAAGTTTTCTCTGGGGGCTACACTCCGGTTGCGGTGCATGGGCCCCTCATTGCGGGGGCTTCTCTTGTTGCAGAGCACAGGCTTTAGGGCACAAGGGCTTCAAGAGGGGTGGAACAAAGGTTTGGTTGTTCCAAGGCATGTGGAATCTTCCCAGACCAGGGATCAAACTGTGTCTGTTGCATGAGCCAGGCAGATTCTTAGCCACTGGACCACCAGGGAAGTCCCTAAGTGATGCTTTTTGAAAAGCTAATGATGACTGGTGGTGAGTTTCCTATTTGAATGTCTCAGGACCCAATGTACCTTGCAAACTGTGATGAGTTGGCAGCTCTTGGAAAAAGGAATATATTTTCTAGCCTTTCATGCACTTACAATGCAGAATATTTTCAGGTGATCATGCCTATTCCCAGGAGAGGATTCATCACAACAGCAGAGTATTACAACATGTATGTCACTGATGCCTTGTTAGCAAGCATTAACGTTAGAAGCAGTCGTAATAGGACTAAATTGCTTGGACTCCAAGCAATTACTAATCCCAACAACTCTGAATTAACTTGAATTGTCTCCTTTTTTTCACCATCTTCTGACAATAACAAGCTGGTCCTTTTCTGTCAAATTCCATCTTAAAAACACATCTTTGTTGTAAAGTCACTAAGTTGTGTCTGACTCTTTGCAACCCCATGGACTGCAGCACGCCAGTGTTCCCCATCCTTCACCATCTACCAGAGCTTGCTCAAACTCTTGTCCATTGAGTCAGTGATGCCATCCAAACCTTCTCATCCTCTGTCACTCCCTTTTTCTGCCCTCAGTCTTTCCCAGGATCAGGGTCTTTTCCAATCAGTCGGCTCTTCGCATCAGGTGGCCAAAGTATTGGAGCTTCAGTATCAGTCCTTCCAGTGAGTATTCAGTGTTGATTTCCTTTAGGGTTGACTTATAAACTGCTGGCCTGCCAATTACATGTATATAGTATGTGTCAAGCCTATGTTTTTGCATCTAACCCATTTTGCAGAGTCCAGCTTGACTCTCCAGATCTACTTCTTGGTCTTCCTTTGCCATCTTCTTATATAATTCATCTACAAGCTTGTTACTGTCCTTGACTATATAAGGTACAGATCATGTGAAATTGATATGACTCACTCAGCAAGGCCACACTTGGAATTCACTCAGTCCTTCAGTGTTAAGAGTGGACAGGAGAGGTTTGATCCGGAGGACAATTTCCAGAGCCTGTAGGAAGTGCCGATCATAGGGATGCTTCCTTCCTCTAAGAACAAGAAAAGTTGGCCCTGGGAAAGCCCCAGACAGGCCTGCTCTATTTGTTTCTGGAGCCTTGTCTTCTCAATCCAGAGGCTTCCAGAAACTTCTCAGAAGCAACATGACTAAGAATATAGACCATTCTCATCATTTAAAATAATTACAGTTTTCTCTCTCTGAAACTCCACATGCTCTTTCAATGAGCTGGGCTGCTTTTCCAGCTGCCTGAAGAGGTGCAGGAGTGCTCTCATTATCCATTGCATCCACACTGCTCTAGAAGGCTCTTTTCCATAAAGGGCAGCTTCTTTAAAAGGTCCAGGTTAGTGTTTGCAAATGTGAAGCTTTTGAAATGTTTGAGAACTGCTGCGGACCTTGGCTGCCCATTAGTACAACAACTTCACAGTCTCTATGCTCTACAAAGAAGTTTTTCAAAGTGTACTCCACATTGATTCGTTCAACAAATAATCACAAAATATTCATTTTGTCCAAGGTGTCGTTCCAGGCCCTGGAGAGCATAGCAGTGAATAAAGCAGATACAAATCATTTTTCTCATGGAGTTTACCTTCCACTGGGACAAGACTGAAAATAAACTAAATAAGTGGAAATATAATTAGTTAGACAGTGCCAAGTGCTATGGAGAAAAACAAACAGGGAAGGAGGAAAGGGGCACCCTGGATGAAGGGGTGGAAAGAGGGTTGTAATTTGCAATGGGAAGTGGGGAGGGTCAGGAAAGAGTGTGTCGAAAAGTGTCATTTGAACAAAGACCAGAAGACAGTGATGGTGTGAGTTGCAGAAATCTGGGAGGAGAGCCCACTAGAGAGAAGGAAAAACAGTAGCACAAGTTCTGAGGCTGGGGTGGGCCTGGGATGTTCTTTTTTTTTTCTTTTTAAATATTATTTGTTTATTTGACTGTGCTTTGTCTTAGTTATAGCACGCTAGATCTTCCATCTTCATTGCAGCGTGGAGGATCTTTAGCTGCAGCATTTCAAACTCTTAGTTGCAGTTTTCAGGATCTAGTTCCCTGACTAGGGATCAAACCCAGGCCCCTTGCATTGGGAGGGAAATCCCTGAGATGTTCAAAGCCCAATAGAAAGGCCAGTGCAGGCCAGGTAAAGTGAACGAGGGAGTAAGTAATAGGAAAGAGGTTCAGTTCAGTTCAGTCACTCAGTCGTGTCCGACTCTTTGCGACCCCATGAATCACAGCACGCCAGGCCTCCCTGTCCATCACCATCTCCCGCAGTTCACTCAGACTCATGTCCATCAAGTCAGTGATGCCATCCAGCCATCTCATCCTCTGTCGTCCCCTTCTCCTCCTGCCCCCCATCCCTCCCAGCATCAAAGTCTTTACCAATGAGTCAACTCTTCGCATGAGGTGGCCAAAAGTACTGGAGTTTTAGCTTCAGCATCATTCATTCCAAAGAAATCCCAGGGCTGATCTCCTTCAGAATGGACTGGTTGGATCTCCTTGCAGTCCAAGGGACTCTCAAGAGTCTTCTCCAACACCACAGTTCAAAAGCTTCAATTCTTTGGCGCTCAGCCTTCTTCACAGTCCAACTCTCACATCCATACATGACCACTGGAAAAACCATAGCCTTGACTAGACGGACCTTAGTCGGCAAAGTAATGTCTCTGCTTTTGAATATGCTATTTAGGTTGGTCATAACTTTTCTTCCAAGGAGTAAGCATCTTTTAATTTCATGGAAAGAGGTAGTAGGGCCCAAATCATTCAAGCCTTTCTTTGTAGGGATTTGAGCTTTTGCTGTAGTGAGATGGGGACCCACTGGAGGAATTTAAGAAACAGAGTGACATATTCTAACTTATATTTCAATTGCAATTTACATTCTAACTTATATATCACACTCGGCCGCTGTGCAAAAAAATAGATACCAGGGCCACCAGTTAAGAGATTACTGCCATAATCCAAGGGAATACTGATGGTAGCAGATCACCCATTAAATTATAGAATGCCTATGCAAACTACAAACCTCAGAGTCAAACTTAGACCCACTAATCGAGGATGAGGTTTCCCAGAACGCTGAAGTTTTCACAAGTACTCTCTAGGTATTGTTTAAGTATGCTAGAGTTTAAAAACCATTCTTCTGTAATGTCCCAGCTGTCAATTTATTGCCTCTCAGCTCCAGATTGATCCTTCACTGTCTGCTCTGCAAAAAATAGATCTGGGCCCTTTAAATATGTGTCCTTCACCGGCTGTCACAGTGTTCAGCTTTGTCAGGAGAGAGCCCTGGAGAGACGCTGCAGTAGGAAGAGGGCTTCCTTCCTGGTTCTGGGCTTCTGGCTCGGCAGCCTCCTGAGACACCAGCACGCTCTCCGTGTCCCGTTCCTGCAGGACACAGGGTTTCCCCAGGAGCCAGCTCCTGTGACGCGGACACTGGCTCCAGCACCAGGCTCTCAGAGTGCATGTGGCTTTCCCAGCACCAGTTTCTGCAGTGGGCAGCTTCTTCAGCGCCAGGCTCTGGGTGTACTGGCAGCTTTGCGAGCAGCCAGCTGCTGAAGCACAGGTGGCTTCTCAAGCGCCCAGTTCCTTCCGTGCATGGCCAGCCGGCAGGACCCCCCCCCCCCATTCAGCAGCTTCCCCAGCACCAGGTGACTTCATATGAAGTGCCTTCAGAGACTCCACCTCTTGTGCAACGTTCCCTGCATTTTAGAGAACGGATTTACCCCAAATTCCACAGATGCGGTTACTGCACTTCAGGCTAGTGGGCTCTAGCCGCATCCAATGGTCCATTCTCCAAGTATGTCCAGATCTCAGCTTGGGGGAGGGTGGAAGGAGAGGGCAGTGGGGGACAAGTGATCTTTCTAGGGCTTCTATCTCAGTCCTGGGTGTGAGAGCTGTGCCCTATGTCTGCCATTCCTATATCCTAGAGTTCACTTTTACTTATTTCTAAACAACCCTGTTACAGTTAATATTTTCTTAAATAAATGTCAGTTTTTAAAAAAATATTTATTTATTTGACTGCACCTGGTCTTAGTTGCAACACACGGGATCTCCAGTCTTTAGTTGCAGCATGAGAACTCTCAGTTGCCGCATGTGGGACCTAGTTCCCTGGTGGTGGTGGTGTTTAGTCGCTCAGTCATGTTTGACTCTATGCAACCCCATGGGCTGCATAGCCCACCAGGCTCCTCTGTCCATGGGATTCTCCAGGCAAGAATACTGGAGAGGGTTGACCAGGGATCAAATCCAGGCTCCTTGCATTGGGAGCGTGGAGTCCTATCTACTGGACCACCAGGGAAGTCCCAGTAGTTACTAATTTTTATATTAACTTTTTGAGGCTTAAATTACTCTGGAGATTCTCTTTCCTGACTGCACCTTGATGGATACACACAACATCACTCATCTGGAAGGAAATTTTAAAACCCAATCTCTACATTGCCAAACTTGAATATTTGGAAATAATTGGATAATGGAGTCAAACTTCCCAGTTTTCACCCAACTTCTTGGTAGAGTTTTGTGCATGGTAAACAATTATCTCTGCCTCACTGCTATTTGTCTTCAACTAGAAGAACCTAGATAGCAGTCTTTCCAAACTGCCGGGATGTGGAGCCTAGCAGGGTTACTTCTGCCTGAGGGGGGAGATAATGACAGACAAGCCCTTCAGTATGTATAAATAATCCCTGAGCAGAATCAGGGATCTTCTGGAGGTTCTTCCAATATCAATATCCTTTTGCTTTTTTATATCCCAGACGCTTTTTTCTATTTTTTATCTGTTTACATTTGGAGAAATTGAGTCCACTTGGATTAGATATATGACCTAAAAATTATGAATTAAGCTTTTTTTTTAATTTATTTTTTTGTTGTGGTCACCAACTCCAGATCTGACAAGTTATAAAGAAATATCAATCCTTGAGACACATGTCCTCTGAAGACACTTAATCAGAAAAATTTAGAAAGCACTGCTTGTTAGAAAAATAATGTGAACCATACAAGTAACTTTAAATATTCTACTAGCCATATATAAAATATATATATATATATTTGGCTGTGCACGAACTTTCCACTAGTTGTGGTGAGCAGAGGCTATTCTCTAGTGGTGGTACGTGGGCTTTAGGATAGGCAGCCTTCAGGAGTTGCAGCTCCCAGGCTCTAGAGCACAAGCTCAATAGTTGTGGTTCATGGGCTTCGTTGCTATGCACAATGTGGGATCTTCCTGGACCAGGTATCAGACCAGTGTCTCCTGCATTGGTAGGTGGATTCTTTATCACTGAGCCACAAGGGAAGCCCTCCTAGCCATATTTTTAAAGGTAACAAGTGAAATTATTTTTAATAATATAGTTAATCTAAACATATATATGCAATATATAAAAATTATCACTTAAAATGTAATTAATATTTAAAATACTACTGAGATAGTTCACATTCTTCTTTCTGATCTTTGAAATTCAGCGTGTATTATACACTTACAACCTTTCTCAATGCAGGCCAGACCCATCAAGTGCTCAAAGGCCATGCGTGCCAAGTTAGCCACCTTATTGGACAGAGTAGTTCGAGACCGTCTAGCTCAGCCCCCCTCATTTTAAACAGAGGGCACAGAATCCCCAAAGAATTGTGAGTTGTCCTTTCTAATTCACAAAATCAGTGCCAGAACCCAAGGTATGTGATACCTGAGCATAAGCCCAACTCTGCCCTTGATTAGCTGTGTGACTCAGGGAAAATTTCCTTACCTCTCTGAGCTTCAACTTCTTTTTCTATAAAATAGAAATAATAATACATTATCAAGAGCTGTACTAAGGATTAAGTAACGGAATGGATGTAAAGCACTTAGCCCATGGTGAGCACTAGCTAAATGGAGTACTAAGTTACCATATTGGACTTCACCAACTGCATTGCCTTTCATGCTCTTTCAGGAAGCAGGGAAGGGCAGCGCCTGCTGCACACCACTGGCTTTGGGTGTGGGTTTAGTCAAGCCAGCAAGACCAAGGGCATGGTACTGCATGTGCCCATCAAAGCTTTAGAACAGCTCTTCCTGTGTTTCCAAATTAGACAGCGAAAGTGTTAGTCATTCAGTTGTGTCTGATTCCATGTGACCCCATGGACTGTAGCCCACCAGGCTCCTCTATCCATGGGATACTTCAGGCAAAAATACTGGAGTGAATAGTCATTCCCTTCTCCAGGGGATCTTCCCGAATCCAGGTCTCCTGCATTGCAGGCAGATTCTTTACCCTCTGAGGCACCAGGGAAGTCCCAAGTTAGACAACAGAAAGGTGATTTTCCTTTCAAGATTCTCTTTGTAAAAGTACTGTGATGAATGTTTAAAATTTCAGCAAGAAGAATAGTTATAGGGAGAATGTCATTGAACGCCCCCGCCCATTCCACTCCCCGGTGACCCTTACGGCCCTGACTCACCTGGCTTCCCCACTGACCCTTTCTGCCCAGCCAGAAGCCACAGTGCTTGCTCAAAAGGAGATAATGTCATTTGTTGACATTTCCCAGGTGACAACAAAGCCAAGCCCTCTTTTAGGGATCTTAGTCTTTGCATATAATTAGCAGATCAAATTACCCTCGGGGGAACTGAGGCTTGGCATTCTTCATTGTCAAGAAGAACCACAGCCTTCAGAGAAAGGGGGTGGAGACAACCAACTACACTTCTTTGGGCCTTTCTTCATTTAAGGATCTCGAAGGGAGCAATACCCAAGAGAGGCGCACAGAGTTCCAGGCTCTGCTTCTCCTTTATCTTAAAAACTTACTTCCAAGGACGCATGCTCTGGAAATTGGAGCATAAACTGAGGTCAGCAAATAGAATATTTCACTTTCACTTAATAGGTATCTTTAGATGCCCTATCATTTGTGAAATATTTGGTCAAAAATCGTTTTTAAATTTCAAGAAATTTACAATCTATTTTGAAAGAAAATGTGGAAGAAGTGGGTTTATGCCATGTAGATGGCAACATGATATATTATGTATGATATAAAGTATTGGTTTATATTTGTATCTATGTAATTTCTACTGCAGCATTAGATTGTTCATTAAGAAGACTAAATATCTGAAGCCACAGCACTTAGTCATGAAGAGGTGTGAAATGACATCGGGCTGGAGGGGTTTTTGTTTTTGTTTTCAATCTATCAGAAGTGATATATTTATAAATTACAAGGTCTTCAGCTTTTAAACAGGAAGGGAATTTGGACACAGGCTATAAAATGCATGAACCTTGAAGATATTATGCTAAGTAAAACAAAGCCAGTCTCAAAAGGAAAAAAAACCTCCATGATCCCACTTACACAGATACTTAGGGGAGTCCAGTCTATACAGACAGAAAGAATGGTGGTTGCCAGGGGCTGGGGTTGGTGTAAATAGTTATCATTTAACGGGTAGATGGGTTGGGAGATTTTTTACAAGACAAAAGACCCAGGTAAAATCTTTAGGGAGGAGGCAGAGTTTGAAACATCAATTGAGTTTAAAAGAAATCAAAGGGGATTCCAGGGGAGCGTGTGGAAAGACTAGGGGTGAAGGTCAAAGAAAGGAAAGTTGTGGAAGGCAGGGTTGGGGAGTGGTGGTGATGGTGGTGATGGAAGAGATGGGTAATGCTGATGGCAAGTGGGGGTGGGGAGTACACTGGAGATGGGGTGGTACCATGTTTTGCCAATGGGTGGCTTCACCGGCCCCTCCATGCCCAGTCCTTGCTTGGCTGGTTTCAGCATCCCTTGCATGCTTGGCCTTGGAGAGGGAGTGGCTTGCAAAGCCCCCACAAGGCTGCTGCCCCAGCCTGAATGAATGCCAGGCTTCAGAGGTATGGTCACCCATTTTAATTTTCTGGTACCAGCCTTCGCACTGGGACACCCGACATTTCTTCTCGCACTTCTAGCCACACAGAGACTTGCCCAGCAATGGAGTAAGCGATGCAGACTTGACCTTGAAGTACAGACTCAATAAGGGGAACATGAGGAATAAAAATGATAAGTGGGAGAATGAAAGTTGACTATGAAAAGAATCATGGCCACTAGGCTTCTTGGTAATCTGAGAACTTTTAAATAAATCTCATCTTATTGCATTTGCACCCTGGGCTTGATCTCCTGAAGAGAACATCATGGAGGGCAGTGAAACCCAGGAACTAATGAGCAGGCTTCCCCCATAAAACTAGAGGAAGTTTTACCTATATTGACTTTTTAATGTGCCCAAGGCGTTTGTCTCAGTACACTTTATTGTACTGATAGCTGCTTTACCTGATTTTGCAAAACAAATAACCATCACAGGAGCTGATCCTAATGACCACTTACCCTTTGAGTACCTTATCGATGCCCCCCTCTTTTAAATGAAGTTGGCACTTTCAGACTTCTTTTTCCTTCCTACAGAGTTTTTCTTAAGAGTCTAGCAGAATTCCTTTAAAACACAAAATTTAAAAGCAAACTCACCCGTTTAGTTGCCTTGGCCCATAAAAAACCCTTCCCAATGAATCTTCTCTAATTCCCTGACAAACTTCTTTGCTCTCTGTAAATGACGCTGACAAAGGAAAACCAAATTAAAGTGTTAGTCCCAGAATTCCATCACCTGAGTGTGTTTGAATGGCTTTTGCATCCTCCGTCTGGAATCCTGCTTCAGCCATTAGCCCTTTGCCTAAGAGGAGACAACTTTCTGAAGTTACACCTGCAACCGAAAAAGCTGATGCCGACCAAAAGCTGTCGTTGGTCATAGGCTGTCTTTCCCTTTGCTAAAGAACTGAAATCAGATGAGTTGCTGACATCTGGTGGTTGCTAAGCAGAGTGTAAGCTGGGTCTTAGAAGGACTTCTACCTGAGATTACAATAAACTCCCCAGCCTCCAATTCTTAGAGGCCTCCCCTTAAACTAAGAACACTTTTGGATCCAAAGGGAAAGCAAGAATGGAAACTAAGAAGCAAAGGATACAGTGCCTTGAGAAGAGGCATGTTGGCCACCAGAATGAAAAGTGCAAACTTACCTTCTCTGGAAGTGACTTCCAGGATTTGAACAAAGATTTAACTTGGCCCAATGTACCCAGGGTTCGATTGCGAAAATCCCCTGGAGTAGGAAATGGTAACCCACTCCAGTATTCTTGCCTGGGAAATCCCACGGACAGAGGAGCCTGGTGGACTATAGTCCATGGGGTCGCAAAGAGTCAAACACGAGTGAGCAACTATACAACAACATACCCCATGAGTCCTGGAAGGTGGGATTCCTTTTTGGTTGAAAGTAACACTTTTGTTGCAGCTGGAAATAATTCTGCTTTTTTCCTCTTTGTTGCTCAACTATTTTAAACAGCTCTTCATTTGTCTGTGGCTATAGAGTGGAAAGTGGCTTCCAGAGCATTCTGAATTCTTCTGCTCTCTGGTTTCTCAGCACACTGAGTGAGACCAGGAGCTGGTGAAGTGGAATGGACCTCAGATCCTGCTCACAAAAGTGTTTGGACTCCATCTTCAGAGAGGTCAGGTGGAATCTTTGTTCTGGATGGGATGAAATCATCCACCAACAAGACTCCCAGAGCCCGGAGGCATGTCAATAACTCCAGAATCACACTGGAGAGGAAGGGTTCCCAGGAACTGCAGGCAGAAAGGAGACTAGTCACTTTTCGAAAACGACATTTGAGTGCTTCATAGCTCATCACGAAAGAGATGTATTTTGTTCATTTATTTGCTTTCTTGGTTCATGCATTATCTTCTCTTGATTTTGCCCTCTCTACTCATCACTCCTGCCCCTTAAGCTAGAAAGTAAACTTGAGAGCTGGAACTTTGCCTCGTTCACCATTTATCTTCCCAGCATCTGAAACACTGTTTTTGTTGTTGTTGTTCAGTTGCTAAGTCATGTCTGACTCTCTGTGACCCCATGGACGGCAGCATGCCAGGCTCCCCTGTTCTGCACTGTTTCGCAGAGTTTGCTCAAATTCAAGTCCATTGAGTTCGTGATGCTACATATCCATCTCATTCTCTGCCACCCACTTCTCCTCTCGCCTTCAATCTTTCCCCGCATCAGGGTCTTTTCCAATGAGTCAGATCTCTGCATCCAGTGGCCAAAGTATTGGAGATTCAGCTTCACCATTAGTCCTTCCAATGAATATTCAGGGTTGATTTCTTTTAGGATTGACTGGTTTGATATCTTTGCAGTCCAAGAAACATGATTTAGTACATGGTAAAATTTCCAAACATTTGTTCAATGGAGAGAATGGCAACATACTCCCATAAAATCAGCCAGGAGTGCCTACCTTACTCTCCTTTACTTTAGAAAGCCCAGAGATGGTCATGTCCGGAGACACCACGCAAGCACCATAATGACTCCAGATTTGCCCCATTGATTGACAGTCTGGAGCAAAGGGCAGATACCCAGAGGCCAACCTGAGCACCTCCAAGGGTTCCTGAAGGATGACTAGTATTAGCCAGAGTGAAGACTGCCTTCACCACAGGACCTTCCAATGCTCCAGAGAACTGAAGGCAGACGTCTTTAGGGGCAAGGCTGAGTACATTGCAACATAGGTTCTTGGTGCTGAATAGCTCTCTGGGTGTGCATGAGTCTGTGGGGCTTGGGGAAGTGTGTTGGAAAACTTTCCCTCTGTCTCCAGCTAAATGGTTTCCTGAGGAAATGAGAAATGGAGATGGGGTGGGTGGGAAGGAATGAAAAAATTCCAGTAAGGAAAAAAAAAATGACTTTTTTTTCCTTTGAAAGAGGGAATTATTGGCAGATCTGAAATTCCAGGCTCTATGTGTATTAGAAATACAAAAGGCTCTGAATTTTTTTTTTTTAATTTTAAACATGGGGTATGAGACACTAGAACAAAACACTTCAAGAATAACATTTTTGAATTGAAGGGTTTGGGGAATCTTAGCCCAAAGTGATCAAGACCCAGGGTTCAAGGGTTCATGTCCCTCCCCACATAGACCAGCAGAGCAGGTACTTTCTGACATGCATTAATACAGTTTATGGTTACATTGCTGGACCCCATGTGGAGTGAAAGGGCCTCTTTATCTTTAAACAAACAGATGAGGAAGGAGGATCTCCCCCACCCCAGAGAGACCTGGACTGGTGAGGCCACACCATGGGTTTTTCCACTCCAGCTATCAATCTTTCCTTATTTGTGGTTTGAACGAAAAAAAGAGAAGTACAGGAAAAGGGAGGTGTAATCCACAGGTAACTCCACTCTGTTTCATCAGACCTTGAAATAAGTAACTTGGTCTGACCCTTCCTGAGCATTGGATGGAATTAGTGTATGAGGATTTGTGGGGACTCCCTGAGTCTCCCCCGACCCAAAACACCACCCACACCACCATGGAGCTTCCTGTATCCTTAGGCGGTGCTTGTGTGCAGAGCCTCAGCCTACACGCCACGTCTGAGGTAGGAACTCAGAGTGTCATCAGCAACGGTTGTAACAACACCAGAAGGCCTCTGTTAAGTAAGTGTCTTCTGCGCACAGTACTGTGCACAGTACTCTGCTAGATGGTCCAGAAAAAAAATCACAGCCACCACTCTGTCACCTTAGAGTTTATGGTCTCAGAATGGTCTACCAGCCTTCTCGGGGGACATCAAGTGTGCTGATGACAGGGTTATTTTTGTTTTCTTTGTTTTCACCGTTGTGGAGGGGAAGGTCACAAGTTTTTGTGTCAGACAAAACCAGGTTAGAATCCCAGTTCTTTCATTCATTAATGTGTGACCTTGACCCAACTGTAGCTCAGTTCCCTGGGAGCTCAGTTGGTAAAGAATCCACCTGCAATGCAGGAGACCCCGGTTCGAATTCCTGGATCAGGAAGATCCACTGGAGAAGGGATAGGCTACCCACTCCAGGATTCTTGGGCTTCCCTGGTGGCTCAGCTGGTAAAGAATCAGCCTGCAATGTAGGAGACCTGGATTCTATCCCCGAGTTGGGAAGATACCCTGGAGAAGGGAAAGGCTACCTGCCCGCTCTAGTATCTGGCCTGGAGAATTCCATGGATTGTACAGTCCATGGGGTCGCAAAGAGTTGGACATGACTGAGCAACTTTCACTTTCACTTTGACCCAGCTGTGGAAATTCCATGACTCCCTTATCTCATCTATGAAATAAGGGTGAAAATAACTACCACATAGAGTTGTTGTCAAGATAAGATATCCATAACAAGGTTAATATGGTGCCTGCCACACAGCAAATTTTCAGTAAATGGCTGCTATTGGTCTTGGGGGTAGAGAAACAGTTTGGTGAGGACCAGCTGCCAGTAAGACTCTGGGTTAAGTTCTTTGCTGACATTTCTCATTTTTCCTCAGGAGAATACTATGTAGTAAATGCTGTCCTTATTCTTGCTTTGTACTTGTGAGGAAACTGAGACACACACATCCATGACCCCATAGTTAGTGATGGTGAACCCAGATTGTCTGGCTCTAGACACTTCCTCAGAAAAGAAGGTGGGACTAAATAGTTGAGCTGCCATTTTTGCTTAAAACACCTGAATGGGAGATTTCATCACATTCCCTCTCATTTGCTGACACCAGCCAGTGAACATCCAACATCAACTGGACTCTGTCTCCTTGGACAGGCCCCAGGCTCAGTATGGAGGGATGACCTCTATGGACAGTTACCCTTGCCCTGGTCTCCCAACTGAAAACAAAAAAGGGGGACGGTTACATAAAGCAGTGCTGACCTATATTCTCAACACCCTAAGTTGCTTCTGGATCTCCAGGGCAAACACAGATATTCACTAGGAGAGAAGCACAAACTGATGTTCGATCCACTGTTACCCTCAGATGCCCTGCCATTAGCCCAGCTTGGCTGAGAATCAGTGGATATTGACTGATTTGATTTTGCTACCCATGTTCCTTCAAGAGAAGACCAGCTCTCCCACCATCAACCTAAATGAAACAAAGCAAAACACATGAGCTAACACTTATAATTTCAGATTTTTATGGGGAAAAAAAAGTTTGCAAAAAGCTGGCTAGAGTGATTACAGAAGAGTTCTTTAAAAAAAAATTATTTACCTTTCAAATATTTAAACACCATCAAATAAGAGTGTTGCCAAATGAGTTTCTGGAGATTAGTTTTAATGAACAAGTGATAAAATCTTATAAATGTTTCATTCCATACACATAATATTTGTATAGACAAGGTTTGGCTCCTCAGGTAATTAAACATCATCCCCTACAAACTTGTTTTGCTAATTGGCTTAGAAGACATTGTCTCGAAATAAAAAATGTCTGATTTTTTAATATAAATTATCCAAATTAGCAGATATCTTATTACTGAAGTTTTATGGTTACTAGTTTTAAAATTATTTGCTGTTTTATTTTTTGAAAGAATACTTGAGAAATCTACTGACTAAATCTCCTCTGGAGTCATTAGCATCTGACAAACAAAAGCAAGAACTGGGGGATTCCCTGGTGGTCCAGTGGTTAGGACCAGGCACTTCTGCTGAGGGTGCAGTTTCAATCTCCTGTAGGGAAATGAAGATCCTGTAAGCCTCTTGGCAACCCCCCCCCCCAAAAATAATAAATACACAACAAAAACAAAAAGAGACTGATATCCAGGATTATCCATGCTCTTTTAATACATGACCTTTAATACATTCCTTACAATATTCCCAAACAACTCCATCATAGTTCCCCAACAGGAGTCATAAGTCCAAGTTCAAACACACAGCTATCACCGAATTGCTGCTGCTGCTAAGTTGCTTCAGTCGTGTCCAACTCTGTGCGACCCCAGAGACGGCAGCCCACCAGCCTCCCCCATCCAAAACATCATTTCAATTACCCAGGCCTTAGTTTTCTATCTCCTGTAGATAACGGAAGCGTCTCCATTGGTTCCTCAGAGATGGCGATGATGATAATGTTGACGGCAGTGATGGTGATAGCAGTCACGGTGGTGGTAGTAATGATGATAGGGGGTGATGATGATAATCTCGATGACAATGAGGACTGATTAACACCCTCAAATCTCCAGCAACAAGCAACTTTCAAGAATTCCCATCTTCAGCTCCCCCTACCTTGCCCCCTTCTGAACTATACATTTCAGAGCCCGGAGAAGACGAGCCAAGTGGAAGATCCTTCCAAGAATTACTGCATCAGGTGGGGAATGGGAAAGAAATATCACTATCTGGATTTTTCTAAACTGTTCACTTCAGTCATACCTACTCTTAAATGTGAAGGTGTTAAGATAATGCAAAGACTAAGAAATGGCAAAATGGAGGAAAAGACATTAAGGAGCAAATGGAAATGTATTTGGTGGGTGGGGACAGGATTAAGAACCGAGAGCCAGAATCTCTAGCACATCCTTTACAGGTTCTGTTCACCACCATAAGGTCAAGAGGCAACAGGGGAACGATGACCCTGGTCTGTTCTATTGGCGGGTCCCACGGGAGCACAAGAAAACCCCACTAAGGGTGAAACTTGGCTCACTGTCACCCTTTCTATCACCACTCCCATCACCACCAGACTCCCTTCCAAAGCAAATTCCAATCGACTAGTTAACTTGTATGCACATTATAAGGTATTGTAAGCAGGCATTGCCCAGTGTGAGCCATTTAGGTGAAAATTCAGTTGCATTACCCTTTTTAAACTTGTCAGTTTACAGAATTGTTTAAAGTTAAACTTCATTATAAAGTTACAATAACAGTAGCATTAAATTAACGTGATGACATTAGGGGAAGAAATTGTTAGCTCTTTGCAAGTGATTAGCAAAATGATGTTCTCAACATGTACACACATGTATAAATACACATTTTACATGAACATACATATCTGTAAGAGAAGTTGGGCTCTATGGGCTTTTTGGAACCCAAGCAGTAGGCAATGGAGAAATTCACTTGCAAAGAGGCTTTTATTATTCCCCACTGCTATTAATGACTTGTATCCTGAAAACAACTTTTACTTAGACAGATATGACCTGGCAGTGAACTTTGCTTAAAGATTATTTTGGTTTTCTGGGAAATTTGTTTAACTGGTTTAGATTTTGAATGAGGGAGTTTAACTGTGAACTCAAAACCAGTTAAATGCTGAGTATTGAGAACCTTGACTCCTGAAGCTAGAGAAAAACAGGATGGTGGCTGAAGTGGAACACGGGAGGCTTCATTGCCCTCAGTGGGGAGGTTAATGGAAAGAACAGGAACAAGAAGAGAGGACTCCTTGGGCAGGCTCTGCGGCTTGGCAGCCACGTGACCTTGGATAAGTCACCTGACCTCTCTGGGCTTCACTTTCTTCCTCCATGAAATCATGACAAGCTTGTCTTCCCTGAATCAACAAATGATAGGAGAAAGGTGAAATGGATGAAAATTTTCTTCTTAAATATAAAATGTGCAGTATTAGGCTCCTTGCCTAATGTACTTGACTTGAAATTTAATTTCCTGAGTGTTGGGTCTGATGTTCTCCACCAGATTGTAAGGTCCATCCATATAGGAAATGGGTGTATCATAGCACTGGCTCTGTCCCTATATATTGGGCTATATATTGATGCTAGTACTGGCGTTCTATAATTCATATGAATACATACTGGCGAATGACTAGAGAATCAGCCTTGAAACTTAAAGCACTGTTAGGACACAAAGAATGTGTGCTACTTAATAGGGGGCAAAGCAACATATATCACTGAGATAAAAATCAAGGAGTTTTGGAACAATTACTGGCGACTTCCTCTGTCCCTTTCTGGAGATTCCTGGCTCACTGTTGTGGAAGTGGTTGTTTTCACCTTCTCTCCTTCTGTTTTCCCTTCACTCTTATCCCCTCGTGTACACTCTGATATTTTTCATCTCTCCCTTTTTCCTTTGACCTCATTAATGTCCTTCTGGGTTAGATGGTTACTGCCTCATGCTCCAAAATCTCTGAAACAGTGTTGCTCAGACCAGAAGCCACGGTATCACCTGCAAGCTGCTGGCAATGCAGAATCTCACCAACCACTGTCCACTCCATCCCAGAGTCCTGAGTGGTTGGTGGGCACATTAAAACTGGGGAAGCACTGCTCTCCAGAGCACGTGTGCTCACGCACACACACAGAACTATTTCTTTGCTCACTCACTGATCAAACTAAATTATTGTGAGCTGAGGGTCAGCTTATCCTATTACTCACTCCACTTGGGTCTCTCTTCCTTACTCTGACCCTCTCTTGTGTTTATTTAGTTCCTCTCTAGCACAGCAACCCACTCCAGTGTTCTTGCCTGGAGAATCCCATGGACAGAGGAGCCTGGTGGGCTACAGTCCCCGGGGTCGCAAAGAGTCAGACCTGTCTGAGCACACACACACACACAGAGTGCCTCTTCACAAGGGCTGGGGTCGCTGAGCATCAGTCACAACTGAGCACGCGCACACACACGCACACGCAGAGCACCTCTTCACAAAGGCTGGGGATAGCACATTAAGTAGAAGCCGTATCATAGGGATTCTTTTTAGCAAGCTGGGTAAAAAGTTTAGTGAGGAAAGAGTTACAAAGCATATTCTTAAGAGGATTTTTGACTCTTTGAGTGCAACCCAGATGTCAGCTGCCGTCACCCCGTCACGTGAGGCTTGGGCTAAATTAGCTCAAGCTGACTATGCGATGTCCTGCAGGAAGCCGAACGCCCTCCTCAAGACTGCACGTTCCCAGGGGCGGACCTCTCAGGACCATGGCGACCTCCAAGCCTGTGTTCAATAAGCCCTTGACCTTACTCCTCTTTTTACCCAGCATCTCTCCTCTGGACTCCTCGCCAACCTGGACTTAGAAAGGCTGCTCTGCCCTTGATCTCACTCCTCCCCAACAGTGTGTACAAAAGGCATCGAGGCTCAGAAGCCTTAACTGAAGGTTGGGAGATGGCAATGTTTACACCCCAAGTCACATAATGTAGCACGTTTGCTCTTAGAATCTTTCTCCAGGGCTCCCCTCTGCAGGCCCAGGTGCCCGCCTCGCTGCTCATGCACCCTGTTTCTTCTCCATCTCCCTCCCTTTGTCTCTGCTCTTCCTTCCACCAAACGCACGTTCCAGTTCTTATACGCGATGCTTTGGCAAATTGGTTCTGTTTTGCAGTCATCTTTTAACCCGCACCTTCAAGTTTTCAAATTGTTTTTCTGAACAAATTTTCTCCCTTACAAAGCCCCTGGTCACAGCTGTTTCCATGATCATTTGGGAGACTTTTATTGAAGTATAGTTGATTTACAATATTATTTTAGTTTCAGGTAGAGAGCACCGTAATTCAGTATTTTTACAGATTATATGCCATTAAAACTTATTGCAAGATGATGGCTATAACTCCCTGTGCTATTCAATATATCCTTGTCGCTTACTTGTTTTATACATAGGGATTTGTATCTCTTAATCCCATACCCCTAACTTGCCCTTTCCCCATTCTCTCTTCTCTGTGGAAACCAATAGTTTATTTCTATGAGTCTCTTTCTGTTTTGCATATACATTTGTTTGTATGAATTTTTAGGTTCCACATGTAAGTGGCATTATACAATATTTGTCTTTCTCTGTCTGGCATTTCATTAAGCATAATATTCTTTAGGTCTGTCCATGTTGCTGGTGGATTCGAGGTATGAAGAAGTGTCAGAAATTAGGAAGGTTAGAGTGAGAGAGCAAAGAAACTCATGGGAACAAATGATTAAAAGAGTCTAGTTTTGTTGCCTTTCTAATCTACGACTAGTCCCACACTGGGTTTCCCAGGTGGCAGGGCAGAAAAGAATCTGCCTATCAGTGCAGGAGATGCAGGAGGCTTGGGTTCGATCCCTGGGTCAGGAAGATCCCCTAAGGGAAGAAATGACAACCCACTCCAGTATTCTTGCTTGGAAAATTCCTTGGACAAAGGAGTCTGGTAGGCTACAGTCCATGGAGTTGCAAAGAGTTGGACGCTACTGAGCATGCATGCACGTACGCACCACATTAAACCAACTCTCCTCTACTCCTGTGTAAACACATTGACTTACCAAAATTAAATACAATTATATTCCCTTTCTTCAACTCAGCACTGTATCTTGGCCACCGTAGTCCATAGCTCTTGAAATCCATATATGTTGTATAGCTGTGGGCTTTGCCCAAACTCCTTATCTGTTTTGAACCTCGGGACCAACAACTATAACAAGGGAATAATGTTATTTAACAGGGTATTCAGTGCAACATTCCCAGTTCACTCTGCATTTTGGCTGGGACCTCAAAGCTGAGGACAACAGGGGTTAAACAGCCCCATATTCTGAATAGAGGAGTCCAGTCACCCACCAGGGCTTACTGTCAGATGGCAAAGCTAGGTGTACGTCCTGCAATCCGTCACTCATTCCTGCCCATATGTAACAGGAGACCAGGACACTGAGTTGAGTAAGTCTGGAGAGGATGGATTTTTTTCCCCCTTCTCGCTCACTTACACAGATAGGAAAAGGGGTTTTCCTTTCTCAGGCCAAGTGAGGAGACCCTACGGGCTGTAGTGAAGAGCAGAGTGATAGAGTTCCTGGGAGGAAACGGCCTGTGTTGCCTGACTCTTGCCTAAAAGCCCTAAGACAACAGTTCGGTTAAAGCCTCCTCTCATGACAAAACAGGGCCCTTCCAGCTTCTGGTGGAATAAAGATGTGAGGTTTCCTGCGGCTCCGGCTTGAGTCACCTCAAAGGACCCTGCCCAAGAGGACTCACCATCTGCCTCAGATGGCAGGGCAACATAACTCCACAGAAAGGGGCTTGGGTGTGCCTGTAGATGCAGAAGGGGAATGAGCGTCACACACAGTCGGCTGGAAGGTGACTCACTGTGTAAAGAAGTGGTACCATAGGAGGTCCCTGCCAGGGGAAACAGTGTCTCCAGACAGCCCACCAAGATGCCTAGTGAGGAAAAGAGACAGGGCCAGGGCCCGGCACGGAGCCAACCACAGATCACACACCAGGGGAAGACACTGTTTTTCCTCTACTCATTTCTTTCCTCCTTGGGGAGATCAGACTTGGCAGATGTGAATGATGAGAAAGAAGAAAAGAAGCTATCCAGGTCACCTCTCTCTGTGGGAATGCAGCATCTCGCCACCCACCACGCACAAACTCTACCACAGAATCCTCACTGCAGCTACGCATGCCGCTCCTGAGCATGCAGGAAGACTGTCTTTCCCAATTTCTCTTGCAGTTAATCTGCATTCTGATGCCTACCTTCTGGTCAATAGACTACAAGTGAGGGTGATGTGGGCCTCGCCCCAAAGTCTCCTGCTTGATGCTCCACTCTGTCTTCTCCTCCAAGAATGAGCGGGCTTCCCTGGAGAAGGGAATGGCTCCCCTCTCCAGTATTCTGGCCTGGAGAATTCCATGGATTGTATAGTCCATGAGGTCACAAAGAGTTGGACAGACTGAGCGACTTTCGCTTTCACTTTCCAGGAATGATCATGGAGAAAATAGGTTAAAGATGGCAGAGCCACAAGATGGAAGGAGCCTGGATACCCAGATCACAGCCTGAAAGAGAGTTGCCCTACCCTCAGTGGACATACGTGGCAAAGGATTTTTTACACTAAAATACTAAAATTTCAAGTTGTTGTTTTGTTTTTAGTGCGGCAGGGCTTGAAGGAAAGTGAAAGTGAAGTAGCTCAGTCATGTCTGACTCTGCGACCCCATGGACTGTAGCCTACAAGGCTCTTCCATCCATGAAATTTTCCAGGCAAGAGTACTGGAGTGGGTTGCCATTTACCTTCTCCAGGGAATCTTCCCCACCCAGGGATCGAACCCGCATCTCCCACATTGCACACGGATGCTTTTAAAGTCTGAGCCACCAGGGAATCTCAACATCAGGGCTTAGCCTGCCTTGATAATGCGGCAGACTTCCTGACCTGGCAGGGCTGGGGAGGGAAGAAGCTCTGCTTCTGACTCGTCTCCCTCTACATGTAGGATGAGACATTGATGTTTTCAATATGTCACTGGAAAGTAATGCTGCATACTGTAAGATGCATTATTTTATCTTCTATTTTTAATTTTGAAATAATTGTTGACTCAGAAAGTTGTAAAGATAGTACAGAGAGCTCTCAGGATTCTTTTTATCCAGTTTCCTTTGACAGTTACATGTGACATTACAGGACAATGTCAAAACACTGACACTGGTGCCCTGTGTTTGTATAGTTCTGAATCATTTTATCACACAGGTGGATTCATGCAAACACCAACTACCAGGGAAATCAAGATACAGAACTGCTCCATCACCACAAAGATCTGCTGGGGGCTACCCTTATCTAGTCAAACCCTCCTCCCTCATCACTCTCATCCCCACCATTTCTAACCCCTGGAAATCACTCATTTGTATTCCATCTCCATAATTTTGTAATTTTAAGACTGTTACAGAAATACATCACACACCTTGTGACCTTTGGAGATTGGCTTTTTTAAAAATCAGTATAATGCCCTTGAGATCCATCCAAGTTGTTGGGTGTATCAAGAATTCCTTTCCTTTTACTGTAGAGTAAGTATTCATGGGATGGATGTACCACTTTTGTTTAACCATTCACTTGCTTTAGAACATTGATCATTTCCATTTTGGACTAAAAATAAATAAAACTATTATGAACAATCTTGGATAGGTTTTATGTGGACATGTTTCTTTTTTAAAAGATAAACGCCCAGGAGTATGATGGTGTGATTGTACTTGAAGGCTTATCTTTAGTTTGGTTTGTTTTTTTTTGAGAAATGGTCAAACTATTTTCCAGAGTGGCTGTAACATT
This sequence comes from Capra hircus, assembly GCF_001704415.2. Classification (NCBI taxonomy): domain Eukaryota; kingdom Metazoa; phylum Chordata; class Mammalia; order Artiodactyla; family Bovidae; genus Capra; species Capra hircus. The sequence goes on along the minus strand of NC_030823.1, from coordinate 68,091,259 downwards.
TTAAGTTTCTACCAGCAATATGCAAGAGATCCAGACTCTCAACCTTGCCAACATTGTGTAGTTTTACGATTTTTAAATTTTGGTTGTTCTAACAACAACTAAACTTTACTATACACCTATCAAAATAGGTGTATAGTAAAATCTCATTGTAATCTTAATTCTCACTTCCTTGGTGATGGTGAATATCTTTTCACATGCTCGTTTGCCATCACGTCTTTGCTGTTTGTCCATTTCACAACTGAACGGTGTGTTTTCATTTTAACTGTTGAGCTCTGAGAATTCTCCATATATCCTAAATATAAGCTCATTTTCAGATACATGGTTTGCAAATATTTTCTTGCAGTCTGTACTTTCATTCAGTTTATCAATTGTTTTTCTTTTATGGATCAGGCTTTGGTGTCAAGGCTAAAGAATGGAATGAATGGAGAAAATAGCATTGACATATATATACTGCAGCTGCTGCTGAGTCGCTTAAGTCGTGTCTGACTCTGTGCGACGCCATAGACGGCAGCCCAGCAGGCTCCCCCATCCCTGGGATTCTCCAGGCAAGAACACTGGAGTGGGTTGACATTTCCTTCTCCAATGCATGAAAGTGAAAAGTGAAAGTGAAGTCTCTTAGTCGCGTCCAACTCCCATGTGTTAAATAGATAGCTGGTGAGAAGTTGCTATATAACTCAGGAAGCCCAGCCTAGCACTCTGTGATGACTTCAGGGGTGGAGGATGAGGGGAGGGAGGTTCAGGAGGAAGTGATACATATATGTATAAAATTATGGCTGAATTGTATTATATGGCAGAAACCAACACAATATTGTAAAACAATTTGCCTCCAATTAAAGAACAAGTTTTAAAAAAATAAACTCGTGCATTTGATGCAATGAATAAATAAATAAAAGTACGAGGACTTCACCAAGTCCTGGATCTCAAAGACTTTCTCCTAAGTTTTCTTCGAAAAGTTTTACAGTTTTATGTTTAATACATGACCCATTATGAGTTAATTTGTATAAGATGTGAAACAGGCTGGTTCATTTTTGCCTGTGAATGTCCAGTTGCTCCAGCACCATTTGTTGAAAGGATTCTCCTCCCAATGGATTGTTTTTGCACCTTCAAAAATCAATTGGTTGTTCTTCTATAGGACTTTTCTGGGTTAACTATTTTGCTTCATTGATCTATGAAGTACTGTACCATCTTAACTGATATTATTTTTTAATATGTGAAAGTGGTTAGCCCTGGCTATGCTATGCTAAGTCACTTCAGTCATGTCCGACTCTGTGCAGCGTCATAGACGGCACCCCACAAGGCTCCCCCGTCCCTGGGATTCTCCAGGCAAGAACACTGGAGTGGGTTGCCATTTCCTCCTCCAGTGCATGAAAGTGAAAAGTGAAAGTGAAGTTGCTCAGTCGTGTCCGACTCTTAGCGACCACATGGACTGCAGCCTATCAGGCTCCTCCATCCATGGGATTCTCCAGGCAAGAATACTGGAGTGGGGTGCCATTGCCCTCTCCAGCCCAGGCTATGGACCTGCCTAACTTATCACCCACTAGGAAGAAAAAGGGATCCAACAGTGTTTGGAAAGAGTGATGAAGAAGAGTAAGTTTTCTATTGCTAAAATCTTGCCAGGTTCACTTTGCTCAACAGGCAACTGCAGTTTTCCACTTGTTGGAGGGATTGTGTTTTCATTTTGTCTTTTGTTTTGAGTTTACCTTTTTTTTGATGCATCACATGTAAGAGGCATTTAACATCATGTCTAGCACATTGTAAATCTTCGGTTTTATAGTTTGTCTTCAGTATTCAACATATCACCACCCGCATCACCCATGCTCCTCTCTGAACTCCTTCTAACCCAGGGAAGCTAGCTTTCCTGTCTCTCAAGTACATCTTCCACTCATTCTTAGAAGTTAAAAATTGACTTAAGGAAAAAAAAAAAGTCGTGCTTTATCATCTGTTAGCCTTTTTCACTCACCTTGAACGAAAGGGAAATTTCTCTAGACAGGGAACAGACCCCAGGGTAACAGAGGTGAGCAGGCATTCCTTCCAGACCTTCACAACTACCCACCCGTGCTTTTTCAGGGAAGGAGAACCAACTGAGCACCTGATCACTGTGCCCAGGGTCAGCCTCCTGGGTGGCCCATGGCAGGCTCAGCCCGTGACTGCCAAGGCAGAGGGCCGGAGGGTACAAAGGGCTAAGAAGGGAAGTCACATGTGTTCTGCAAGCCCTCCTCTGAGCCCTCCAGTACAGATCTCCGGGATCTAAATTGGGAATCCCTGAAGCTTAGCCAGCACCACAATGGCCTGGCTTAGATCTCCCAGCTGAGGACAGTCCTGGAGCCCACACTAATCAATGGGTTAATAAGGATTTCGAGGGCTGGGGAAGTCAGGGGTGCAGCAGCTGGGATGAGGAAAGGACGAATCATTATTTTTAATTTCAGCCAGTCAATGTGTTAATAAAGGAGTTGGATAAAAATGTAAGGATGGTGGTGGTTGGGGGTGGGGAGGGGGTGAGAGAAAAGCCCGTCACTTTCTAAATGTTTGCCTGCAAGGGCAGCCTGATCTTTGAAATCAGAGTAGAGAATTCTTCAAGTCTGGTAATAGCAAACACTCTTCATCATGCCCTTCAGTGGCTGCTGACTGCAGACAGCTTTTTTCCCCTTCAACAATAGAAGAGATGGGAAAGAAAAGGCAAGCTTTTGGCCTCGGGGTTTTTTTTTTTTTTAAACCACAGCTCTTTCCGCTCCAACCTACATCTAAGAGGGAGGGAAACTATCTTTTGTTATCACTCAATCTCCCTTAAATTTAAGAACAGCTGGGGATATTTTTCATGATTCATTAAATTCACATCATTCCAAAGAAATCTTCCTGCCGATTTATCTTTGCCTCAGCAGTTGGGGCTCCAAGAGTGAGCAGTTTCCTGAATGCCATCAACCTGGGTCCACTGTTTGGGGCTGAGTCTGTGATCTTTCATGCTGGAATATCTTTTTTTTTTTTTTTTGAGGGTGAAAGAGAGCGGGAAAGGAATCGGGGTATTGAAATGAATCTTTCCAGTCAATTTTTCCCTTTCTGGAGATAAAGGGAAAGTCGTATGGCTGTCACAGCTAAAGACTAAACCCCAGCTAATGTCCTCAGCAGGGAAGAATAATTAGTAAATTCTCTAATTAGAGTCCTGTTTACATTTCTCTTTTCATGGAGGCTAATCCTTGTGTTTAAAGAAGATATTCTGCCTTGATTAAAACCATTGGTTTTAATCGGAGTCACACAGTAGAATCCATGGTAAATGCAAATGGGCTTGAGTTCCATAAGGATTCATTCATTCAATCATTCATTTGGTGAAAACCAACTATATGCTTAGCACTAAATACAAACACAACAAGATTTCTACACCCTGGGAACTAGGGCAAGCATAACAAACAGCTTTCATCCCCCACACCTACTGTCATCCATTGAAGGTGGCTTTCTAGAGCTTTCTGAGGCCTCTTCCTGGAGAGCTTTCCTGGATATACAAAGGTGGGGCGGACCTGAGCGGAGACCCCTCCCCACACAGAGGTTATTTGTTGAACACCAGGAAGTACAGATGCAATGGACAGATTCAATGGACATGAATTTGGGCGAACTCCTGGAGATGGTGAGGAATAGGGAGGCCTGGTGTGCTACAGTACATGGGGTTGCCAAGAGTTGGACATGACTTAGCGACTGAACAACAACAAGGAAATACACAGTCACAGGACTTTCAAATACTCTCCTGTGACCCTCACACAGGCACACACGTGGAAGTCTGGGCATGATGAGAGAAGTGGTCGGCGCGTTCCTATGAGAGCCTGTGGCTCCCTCAGCCTGGCCTTTCCCTCTCACAGTCTATCTAAACTCACGTAACCCAACGAGCCAGGCTTAGAAGTCACGGGGCTGCTTGGGCAGTTCACCAGAGAGATGAGGCGTTCAGGTTCTGGAACCAAATATCTGGGCTACGCACTGGCTGTGCTATTTGCGGCTGAGTAAAATTAGGTGAAATACCTGACTTCTCTGCACCACAGTTTTCTCATCTGTAAAGTGGGGAGAAGAGTACCTACTTACTGGATGGTGAGGAGAATTGAAAGGATTCCCCTGGTGCCTGGCTTCCTACCGAGTACCAGCGTTCAGGCGTGGCCATTGGTGCTTCTGTGGTGGTTATTGCTGAGGACCTGGCCTGGTCAGACACATCTGAATAGTCCCACTCCTTCCAATCTCCCTCTTTGGGTTTCTCCTTTCTAATAGAATTATGTACAAGTAGGAAAAAAGAGAAAAAAAAAATTCGCACTTCTCTACATTTGAAGTTAATGAGAGCCCCACATCCTGAGAGATTCGCTTGAGGACTCTTCTATAAAAATCAAGTGTAACCACACCTGCCTCTTCTGGAACAAAGAACAATGAGCTTGTATTTCAACAAGCTTTTGAGGAATTCGATAATGGTGATACATGAACTGATAAATAAGAAGCCATGGGCAAAGTAATAAGCCCTGAATAAGCATAGAATAAAAAGCTTAAGGAATTCCAGTAAATTATTATTTCATTAACATTAATGGTGGGAAACTATCCAGTTCCTTATGTATTATATGTGCCCTTTCCTGAAGGCTGAGGAAGCTCCATTTGTGACTTTCTTTCTGTATATATACCCCTGCAGTGAACGCTGTAGGATGTTTTAAAAAATGATCAGACTTGACTTCTGCCCCCAAGGAGAAGACTGGAGAAGCTCCTAATATACACATCAAAAGGGGTAAATAATTTGCAAAGCCAGGTATTACCATGGGGCCTTTGATTGCTGGAGACAGAAGGTGGAGAGGGATCTGGGTCAGGGACATTCATGAGGACAGGCTATGGATTTGAGAAGTGTTAGATGGGCAAGGCACTTGAGCTGAGGTCTCAGTTAGTAGCAGTATTTGCTCAGTCGTGTCTGACTCTATGAGACCCCATGGACTGTAGCCCACCAGGCTCCTCTGTCCATGGGATTCTCCAAGCAAGAATACTGGAGTGGGTAGCCATTCCCTTCTCCAGAGGATCTTCCTGACCCAGGGATCAAACCCGGGTCTCCTGCATTCAGAACAGATTCTTGACCATCTAAGCTACAGGGAAGAGATCTCAGATGGAAGGAGGAAATGGAACAAACCAAAAGGTAACCTACAAGAGACCAAATTCTCTCAAATACTTTGTCTCATTTACTTCCAACAAGCCTTCTGGGTGGATACGAACTTACATTTTTGTAAAATAAGGAAATGGAGCCCTGGGGGTCAAAATTTCCTGGGACTTGAACCCAGCAGTGGCAGACCCCAAAGCATTTTTCCATTTGATCACGCTATTCCTCTGAAAATGCAAACATTGAGAATACCAGGTACAGAAGGTCACAAAGATGAAAAGACAGTGGAGAGAGTTATAGGGGAAGAGACTGGGGTGGTGGGTGAAGAATCCTTCAAGGAGGTTTGGAAGGGAAGTGCCAGGTAGAAAATGACTCTGTAAGAAACAGAGGGCAGGGGGGCAGGATTGGAGAGGTTTTTAGTTGCTTTTTACTTGTGTGTTTTGTTTCTTGTGCTCATTTTTACTAAATTTTGCCAGGCTGTGTAAAGACATATTGTTTTTAATTACACAAGGAAAATTACCGTTTGGGATTATTTTATTTCTTGGCTTTTATATATCAGCCTGCCACGTAGAGATGATTCTCCATAATAAGGCTGAACCCACAGGCAAACTGGAATCTTCATTTCCAGCCTTAAGTTCCATGGTCTGCCCCACCTAATTTTATCCAGTTTCCCTATTAGAAGTCAAGATGACCAGTTTGGGTTCTTTGAGTCTTTCAGGCTCCAAAAAATAAGCCAGAGAAGGAAGAGGGAAAAGCAGTAGCCCCTCAATTGATGAAATGAACCCTAGAAGTGCTTAATGAAACTCAGAGTGTTATAGCAGACTCGCCTCCTAAACTTCTAAGCGCTCTGTGTCACCTAGCATTTAAAATCCTATAATAATTTCCCATTTCTTCAAAGTTAAAGTCCAAATGTACCTGTGTGATACAGTGGTTTGGGACTCTGGTCTCTTGGGAGACACATCTGCATCTGAATCCTAATTCTTCAATTTAGTAGCTGTATTACCTTGGGCAAGTTCCCCCTCTCTGTCAATGGGGTTGACCCCTGCCTCTTTTCCTACTCATAAGGTCTTTGTGAAGAAGAAATGATAGAATGCATGCGAAGCCATTGCTTAGTTCTGTGGTGTAGTAAAATGTCACAATGAGATCTTATCTTTTATGACTTGTGAGTCCCATCAAACACCTTACTCCCATCCTCCTCTCCAAAGTAATCTCTTAACATTCTCCCCTTGCTGGCATTTCCAGCCACGCTGCACGTCGTTTCTTTTCCTCTAAGGCAGTTTTCTCTCTTGTGCCCCCGTGCCTTTGCACATGCTCCTCCCTCTCTCCGGGATATTCTGATTCCTCCTCTTCATGTGGCCAGTTACTAGGGGTCCTTCTCCCTGAGCATACCCGTCCTGCTCTCCTGACCTGGGCAAGTTGAGTGAGGCATCCTTGGCTGGTGTTCCCACGGCCAGGAACATCCCTGGTCCTGTGCTCTCATACATTCTGTGCCAGAGCCCTTTCCCTGGGTGATTATGGCTGACTGTTGCTGCTGGGCGTATCCTCCAGGATAGCTTAGTATGGCATCCCCAGTGCTTAGCCTAGGGCCAGGCTTATAGCTGGTCCTTGGTCAATGAGCAGTTGTCCACAGTGTCATTGTGGAGTAGACAGGGCACCATATATGCCCTTCTTAGTTCCCTTGGTAATAGTGGGTATTTGTCTAAGCCCCTCATCTCTGCTTGCTTGCAGCCAGAGGGACTCTAGAGCCACAGGGACTCTAGTCCTTCCACGGGTCTTACAACTCATTAACCTGCTCTGAGTCTGCTCAGTCCCTGGCAGAGGCCACACTGGATTGCAGTGCACAGTGTGTCCTCAGAGGCCACACCTAGGACCAGCAGGACCCTGGTTAAAAAATTATTATCAAGAATGTCAAAACAGTAACAGCAGAACATGAAGCCAAGCACAGGGTCCTTCTGAACATAGCATCCCGAGCTCCTGCACATGTTGCCTGCCAGCATGCTAAGTGCCTTCAGTCATGTCTGACTCTTTGCGACCCCATGGACTGTAGCCCACCAGGCTCCTCTGTCCATGGGATTCTCCAGGTAAGAACACTGGAGTGGGTTGCCAGGCCCTCCTCCAGGGGATCTTCCCGACCCAGGGATCAAACCCGCATCTCTTATGTCTCCTGCTTTAGTGGGCAGGTTCTTTTTTTTCTTTAGCAACTAAACAACAACTTTAATCATAGTGATTAAAAGTAAATGCTGCTCTTAAATAGTTATTTAAAGAACTATTCTTAACTTATGTTTTGGAAATAAATAAATCTTTATTATATTATGAACTTACTATGTTTTGGTGGTGATGGTGGTTATAAGAGCTGCTTTCCACTTTCAAGTGATGACAGATAACTGTTTGCCATGTTTTCACCTTTTTTTATTTACTTTTTAATTGAAACATAATTGCTTTACAGAATCTTACTGTTTTCTGTCAAAGCTCAACGTGAATCAGCCATAGGTATACATATATGCCCTCTCTTTTTAATCTCCCTCCCATCTTCCTCCCCATCCCACTCCTCTAGGTTGATACAGAGCCCCTGTTTAAATTTCCTGATCCATACAGCAAATTCCCATTGGCTATCTACCTTACATATGGTAATGTAAGTTTCCGTGTTACTTTCTCCATACATCTCACCCTCTCCCCTTCTCTCCCCATGTCCATAAGTCTATTCTCTATGTCTGTTTCTCCATTGCTGCCCTGTAAGTAAATTCTTCAGTACCATTTTTCTAGATTCCATATATATGCATTTGTATATGGTATTTATCTTTCTCTTTCTGACTTACTTCATTCTCTATAATAGGCTCTAGGTTCAGCCACCTCATTAGAACTGACTCAAATTCATTCCATTGTATGACTGAGTAATATTCCACTGTGTATGTGTACCACAACTTCTTTATCCATTCATCTGTTGATGGACATCTAGGTTGCTTCCATGTTCCAGCTATTGTAAGTAGAGCTGCAGTGAACAATGGGATACATGTGTCTTTTTCAATTTTAGTTTCCTCAGGGTAGATGCCTAGGAGTGGGATTGCTGGGTCATATGATGGTTTTATTCCTAGTTTTTTAAGGAATCTCCATACCGTCTTCCATAGTGACTTTATTAATTTACATTCCCACCAACAGTTCAAGAGTGTTCCCTTTATTCCACACCCTCTCCAGCATTTATTTATTGTTTGTAGACTTTTTGATGATGGCCATTCTGACCAGTGTGAGGTGATATCTCGTTGTAGTTTTGATTTGCATTTCTCTAATAATGAGCAATGTTGAGAATCTTTTCATGTGTTTGTTAGCCATTTGTATGTCTTCTTTGGAGAAATGTCTGTTTAGGTCTTTTCCCCACTTTTTGATTGGGTTGTTTGTTTTTCTGGTATTGAGTTGTATGAGCTGCTAGTATATTTCATAAATTAATCCTTTGTCAGTTGTTTCATTTGCTATTATTTTCTCCCATTCTGAGTGATGTCTTTACACCTTGCTTATAGTTTCCTTTGCTGTGCAAAAGTTTAAGTTTAATCAGGTCCCACTTATTTACTTTCGTTTTTATTTCCATTACTCTAATAGGTGGGTCATAGAGGATTTAACCACTAGTGCCACCTGGGAAGCCCGCTGAACAGGTCACTCTCCTGTGAAGTCACACACCCTGACCGTGCCTTTCTCCTTGACCCTGTGTCCAGAGGATCTGAAACGTTCTCTCCTGCTAGGGCACTAGGAACTAGTGCTATCTGAGGCAGGATATCAAATGACATTTAAAGATTACCAACTGAGGTGAGACCTTAGAGCCAGTAATGGTGGAATTTCTCATCCCTGGAGGAGAGAGAATTTGGATGAGATTCAAAGGGCAGGCAAGAACCTTTAATTCCGTTATTTTAATACCTCAGCACAAATATGTCTTTTAGTACAGTGGACCCTTGAATAACGTGGACTTGAACTGTGTGGGTTCACTTATATGCAGATTCTTTTCTCTAAATAAAAATTACAGTACCACACAATCCATGATTGGTTGAATCTGTGAATGCAGAACCACAGATATGGAGGGCCGATGGTCAAGTTATGAGGTTTTTAGACTATTTGAAATCCACCCCCTAGCCCCCTAGGTGCCCCCCCGCCATTATTCAAGGGTCAGCTGTATATATGAAAGTGAATATACATACATATATATATATATATATCTCCTAAATTGAGAAAAATATTTTTCTAACCTCGTTATGAGTGAGTGTTAGTTGCTCAGTCATGTCTGACTCTGCGAACCCATGGACAGTAGCCTGCCAGACTCCTCTGTCCATGGAATTTCCCAGGCAAGAATACTGGAGTGGGTTGCCATGCCCTTCTCTAGGCAATCTTCCAACCCAGGGATCAGACCCACGCCTCTTGTATCTCCTGCATTGCAGGCAGATTCCTTACTATCTGAGCCACCAGGGAAGCCCAACCTCATTATATCCACCAGTAAAATGAACACTAAAATATTTATTTGAGAGATTCAAATAGATGCTCTGCAGCTTATATTAGTAAAGGGATTAGAAATCTTCCATCAGAATACCCATAAACAAGCAAGTCAAACAATGGAGTCTAGAAATGCAAATATTAGACTACTACCTCAGATATGCAGATGACACCACCCTTATGGCAGAAAGTGAAGAGGAACTAAAAAGCCTCTTGATGAAAGTGAAAGTGGAGAGTGAAAAAGTTGGCTTAAAGCTGCACATTCAGAAAACGAAGATCATGGCATCTGGTCCCATCACTTCATGGGAAATAGATGGGGAAACAGTGGAAACAGTGGCAGACTTTATTTTGGGGGACTCCAAAATCACTGCAGATGGTGACTGCAGCCATGACATTAAAAGACGCTTACTCCTTGGAAGAAAAGTTATGACCAACATAGATAGCATATTGAAAAGCAGAGACATTACTTTGCCAACAAAGGTCCATCTAGTCAAGGTTATGGTTTTTCCAGTGGTCATGTATGGATGTGAGAGTTGGACTGTGAAGAAAGCTGAGCACAGAAGAATTGATGCTTTTGAACTGTGGTGTTGGAGAAGCCTCGAGAGTCCCTTGGACTGCAAGGAGATCCAACTAGTCCATTCTGAGGGAGATCAACCCTGGGATTTCTTTGGAAGGAATGATGATGAAGCTGAAACTCCAATACTTTGGCCACCTGATGTGAAGAACTGACTCATTGGAAAAGACTCTGATGCTGGGAGGGATTGGGGGCAGGAGGAGAAGGGGACCACAGAAGGTGAGATGGCTGGATGGCACACTGACTCGATGGACGTGAGTCTGAGTGAACTCCGGGAGTTGGTGATGGACAGGGAGGCCTGGCGTGCTGCGATTCATGGGGTCGCGAAGAGTCGGACACGACTGAGTTACTGAACTGAACTGAACAGATACTCAATGATAAAAGAATGCCTTGTGATTTCTGAATAGACTCTTTCAGTGGTTCTCAGCCCTGTATGATCATTAGAATTACTTTGGGAAAGCTTCTAAAACACTGTGAGGCTTGGGCTCCAGACAAACTGAATCAAAATTTCCAGAAATGTGGCCTGGGGCACCAGCAGTTTGTAAAGCTCTCCAGGTGGTTCAAATGTGCTCCAGGATCGAGAGCCACCGTCCTTGCTGGACAGGCATTCCTGAAATGCAGACTGAAGTGTTGTCAGTTGAACCTCAATCAGAAGGTGATGAAAATCACGTGCTGTTTAATAGCCTATTAACTTAAATCCACACACAAGGAGAGCTTGCTCCCTGTAACCATCACTATTAAATATTTGAAAGCAGTGAAATCCCTTTACAAAAAAAAAGACTCACACTTAAGCCTTAAAATCATCAATAAAATAGAATATCAATTTCATTCTGTGATACAAATCCCAATTTCCATAGAAAACCGCCTGACCCTAAAATATATCAGGAGCTTGTTCTAATCACAAGAGATGTGTTCTGAATAAGTCTTCTCTTCTCAGGATGGCTAAGTCTGCAACTCAGTGTTTTTACTGTAGCTGAAAAATTAATTCCTTTTCAGAAATATTCTCATCTTCTCCGAAAAGGAAAAAAAAAAAAAGGTTTTTTGATGTAGAGTGACGGGATTATGAAGTGACCCTTTGGGTCAGAAGGAGACTTTTCTTTTTCTCATCAAGGAAATCAATTTCTAAGTCCAAGTCTCTTAAAATAATATATTCTTGTGGCACGCACACAGCTTTTTTGATCTGCTATGAAAAGAATAAGAGGTAAAGAGGATCAGGGGTGGTGATGGAATATTATAATCTGCCACACTCACACATCAGCCTTTCACTAAGTAATTCCAGATAAATTGAGGATTTACATATTTAAGATTAAATGAGAGAAAGAGTAGCTGATGCATAAATATAGAAATACAAAGATATAACTGAAGCAAGTTAACTCTTAAAACTTAAAGTTACTTGGTATTTATTTATTGCTCTACTTGGAAGTTTAAGGTTTATTAGAGACTAACCAAGATAATCTCTTTGAGATCAATTGAACGGGTGACCTACCCTTAGGGAATTTTCCCCCTGTCCTCTGTAAAATCCCAATCACACCGATAAGCAACAGTTAAATGCATACAGAGACGCATAAATGCAGCGGATGGAAAGCAGGAGGAAGCAGCTGGAAGTGTGTTTCCCTCAGAACTGTTTTTAACAGCCTGTGCACAAATAATGCCCCTCTAATACAGAGATAAAAATAAAACATAAATATTGAAAAGGTGACTGGTCACAGCTCCAAGATGGCATGAGACGCTATGATCACCCCTGGTTCTATTACCCTTGGGTCACTCTAGGCGTTTGCCTGCTTAGGGGCTTTCAAGAAATCCTGAAAATCAGATTCAACCTCAAGATGCCAACTCTCCCAGGAGCACAGTCACAGCCTGAATCCTCCCCTGTCACTATTCCCAAGAGTCAGGTGCCTGCAGGGCTCTTGGTAGAGGCAATTGAGAGCCCCAACCCAGCCCCAAGGAGCCACTCTTTCTCTTACTTCCTGATAGCTCAGAACACCACTTAACAAAACTGTGTTTCCTGTCTCAGGATTCCTATCCCCTGTTCCTGAGTGTGTTTCACTCATGTGTTAGTCTCTCAGTTGTGTCCAGCTCTTTGTGACCCCATAGACTGTAGCCCACCAGACTCCTCTGTCCATGGAATTCTCCAGGCAAGAATACCGGAGTGGGTTGCCATGCCCTCCTCCAGGGGATCTTCCCCACCTAAGGATCAAACCGGGGTCTCTGGCATTGCAGGCAGAATCTTTACCATCTGAGCCACCAGGGAAGCTAGGTGCTCTTTAAACAACCGTGAGAGCAAAATATGCCTCTTTCACATGTGAAGAGAATTCTGACCCACCACTGAGCAGAGGTGTAAAGTTCAGAACTGTTCTCCAGTGAGGATAAGGAATTCAGCTGACGTGTCTTTAGGCGGCATCGCCCTTGTCATCTGTTTGTCCATACTTCAAGCATTTCCTGACCACTTTAAGCCCAAGCTTCCATGGCAGGCACCAAAGAGAAGAAACAAGTGAATATGGTGGAGAGAGGCAGGAAGGGACATGTGGGGGTACATGAAGGGGGCTTCAGAGGTATTGGCAGTGTTTTATTTCCTGACCTGGGTGCTGGCTACTTGCTGTTTTCTTTGTATAATAGTACTGTATTAAATAATATATTTTGGTTGTGCATGTTTTCGTAATATAACCATATTTCACAACAAAAAGTGAAAGAAAAAATACAGACAAATATGAAAGGTCCAATCAAGCAGTTTTCAGTCAGGTAGAAAAGGTACTATATAAAGCAATCTTGCTTATAATTGAAAAAGACGTGTGATCGATGCTGTAATTTACATAGAAATAATAATTATAGCTAAATGTAGATACATAATTATAGATAAATACAATTATTTATACATATTATGTAATTATATAAATATAATTATTTATCTACATGCTGCTGCTAAGTCACTCAGTGATATCACTCTTTGCAACCCCATGGGGTCTTCCCAACTCAGGGATGGAACCTAAGTCTCCTGCACTGACAGGTGAATTCTTTCCCTCTGAGCCACCTGGGAAGCCCCATTTATCTGCATAAATAAGTATAAATAATTTTAGGTAATTCTAAATAAGTGTAAATTATGATAGGAATTCAAAGATCCATCAGGATAGATCAAGATTTTCAGAGAAGACACCAAATGCCAATAACTGAAATAGGTCTTGATAGATGGGTGAGAATTCAACAGCAGAGCTGGAGGTCCTAGAAGGCGGGTATGGATTAGGAAGAAAGGTCATGAGGAAAGAGTCAAAGGAGGACCTCCTTAGTCAAGGGACAGCAGGCTGTTTAAAGCATAGAATGTACAGAGCTAGAAAAGTATTTTACTTGGTGGACAAAGGAGAAACCTGGAAGAATTGTGAGCAAGAAAGCATTCTCCCTAGCACTGTGTCTAGGAGACTTAGTCTGGCAATGATCTGCTGGGTGAACTCAAGGGAAGAGAACACAGCAATAAGAAAGCCATTAGGTATGTAGGTCACCCTTGCCCTTTGGAACACCAGTGCCAGGGAGGAGGAGGTGGTCCCCTGGAGGCTGTTGGGAACTGGGGGCTCCAAGTCCATACTGGTCTGAATCCCTTCCATCACATCACATTAGCTTACCCCTCTTGAAATCATCTTGTAATGTCATTGACCTCCTTTGGAATCTTTCCTGGGTTCCTTCTGTGAGTCCTATCAGTTCAGATCAGTTCAGTTCAGTTGCTCAGTTGTGTCCGACTCTTTGCGACCCCAAGAATCGCAGCACGCCAGCCCTCCCTATCACCAACTCCCAGAGTTTACCCAAACTCATGTCCATCGAGTTGGTGATGCCATCCAGCCATCTCATCCTCTGTCGTCCCCTTCTCCTCCTGCCCCCAATCCCTCCCAGCATCAGGGTCTTTTCCAATGAGTCAGTTCTTCACATCAGGTGGCCAGAGTATTGGAGTTTGAGCTTTAGCATCAGTCCTTCCAAAGAACACCCAGGACTGATCTCCTTTAGGATGGACTGGTTGGATCTCCTTGCAGTCCAAGGGACTCTCAAGAGTCTTCTCCAACACCACAGTTCAAAAGCATCAGCTTTTTGCCCTCAGCTTTCTTTATAGTCCAACTATCACATCCATACATGACTACTGGAAAAACCATAGCCTTGACTAGATGGTCCTTTGTTGGCAAAGTAATGTCTCTGCTTTTCAATATGCTATCTAGGTTGGTCATAACTTTCCCTCCAAGGAGTAAGCATCTTTTAATTTCATGGCTGCCTTATAAGAGGTTTTAATGTGAGAAGCATGTATTCTTCTCTCAAAATAACCTAGTAAGCTATCAGAGGAAAGTTATAACCATGATTAGCCAAGGCAATAAGGCAACACCAAAACTGCATTGTTTTTCTTTCTGCTTTTGAGTTGAACTTTCCCCTTCCCTTTGTCTCTGTCCACAGTTTCTGTTGGTGAGTGGTCTCTCATGGTGTGAGTCTGTGGTGTGTGTGTGTGTGTGCATGTGTTGGGGGTCAGGGGGCACACGTGCACTCATGTGCCTACCTCTGTCTTTTACTGAGTTCTTGGTACTTCTTTATAAAAGTTTTGTTTGGTCTTACTAGGGTTTCCAGTAATTCAAAACTGTCGGCTACTTTGCTACTTTCCGCAGCTGGAACTAGGGCAGCTGTTAGGACGATAAGAAACAGATATAACACCATTCACTTGGCTGCCGTGGTTTCTTTCTTGAGCACCGTCACGGTGTGTCAGACACGTGAACAACACTTAAAGGTCTGTTTGGCGTGTTTACCTTTTTAAATGATGGATGCACTGGAACTTTCAAAAGTGACTGAAAGGAGATGCAGGAATCACCTCCGCTATTTGTTTACCCTCATCCCATGCTTTCAGAGGACTGACAGTCGGTGCATTTCCTAAACTGCACATCTGTCTTTATGCTTTTTCTTATAGTGGAATAGTTGTTGCCTATCTCATTCTGAGGTCTGTTGTTTTAGATGGCTGGTGTACAGCATTCTGTTACTTATTCTCTTCGGCTTCTGGGACCCTGCATTTATCAAAGAAGGACAATTTGAGGAAGGTCAAGGTTCAAAAGGACTGCATGCCAATAGGAAATAAACCTTCTGCCTCCCTTTGCAACGCCCCACAGCTGGGTCGATTTTATGGCCGAAGGGAAGCTTATCATTGTTGGCTGGCTGGGCAACCAAGCCTCGGTTTGCACATATAGCTGTCACCATTCCCGCTGCATTTCCCCTGTGACTCATTTCTTTCAGGTGCTATAGCAACAGGTCTGGGATGTGCACATGGTGAACTCAAATTCCTCTCCAGCCTGAGTTCAAAGCACCTCTTGCCCTTCAGTGGATCAGAAGAAACTTTCTTTTAAACTATCTGTCAGCTGGCCCAGAGCTGGCCAGAGTAAGAGGGAATTTCCACCAGAACTGAACTTGGTAGGATCTTGGGAGCTTCTTTCAGAAAATTTAGTGTGTTGGGTTGAAAAGAACTTTCTGGTGATTTTCAGTTTGGGTTGAGGTCCAGGGCTATCAGGATGAGCAAAAATATTAACTCTCTGAAGTTGGACCAGCTCAGTGGCTCATGGTCCAGATTGCACTGAAGTTGCCGTGGAGAAGTGAGAAAAATGGGAGGCATGCAGTCAAGTTTTCATTAAGCTAAACTATTTCATCAGAGGTGCTCTCCTTTATTTTAAACATTCTGCTTCTCTGATATTAAAAAACCCATCATTCACAGCCTGGTTCAACAATTAGCTTCTCTTAGAAGCCTGTTCTGATATTCTCAACTTATCTCAATAGCTCTTTTAATTCCCGTAGTACTTGATATTTGTCTTACCTAATGATGTTAAAAAGCCCTTTCTTCTATAAAATGCAATACTGGATTTTTTAGTCTATACCTGAGTTAAGGAGAAGGTCGTGGGCTGACCCAGAATATGAGACTTTTAATTGTTTTAGGTTTGCCCACCTATTCTTAAAGCCGTCTATGAAATCCAGAAGTCTGGTAACCATTGGAATGGTAACCAGATGAATCCTAAGGATTATTCTAGAGCAACAGCCTTTAAAGTCCCAGTGAGCAATTATGCCTGTTACCTGAAAAGTGAAAGTGAAGTTGCTCAGTCACATCAGACTCTTTGCGACCCCATGGACTGTTAAATCTCCATAAAATCCCAGTGAAGCAGCTAGTATGGAGATGGTCCGTGTATATCCATTTATTCAGCCTACCAGGATAGATGCCTACTGTGAGCTAAGTAGTAATTACTGCCTTCAGGGTTCTCAGAGTCTACAGTCCCAGGTGAGTGATCTTCATGGAAACATATACTAAAAATATATGTGTATTCAAGTACATATACATAGATACAAATATACGTATATACATAGATATAAATACTTCTTGTTGTTCAATCACTAAGTCATGTCTAACTCTTTGCGACCCCATGGACTGCAGCACACCAAGCTTCTCTGTCCTTCACTGTCTCCCAGAGTTTGCTCGGATTCACGTCCATGAGTCAGTGATGCTATCTAATCATCTCATCCTCTGCTACCCATTCACCTTTTGTCTTCAGTCTTTCCCAGAATCAGGGTCTTTTCCTATGAGTCAGTTCTTTGCATCAGGTGGACAAAGTACTGGAGCTTCAGCTTCAGCATCAGTCCTTCCAATGAATATTCAGGGTTGATTTTCTTCAGGACTGACATGATCATGAGTGAACAGCAAAAAGCCTTTTCTCTCTCCTCTCTGTAATCAACCTCCTTAAAGTCTATCCTTTCATTTGAACGAATTCTTGCAAAATATGTGTATTGAAGGTTCCTGTGAACGTCTCTAATTCTGCAAATGATATTCTTACAGATCATAGTCTTTTTTCTACCTTTTCCCCACTTCCCAGATCCATCCATGTTGTCGGCATACATCTCACCTGGATGAAGTCAGTTTCATCTCTTTGGGGGTTGGGCTTTACGGTGTGTGTTTTGACATCATTTGTTTAAAGGCCTTTCTCATCCCTAACCACAAGGCTATCCTCCTGAACTTTCTTATAAATTTATAACTTAATCTTTCTTATTTAGGAATTTATCCCTCTAATGACCTTATGTAGAGATCTAGTTTTATTTTCCTTCGTATACTGAACCAGGTTTCCCAGTGTTGTCTGTGTACAATCCATGCTTCCTCTCTGGATATGTCGCGCCTCCATTATTATATAATCAGTGCCTACGTGTACACATGGATGACTCTGAGGTAGGTATTTTTAGAGCAACTTTCCCAAGGTCACTCAGTTTGAAGGCGGCTTAGCTGAGATTAGATGCTCTCTCTAGCCCATTTGTTCACATTGTTCTTTTAAGATTATTAAAGCTCACTCAGAAGTCACAGGATGTTAAAGCTGGTAAGGAACCTAAGGGTTCTAGGTGAATTCTTTTATTTTCTGACACATAGGGCCCAGAGAAGCTGGGTGACTTGCCTGAGTCAGAGCAAGAGTACTGGACCTCAAACGCACTTCAAGTCTAGTGATTTCAAGCCAGCTCCTGTTTTCACTGCACTTAGAGTTATTTAAATAGAACTTGAGAGCCTGAACACAGAGACACATGGAAAAACCTGCATGCTACATACACTTGGTGTTCACATTAAAACACATGTTTGACCTCAACGATTCAGCGCTATTGTCCAGTCAGAGGACAGGTGAAAAACGGAGTAAGGAAAAGCAGAAGGAAGGGATATTTTTCTACATAGTCAAATATTGGTGTTACAAGACCCATTTTATTTACTGGAGTGAACTTCAGATCCTCACTCAAGTACATCTTAGTTTTTAAATTATGAACAGTTTGACAAAACTTGGTTATCTGATTATTAGGAGACAGCAAGTTACAAACAGTGAACCAGAGGTGGGCAGGGGAGGTTATTAAGAACTAAAGTGAAAGAGGAGAGTGAAAAAGTTGACTTAAAACTCAACATTCAGAAAACTAAGATCATGGCATCTGGTCCCATCACTTCATGGAAAATAGATGGGGAAATAATGGAAACAGTGACAGACTTTATTTTTGGAGGCTCCAAAATCACTGCAGATGGTGGCTTGCAGCCATGAAATTAAATGATGCTTGCTCCCTGGAAGAAAGTCTATGACCAACCTAGATAGCATATTAAAAAGTAGGGGCATTACTTTGCCAACAAAGATCCATCTAGTCAAAGTTGCGGTTTGTCCAGTAGTCATGTATGAATGTGAGAGTTGGACTGTAAAGAAAGCTGAGCACCAAAGAATTGATGCTTTTGAACTATGGTGTTGGAGAAGACTCTTGAGAGTCCCTTAAATTGCAAGGAGATCAAACCCATCAATCCTAAAGAAATCAGTCCTGGATATTCATTGGAAACTCCAATACTTTGGCCACCTGATACAAAGAACTGACTCATTGGAAAAGACCCTGATGCTGGGAAAGATGGAAGGCAGGAGGAGAAGGGGACGACACAGGATGAGATGGTTGGATGGCATCACTGACTCGATGGACATGAGTTTGAGCAAGCTCCAGGAGTTGGTGATGGACAGGGAAGGCTGGCGTGCTGCAGTCCATGGGGTCACAAAGAGTCAAACACAACTGAGCAACTGAACTGAAGAGGAAAAAAATAGAAAGATTATGAAAAGCTAGAGCAGAAGTCATATGGCACAAAAACATGGCACCACGATCTGTGAACCGTCCTT
Source organism: Capra hircus (assembly GCF_001704415.2). Taxonomy (NCBI): domain Eukaryota; kingdom Metazoa; phylum Chordata; class Mammalia; order Artiodactyla; family Bovidae; genus Capra; species Capra hircus. The sequence goes on along the minus strand of NC_030823.1, from coordinate 68,072,460 downwards.
CAAAGCTTGGTGTGGCTGAGGGCAATCACTGCATCAAGGCCAAATAGCCATCATTCAAGACAATACCTGAGATCCCAAGAACAGGTTAAACTATGTTGTTTATTCAGATACTGTTGCTGCTGTTCAGTTGCTAAGTTATGTCCAACTCTTTGCTACCCCATGGATGGTAGCACGCCAGACTTCCCTGTCCATCACTATTTACTGAAGTTGCTCAAATTCATGTCTGTTGAGTCAGTGATGCTATCTAACTATCTCATCCTCTGCTACCCTCTTCTCCTGTCTTCAATCTTTTCCAGCATCAGGGTCTTTTCCAATGAGTTGGCTCTTTGCATCAGGTGGTGAAAGTATTGGTTCTTCAGCTTCAGCATCAACATCAGCCGTTCCAATGAATATCCAGGGTTCATTTCCTTTAGGATTGACTGGTTTGATCTCCTTGCTGTCCAAGGGACTGTCAAGAGTCTCCTCCAGCAACACAGTTGGAAGGCATCAATTCTTTGGTGTTCAGCCTTCTTTATGGTCCAACTCTCATATCTGTACAGGACTACTGGATAAACCATAGATTTGATTATATAGACCTTTGTTGGCAAAGTGATGTCTTTACTTTTTAATATGCTGTCTAGCTTTGTCATAGCTTTCCTTTGAAGGAGCAAGCATCTTCATGATTGCAGTCACCATACACAGTGATGTTGAAGCCAAGAAAATAAAATCTGTCACTGTTTCCACTTTTTCCTCTTCTATTTGCCATAAAGTAATGGGGCTGGATGCCATAATCTTAGCTTTTTAATGTTGAGTTTTAAGCCAACTTTTTTACTCTCCTCCTTTACCCTCATCAAGAGGCTCTTTCTGCCATTAGAGTGGTATTATCTGCATATCTGAGGTTGTTGAAATTTCTCCCAGTAATCTTGATTCCAGATGATACACACACCACCATATATAAAATAGGTAAACAACAAAGACTTACTGTATGAAATAGGAAAGTATATTCAATATCTTGTAATAACCTGAATGGAAAAAAACTGAAAAAGAATCTACATATATCTGCATATATATGTGTATATGTGTATATGACTGAATCACTTTGCTAAAACATTTAGCAAATATTTGCTAAAGCATACACCAAAACATTATAAATCAGCTATACTTCAATACAAAAATAAATATTAACTTCACCAAAAATTATGTTGATTATATTCTATCACTCTGGTCCCATCACTTCATGGGAAATAGATGGGGAAACAGTGGAAACAGTGGCAGACTTTATTTTTTGGGGCTCCAAAATCACTGCAGATGGTGACTGCAGCCATGAAATTAAAAGACATTTACTCCTTGGAAGAAAAGTTATGACCAACATAGATAGCATATTCAAAAGCAGAGACATTACTTTGCCAACAAAGGTCCATCTAGTCAAGGCTGTGGTTTTTCCAGTGGTCATGTATGGATGTGAGAGTTGGACTGTGAAGAAAGCTGAGCACAGAAGAATTGATGCTTTTGAACTGTGGTGTTGGAGAAGACTCTTGAGAGTCCCTTGGACTGCAAGGAGATCCAACCAGTCCATTCTGAAGGAGATCAACCCTGGGATTTCTTTGGAAGCAATGATGCTAAAGCTGAAACTCCAGTACTTTGGCCACCTCATGCGAAGAGTTGACTCATTGGAAAAGACTCTGATGCTGAGAGGGATTAAGGGCAGGAGGAGAAGGGGACGACAGAGAATGAGACGGCTGGATGGCATCACCGACTCGATGGACGTGAGTTTGAGTGAACTCCGGGAGCTGGTGATGGACAGGGAGGCCTGGCGTGCTGCGATTCATGGGGTCGCAAAGAGTCGGACATGACTGAGAGAATGAACTGAACTGAACTGAACTAAACTGAACACAGTGAAGTGTATAATGTATTTTGTACACATTTTCATTCAAAATGTCTAAAATAGTCATCAAAATCAAGGATCTATTTTTACATATTTATTTCCTTTGTAGCTGAGAGGCTCTAAATGCAACGATACCTAAGTAGCAACAAACACACGCAGCACCTAAATCTTGATTTCCAATACCATTCACCAATTTAACCAGGTTAATTGGAGGAATGGCTGGTTCTAGGATTCAGGCATGAAATAAAGAAGATAAGCCTGAAGCAATTTGTAGAGTCAGAAAGTAAAGAGGAGCTCAGAAACAAACCGAAAAAACCCACAGTGATGCGTGAGTACAGTGAAGAGACACAGGAGCCAGCTAAAAGGGCTCCTGCTGACCAAAGCTGAAACAATTTCAGCAACAAAATGAATGAAATAGTACTAGATTATGATCCAAAGTATAAAATAAATATCCATGAGTCACACTGATATAAGTAAGTGCTTGGAAAAGTAAATTTGAGAGAAGAGACAAGTCTCCCATGTAGAAGAATTCTAATTAATTTATGGAGAGAACTACCCTCAATAAGGTGGTTGAGTTGAGGACATAATATGATGCTCTTCCTTCCTAAGAGCAGAGTGGACAAAGAGAAGAAGAAAGAGCAACTCTACAGCAGAGAAACACGACCAAGATGATCTCTGCTAAGCGATCTCGGTCATCAGCAGTGATGAATCCTATTGATGTGTATCCTTGATGTGGTGGGAAGAAAATGCACTTTTCCTCTCTGATCCTCCTCCCAAAACCCACAACCTCAGTCTAATCATGAGAAAATCATCAGACAAGTCGCAGTAGAGACACATTCTACAAAATAACTGACCGATACTCCTTAAAATTAACAAGGTCATCAAAAACAAGGAAAGTCTGAGAAACTGTCTGCGACTCAAGGAGAACCTAAGGAAACATGACAATTAAATGCAATGTGGTGTCCTAGATGGGGATTTTGGAACAGAAAAAGACTTTGGGTAAAAATTGAAGAAAATCTGAGCAGACTATGGACTAATATTAATAATGGGACTGCAATGCAAGCTCGAGCTCAGCTGTGTCCAGCTCTTGGCAGTCTCATGTGCTGTGGCCCACCAGGGTCCTGTGTCCATGGAATTCTCCAGGCAAGAATACTGGAGTGGGTTGCCATTTCCTCCTGCAGGGGACCTTACCGACCCAGGGCTTGAACCTGTGTCTCCTGCATCTCCTGGATTGGCGGGCAGATTCTTTACCACTGAGCCACCTGGGAAGCCCTGATGTTAATAATGATGTATCAATATTTGTTCAAAAATTGTGACAAATATACCATATGAATGAAAGATGTTAATAATGGAGTTTGGGATTTATATACTATACTAACTTTGTTCAGTTCAGTTCAGTCACTCAGTCCTTTTCAACTCTATGTGACCCCATAGACTGCAGCATGCCATGCTTCCTTGTCCTTCATCACCTCTTGGAGCTTGCTCACACTCATGCCCATCAAATTGATGATGCCATCCAGCCATCTTATCCTCTGTCATTCCCTTCTCCTCCTGCTTTCAATCTTTCCCAGCATCAGGCCCTTTTCCAATGAGTCAGTTCTAACTTCGTAATAAATCTAAAAGAAAAAGTTTATTTAAAAAAAGTTTATAGGCAAAACTCACCCTCTGCAATGACTCACACTCTCTTTGTGGAGTGTGTTTCTCTTTAAATAAATCCACTTCTTACCTAAGGAAAAAAAAAAAAGAGTTTACATATTTAAAAATGAGCCTATAGAGTCATCCCTCATGTACCCAGACAATTTGGGTTTCTAGGAGAATTTCATAATTAAGCTTTTGTCTTTTACAATTTAAATGATGATATTTTCAAATGTAGCTATAAATGGGATAATTTATACTTTTAGGTAAGAAAGCACCATAATTACATGCTATGTGATCAAACTCAACTTAGAATCCTAGAGAACCATGATAGACCTACTCAACAAAATTTTCCAGCACCTAGGACAGTAGCTGGCATGTGTTCAGCCATCTACTTGAAGGCTGATAAATAAAGGAGGAAGAAATTCAAGATAACAGAATCAAGTCTATTTAATGTGGCAAAATTGGTGTTTTGAAGATGAAAATTGAGAGTTAAGGAAGATAAAAAACTGAACCATTCAAAAATTCAGTGACCTACTTCACATTCATTAGGAAGGTTATTTAAAGAAAAAAAGAAGAAAGAAATAACAGAAAATAGCAGGTGTTGACAAAGATATGGAGAAATTGGAACTCTTGTTCACTGCTGATGGGAAGGTAAAATAGTGCAGCTGCTGTGGAAAATGGTTTCATGGTTCCTCAAAAAATTAAAAATAGAATTACCATATGATCCATCAATTCCAGTACTAGGTAAAGACACAAAGAAATGAAACAGGGACTCACACAGATATTTGTGCATGTATATTCATAACAGTGTTATTCACCATAGCCAGAAGTGGAAGCAGTCTAAGTGCCTGTTGACAGGTGGATGGATAAGCGAAGTGTAGTATACACACCTGCTGACACACACACACACAATATTATTCAGCGTTTAAAAAATGAAATTCTGACACATGCTACAACGTGGAAAAATCTTTTTAAAACGTCTTTTGATGGACTAATCTGGCTGTGTCGGGTCTCTGTTGCATTACGCGAGAGTCTTTTGCTGCAATGCATGGGCTCTCTGGCGTTGGTGTGCAGCCTTAGTCACCCTGCAGCAAGTGGGATCTTAGTTCCTCGAGCTTTGGTAGCTGCAGCCCCTGGGCTCTAGAGCTCAGACTCAATAGTTATGGTGCACGGGCTTGTTTGTTCCTCACCAGGTGGCTCTTCCCAGATCAGGGATTGAACCCAAGTCCTCTGCATTGCAAGGCAGAGTCTTAACCACTAGACCACCAGGTAAGTCTCCCCCTTGCCCCATCCCGGCAACATAGACATATCTGGAAGACATTAAGCTGAGTGAAACGAGCCAGTCCCATCAGAAGAAATACTGGATGATTCCACTTCTATGAGGTTAATAGGATGGTTTCCAGAGTTTTAAAAAGAGGAAAATGGGAGTTATTGTTTAATGGGTACAAAGTTTTCATTTTGGAAGATGACAAAACTTTTGGAGATGGATGGTAGCAATAGTTGCATAACACTACAGATGTACTTATTGCTACTGAACTTTATACCTAAAATAAACTTTATGTCTATTTTACCACAATTTTAAAAAATAAAATACAATGTTTAAAAAGAAAGAAAAAATTCAGTGTAAGGTAGAAGCAGAGATTGTCCAGATATCATTAATCTTTTGGCAGGGGGTCAAGAAAGAAGTCTAGAAATCTGTGAGCCATTTCACAGAGAATTTACAAAACTGCCCAGGAACAGATGGTAAATATTTTCATAGATTCTTTAACTATGTTCTAGACATTTCTACTTTCATTGTCATTAAAAATATTTAATTGTAACAGTAAGCTCTAAGTGCTTAGTGGCTTTTCATTATAAGCAGCCTCACACCCGTTTTGACTTGCTTCTCAGAACCACCCACATTGTGGGTGGACAGGCAGAGAGCCCCATCCACAGAGTTGCCCCTTTCTGCAACATTTACTATGCTCTCCATCAAGCAAGCATCACCCAGGCCTGAGAGGCCATGGGTGAAGATGGTGGGACCAGAGTTAATTAACTGCATTCAGATCCTGACCATTTGCCTCCCAGCTGCATGGCTTCAGAGCTATTGACTTAATCAGTGATGCTTCAGCTTCCTCATCTGTAAAATGGGTTGTTTGGGGTTGAAATGAGTTCATGAATGTAACTCCTCTAGAACAGTGCCCGGCCTGAAATGTATCCTCAGTGGATGTTAGTTGGGTTATGATTGCTGTGGATTCAGAAATGTACAACATGGGCAGGATGACAGGACAGGCTGAATGAGGCTGTGGGTAGAGGGACACACACGAAAGGGGAGGGATTCTGCCTGGGAAGATGAGGGAATATTTCATGGGGAAGCGGACCAATGGGCTCTGAGTAAGTGGGACTTAAATAGAATTAAGTAGCCACAGGCCTGTCCCTACCAATGGCAACACCCAAAACTTATCTAAGCCCTCATGGTTTTCAGAGCATTACCACAGCCCCCTTTCTGCTGCCCATCAAGGTCACGTCAATCCCCATCCTAGAGCTGAGGATCTGTGGGCTCAGAGAGTTGAACCAGTTGGTCAAAGGTCTTAAACGTATGGTGGCTTCTCCCACACGGCTGAGCCAGCACAGACCTAGTTCCCTCACCTTCTAGTCTAAGACCCTTCCAACGTGCCACAGAAACAATCCTTCTACCTGCAGACTCTCCTTTCTTCAGCGCTTGCCAGGGTGCTGCCCTAAGCTCATTCCTGCATGGAGATCCATCTTGGCGCTTAGTAAGGGGGACCGAAAAGAAGCAAAGATGTTAAGTGAGTGAAGGCACTAGCGTGCTGAAAGACGAGACCAGATGTGTGATGTGAGGAACAAAATGAAGGATTGTGGAGAGGGGTGGGTCAGCCTGAAGCACGAATTAGGATATGCCAGGGTGAGAAGGGGAGGAGGTTCCTCAAGGTTCCACTGAGTTCTGAAATCTGCGTTCCAACCCGGGGGTCCCCAACCTCTGAGATCTAATGCCTGGGGGTCTGAGGGGGAGCTGATGTAATAATAATAGAAATAAAGTTCACAATCAATGCAATGTGCTTGAATCATCCCGAAACCATCTCCCCAACCCCTGGGCTGTGGAAGAAATGTCTTCCACGAAACGGGTCCCTGGTGCCAAAGACATTGAGGATCATGTTCTAACCTACCTCTGTCTGACCTTCCTGTACCCCGTCTCCAGCACTCACGTGGGATGGATCCCACCTCCATCCCCCAACAGGGATGGACTAGGCAGCGGGCAGTGTCTCTTCCTGCCTGGGGTCTGTAGGGTACAAAGTGGCCCACCATCCCACAGCGGCTCTTTGTTCTCCTCCCTGAGAGAGAGTCAGCATGTTGCCTTCCAAACCCTCACCCCCCTCCTCTCTCAGCCATTCTCCCCTCGATCGTCCCCTGCCCTGGAAATCTTCGGGAGGTGCAACATGAATGGTGGCTTTCTTTCGTCAACAAGAAGCAAGGCTTCATGTGCTTGTGCCAGGAGGTGAGACGGTTTTGCCTCTGGCCCACTGGAGTCCCTGCATCAGGGGCTGTTCAGTCCTGGTGTGAGTCCAGTTAGGACAAGGGAAAGGTCATAAAGAAACGGTCCATTTGGAGCTGTTTTCTATACCAAGATGGGCCAGGAAATTGCCTGGCTTCTGCCTCTGTTTTTACCCAAAGTCTGCTTTTATACCAGGACATGAGCTGACATATCCAGGTTGAGGGAAGAAGGGAAGGATTGAAAGGGCATCCCTGAAAGTCAGAGGGACCAGCTCCCTGGAGGGGCTTCAACCAGGAGGCGGGGAGGGGATGTGCTGGGAAGTGCATGAGCGAAGGAGACAGCCCATGGCCTTGGTCTCATTCGTCTGCCCCAGTGGGGTCCTTCTCTGCCTCACCTCTGTGCTGCTGCTCTGGAAACAAGAAATGGTGATGCTGGAAAGCCACTCTGCATCTGCAGATGGGCGCGGCCACGCAGACGGAGAAGGGCTTCAGCCCAGTCCCTGGCCCTGGGCTGTCCGTGTGGCCCCAAGTACAAGCAGAGCCAGGAAATGGGCACCCGGCTGTAAAAGGAGGCCCAAGGCCAACCCCTGAATCCACCACCCCTGGTGCCACTCCCAAATGTCCAACCTCAATAAAACCTACATCCCCACAGATCACAAAGGGAGACCAGCGCTTCAGGGTGGAACGGGCTTTTCTTCGTCTGTGTCAGCTTTCATTTCTGATCGTCTTTGATTCGAGCTGAATAAGCAATGCCAAGGCCCCGGGGTTGGCATTTGAAAAGACTTTGGTGCGAGATACCACACGTGCCCACACGGAACCGGCGGCTACGTTTTAAATCCCTACTACTCCGCAGTCCGATTTCTCAGAACTGTTCTAGGGGAGTGACGACCAGAGAGAACTTCCATCTCGCTCTGACCCTGCTGGCCTTCACAGCTGGAAGGGGCTGGAAATCACTTCTGGCACTGAAAAGGTTAATTGTCTCCTGCTGCGAAGTAGAAGCTGAGAAAAGGGTCCTGGGCAGGGGAGGAATTATGGTAAATGAGGTTTTCTTTATAGTACTGCTCATTCTCAACATGCTGAAAGGGCATTAGTTCACAGTCACTTTCTCCGGAATTACCAAATCTGCTCAGAAGCCTTCATTAGGATATTAAACAAGACTTAATAAGTGAAAGTGATTTGCATCACTGATAATCGTGGGCATTAATCAAGACGGCTTCTGTCTCTCGGCCTTGCAATATGTTTCATGTTCCATTGTAAAGCCCCTTTAATTCTGGGAGGGCTTCTTAAAAGGGAAATATTGCATTTAGAAAGCCATTTTTAAAATGATTTACTTAGCAAAGATCACCATAAATAACGTTCCACCCCCTTCCCAGCTTTAACTATCAGAGTAATGAATACTGGGAGGCTTGTGTTAGTGATGGAGCCAGATTGATCCCATTTATCAGATGGGGGTTGCACTTATTCTGATAAATGCTTCAGCCTTTAAAAAGAATTTCTTGTATGACTCAAAATCAAGTGACCACAGTTTGTGCTTTAACCTGTCGTCACACGCTGTGGTCACGGTCTACATCACTCCAGGGACAGAGGCCACCCACGTTAACTTCTGTGCTGCACAAAAACCTTAGGTTGTAAGCAGCAGAACACAGCAACTGCTTGTGGTGGTCAACAGGAGAGAAACAAGCACAAGTGAAGCTCTTGAAGAGTGCGGCTGCTTTCTTTATAAGGCAGCTGTCTGCGGTTAAAACCAGGAGCTTCAGAGCAAAGGGATTCCACCCAGAGCGAGCTTATTTTATAACTATTAGGAAAAAAAAGAGAAACAAGAGTTAATACTTCGGTTTGGACAAGTGAAACACCAAGGGTTGAGTGTTTGTTTGTTTTTTTTTTTCTTTTCTTTTCATTTTTTCTTTTCAATTCCTGGTTTTCAGCTTCATAAATGGATTATTTTTCAAGGCTTTCTGAACAAAAGATCAAGGCAATCTTGTTACTTTTCATGGTTTAAAACAGTGTGGGAGACATAAGTTTTCTGTATCTAAAGCAATGGAAGTCAAGGGCAGGAGGAAGAGAGAAAAAGAGGGTGAAGTTTCCATGCTAGGCTGGTGTCTACTATTCAGGGTGACAGTCTCACCACACCCCATTCCCTCCTGAGTCTCTCCTAAAGCTGCCTGTGGCAGGGATGAGTATGTCTTCGTGGGTTTCACACACACACACACACACACACACACACACAGAGTTTACATATAGATGTGCACACACACCCAAAGTCATCGTATCATTGAGTGGCTTCTAATCTCTTGGCATATTTGACTGCTTCTTCTGCCCTACTTAATGTGATTGTATGTACCCTCTCTTTCTCCCCACATTTCAGGCAGCATCATTAGTTATGTCTCTGCTGAAATTAACTCCATGCCAATTTCTGAAGGCTTTGGAGTTTTGCTGGAAAAGAAAAAAAGTTTATTTGTTGGCAGTGACGAGGGACATGATTGTTCACAGGCACTAGGGCTCAACGCACTATTTAAATGAAGCTCAAGAGATGAGCTTTCGCGAAGCAGAGACTTGATCCATCCTAGTGGGCTGCAGCACGAATCATATGCCCCACTTCACCACCTCCCTGCTTCACTAATCTGGGCTAGTTCACATAGAACCATTTATCCAGAAGGGAGGAGACATCATTCTCAACTGAGATTTCTCTCTCCCTCTTTTTCTTTTCTTGTTATTCATTTTCTTTTTTTCTTTTCTTCCTAGACCTCCCATCCCCAAGCTGCTTGGTATTTCTCTAGCCCATCATGAGGAAATCTATTCACATTCTTGTGAGACATCTCCATGTGTTTGCCCACTACCACAATGACCTAACCACTGCTTCTCCCTGGGCATTTATTAAGAGTCAGGCATTATGCTGGGAGACTTAGAAGCCTTATCTCTAACCCTTCTGAGAAGATATCATTGTTCTCATTATATAGAGCAGGAGGTGTAACTTAGAGCCACTAAGTGGTTGGTACTAACCACATGGCTTGGAGCCGGAAGTTGGTAGAGTCAGAAGTCAATGGAGCTGGAAGTTGATGGAGCTGAAGTTGAATTATGATCCTCTAGGTCTGTGTGATGCCAAGTCTCACACCCTTTCAAGATCACCCCCCTCCCCGGCCCCTCCTTTCGACAAAGGAATTATGGTGGGCACATTGAGAGATGATGTCGTTTCCCTTGAGACATTTCATCGAGACTGTGAATCCTGGAAATGTGGGTGTCTCTTAATCTAGCAGTTTTATTATTACTACAGTCTTGAGTTTTTTATCCTTTTTTCTAATTAAGGAGAAAAGCCACACAGCCATGGACATGGGTTCTGTCAGCCCCAGGAACTACACAGTAAGTTCTATTTACTCACTTTCTGGGCCAATAATCAAGGTTAGACCATTTAAAAAGCAGAGCTTTCAAGTTTTTCCCTCCTAAATATTTCACAATGTCAGCAAACCAAACAGGCTATACAAATCTCAGTGTTCAGGTCTATTTTTCACTTGTTAACCCTCTAAAATGTTAGATACAGTCAGCTTTCAGTAATTCAAGAAATGATGATCGAGTTTGGAGATGAACTAGTTCCTGTCCATTTTCTTCTTCTTCCCCTCCACAAGGCTCACATTGACTTTTAAAGGTCAAAAGTTCTTTGCTGGACTTAGAGAATGAACTTATTGTTACCAGTTTGGAAGGGTGGGAGAAAGGGATAATTGGGGAGTTTGGGATTGACATGTACACACTGCTATGTTTAACGTGGAAAACCAATACAGTCCTACTGTATGGCACAGGGAACTCTGCTCAATATTATGTAACAATCTAAATGGGAAAATAATTTGAAAAAGAATAGGTACACACACACGTATATATATATTAATATAGTTGAATCACTTTGCTATACACCTGAAACTAACACAGCATTGTTAATCAACTCCAATATAAAGTAAAAAGCTAAAGAAAAAGAGAAAAGGTGCTCTTCTAGAAGAAAAAAGGTAACATTACAGAAATGACATTTAAATTAGATAACTGTACTACTTCTTGATAATTTTTGAAGGATTGTGGGGAGGAAAAGTAAAGAAAGGATAAAAGCTACTTGTTTAAAATAATTTGAGATGCCTAAAGTTAGCTGTTAAAGACAGCAATTGAGTACGTGTATTGAACGTCTGCGTCCTTCAGAATTTCCACTAATGTTAACAGACACAAGGTTTTTTTTTAAAAGGAATAAACCCCCTAGGATAAATGAAACATGGGAAAAAGACAAAATAATATTTTGCAATCTGGAAAGCAGATATCCAAGTAACAACTTACGGCCAGTTCAAAAAAACTGCATCTGGACCCCAGAGTAAGGAAAGCCCAAGAAGTATCCTGATTTAAACTCAGAACCTATGCATGTTGAAGACTTGGTGGAACCAGGCACCTCTGGGTGCAAGTTTGAAGGTAGGTCTAAAAACTGAGGATTGAAAAATCACCTCCATAAAACTGCCCTTCCCCACACAAACCAGCAGGACTGAAGCCAGAGGACAGAAGGCTTATTCTAGAGAGAAAACTTCTGCTCGCAGGACAAGGAGCATTTACCAGGTTGTGGGTATTGCAGCAAAAACAGGAGGAGGGGACGGTTCTTGTAATGAATGCAGAGACCCATCAGCCCAACCTTCTCAGCCCCCCTCCTTCCCCACTGGGCTCCCAGGGTACCAGCAGCAGGAAGTTAGAAGACTCTCCTACAGGGCATCTGATCAGCCTACGGGAAAGGACCTAAAGGTACTGACATCTGGGTTCTCCCCCACAAACAGAAGTCGCAACCAGCTCACCCTACAGGGAACCCCTCTAGCTTCATAGTTTGCAAGTGGACTTTTACAGCCCCATTCTAGAGTGTGAACAGCCAGCCAAGGATCACCTTTAAGAAAATCATCTAAAATGAAGTCGGAGAACAAAACAACCAGGAGAAAAGCAACTTGAAGGAAACAGAGACCATACCAGAAGAAGCAACACACAGTCCCCCAAGGAAGCATTTATGTTCACAGAGATGAAGGAGACTCAAGCAGGATGCTCTAAAAAAGGAACATTCAAAGAATGAGAGAGAGAGATCTTGAAAATTGTTTTAATCTGGTGGCAGAAAAAAATCAGAGATGTTAAAAGATGAAGCTGAGACAAAAGATTAAAATAGAGCTTCCCTGGTGGCTCAGTGGTAAAGAATCTGCCTACCAATGAAGGAGATGCATGTTCGATCCCTGGACTGGGAAGATCCCCTGGAGAAAGGAATGCAACCCATTCCAGTATTCTTGACTGGAGAATCCCATGGACAGAGGAGGCTGGCGGGCTACAGTCCATGGGGTTGCAAAGATTCAGACGTGATTGAGCGACTAAACAACAACGACAGCAGAAAAAAAATTAGCAGACAGTCCATGAACTCAGATATGATAATAGAGCAGGACAGGAGAACAGAGCAGGACAAAGGGAGCAAATAATAAAATAACGGTAGAAAATATCCCAGGAAAAAAAGGATATGATTCTCGAGATTTATAGGGTCCACTGAGAGCTCCCAACAATGAATAAAAACAGATGCACACTGTAAGCATGACACTGTACAGTTTCAGCACACTGAAGACAAAGCGAATGCCTACAAGCTTCCAGAGAGAAAAGCCAGATTTCTTCATAGGCTCAAGCATCAGAGTAGTATCAGACTTCTCATCAGCAACTTGGAAGCCTAGAAAACAAATGGGGGCAATATCTTGAATTTTTTAAGGAAAATTATTCCTAACCTAGAATATTATGTCCCCCCAAACTAAGAATTAAGTGTTGAAGCCTAATGAAGATATTTTCAAACATGCTAGCCCTCAATTTATTTTTACCTACAACTTTGTTCAGGTAATTACTATAGGATATATTCCACAGGGATTAAAGAGAAAAATATTAAAAGGACAACTGCTATTCAAAAGCAGTATATCCATCAGATGAGGGAATTGGGGGCAGTACCTAAAATGATGGTAAACGAAGAACTGGAAATAATACCTATGAAGCTATTCTAGAAAACTAGATTGGAGCAGATCAGAAGACTGGGAAAGTTCTTCCCTCAAGAAGGTGACATTAATACAGCACCTGATATGTTTGAAAGTACTGAGTGGAGATTTTTAAACTGAGAGAATTGGGTGATAAATTAGGATGAATTACCAGTAAGTACATAGAGCTCCAAATAAGTTTTTAGAAAAGACAGTAACAAGGAAATAGAAAAAATCATCCAAGAAAGAAAATTAAGCCTAGATAAGTTAAGTTCTAAATACATAGAACACCTGTGAATTGGTTTGCATATTCGTAATAATGTAAACACTGACTCCTGATCTAACCAAAATTTGATTAACTATACTGAAAGTTTGAAAGAATAAGAAGTATGTGTAGTGTGGTGAGTAGGGGGCAGGAAGAGGTGGGAAATCTTCACTTTTTAATGGTGGGAAATCAGTATATACTGCTTGAAACTAAAAGACCAAAAAGTAGAAATAAAAGCATGTTCTATGAATATATGCAGTAAATATCCCAAGTGTCAGTTTTGAGAGGTGAAAATGGTAACATCCCAGAAGAAAGAAATTGAAGATTAGAGTTAAGGAGACTAGGGGTACTTTCAATTCTATTTGATTCTCTAAATTCTGTACATGTATAACTTCGATCAAACTAAAAGCTAGATAAAAGATCAATGGTATTTTGAGCCTGTTTTTAACTTCTCCTGGTGAGTGGCCTGGTAAAATTATTTATAAATACGTAGCCTACTATCCTTCAGAACAATGATTTTAAAGCTGCAAGTCGTTGCCAATTATTGGGTTATGAAATCAGTCTCGTAGGTAGCCATCTAGTAGGTAGTCTGGAATGAAATGAAATGCAATAGTAGCAGACACTACAATCTTTTAACACGTACCGCTTCACTTTTTATCCTTCTAGAAATACTTCCTGGGCTTTCCTAGTGGTATAGTGGTTAGGAATCTGCCTGCCAATGCAGGGGACATGGGTTCCATCCCTAGTCCAGGAAGATCCCACATGCCCCATTGGGCAACTAAGCCCATGGGCCACAACTACCGAGCCCGTGCTCCCCAGCAGGAGAAGCCGCTACAGTGAGAAGCCTGCGCAGTGCAACGAGCCCCCACCCACACCAACTAGAGAAAGCCCACACACAGCAACCAAGACCCAGCACAGTCACAAAGAAATAAGCACACCTTTCAAAGAGAAACACACCGCGAGCTTTAGCTAGACATATGACTGCAAGCCACCATAAATTTGCAAGTATTTTCCCATGGTTAAATTTGGACCAGTGAGATGTGGGAAGAAGCAGTGTGTATGCAACTTCCAGGCCATCTCCTAAAAACGCAACAATTTGGTCCAGATTTTTATTTTTTCCTCCCTGTAGGCTAGAACCTGAAGTGCAGGTGAACCAGATCTAACCAGCTTAATAAGGACAATCCCCCCTACAGTTAGGAGACCAACAAAATAGAAGCAACTGTACCCTTGACTATCCTTGTTTGGCATAACCAGCCAGTCAGTCCTGAATGACTCATCACTGAATTATTTCATGAGAAAGACATGACTTTCTATCTTATTTAAGGCAAGGGTTTTGGATTCTGTGCTACAGCACCAAGCATGTACCTAAGATGTTTGAGAAGGAAAAAGTGCCCCAGTTGTTTTAAGGGTACATATTGTTTTGGGAAATATTTGCTTCATTATATATGGACTTGATCATATATGTATTTATCCATACTGAATGGCAGTCAAAAAGTTCTAAAGCCAGTGCTTAGGGTAGATAAATAATATGCATGTGTGAGTGCTCAGTTGCTTCAGTCGTGTCTGATTCTCTGCGACCCCATGGACTGTAGCCCACCAGGCTCCTCTGTCCGTGGGATTTTCCAGGCAAGAATACTGGAGTGGGTTGCCATTTCCTACTCCAGGGAATCTTCCCGCCCCAGGGATCAGAGCCGGGGATCAAAGCCATGTCTTTTGTGTCTCCTGCATTGGCAGGTGGATTCTTTACCACTGAGCCACCTGGGAATCCTATATTGAGAATAGATGGATAAAAATTGGCCAAAAAATTATGGCAAATTTCTTCACTGTAAATGTAACTCATTGGAGCAGGTAACCATCTGTGACTATTGATTTGTCACTTTTGAAATCTTAAGAACAGTGCAACTCCTTGTCTAAAATAACTTGGAATGGGAGGAGCTAAATATTGAGCTGTGCCTCCCACTTCTAGAATTCTCTCTGTGGCAACAGGGGCCCTGGTGGGTGTGGATGGATAGTGACACCCACCATGGCTGGGCGGACAGTAATCCCTACTTCTTAAACTGTGCTGATGAGAGAAATAGTACATAGAAGACCTAACTGACTTGCTGTGTAACTATACGATGAAAAGGGAACCTAGGAAGGGCATAGAAACTGTAATAATAAGTTTAACCCAGGTAAAGAGATCTGTTCCTTTCAACAATCGTTTATTCATCAAAAAGTCATCTGTAAAAATTTCAGTCAGAAAGAGAAATAAGTCTTTTAGAATCTGAGAAAGAAAGGCTAAATCTTGCTAGTGATTCACCAACTATTTCATAATTCATACAAAAGAGAATCGAATGACAACTGAGTAAGAGTTATGAATTCTGGCAAAAGTTTAGTTGATGTTTGGGAACGCATGTAAGAATTAAAGATTTTAAAATTTAAAAAATTTAAAAAAAGTTTAGTTGATGTATAAAGGAATTTAAATACTGAAAGTATTGCAATTCTTTTTAAAGACAGTGTCTAAAATGGAACCTCTTTCCCTATACTTACAGTAGAAGCAATACGTGTGTAGAAATCTCTAATAATAATAACAGCACATTTTCAAAAATGCACGTAGCCCCAAGTTTATGAACTGCCTTAAAGGACCCATCCCAGACGCAGCTGCAGTAGTTAAGAATCTTGGCTGCAGGATGGCCGTGCAGCCAAAACAACCCTCTGCCCCATAAGCTGGAGATGATGAGGCTTCTCGCTCTTAGTAGAAAGAAATAGAAACAGATGGAGAATTTGAAATTCAGGATGAGCACGCTGCCCTTCAAGCACATGTAAATAGAGGATCTGTGCACCCCCTGTAATTAGTTGAGCAGCTATATCTTAGAAAGGCTCATAACCAGTGCTGTGGTTCAGCCACACACCGAACCAAAGTAATGAATGGGTCTGAGACAGGGGCAGGTCATAGCTAGATGAGGGGTTGGACGGTATGCAAGGGGGCAGGGAGTGGAAATCAGAGAAGACACACTTTAGTAAGCCCTGAGTGTTATTTGGAATTTTGTGTCTTCAGAGTGTTTAATTTGAGTCTTTCAGCTGCTTTTTATAATTTATCCTGGTTCATTCCATTGTATCACTTTCTCACGAAGAGCTCTAATTTCTTTTATAGTTTCAAATTAAGATAACCTCCAGAATACTTGGTGCTCAATAAATGGTGATTCTTTCTTTCCTTCAATTCCAGAGTAATATTTCAGAAAAAGTGGGTAGATGAGATTCTGGGAAATGGCTTTGCCTGGCAACCTGTTCTACAGCTGAGGAGGGGAAGGTGGGCATTTGGTGGATCTAGGGCACCTGCAAAAATCAAGCAGGCAAAGAGGATGGGAAGTTGACATGATAGTGAGCTCATTTGTATGCCCATTCCTGGCCTTCCCCTGCCTTGGTCTTGGACTCTTAGCCAAACTCTTTGGATAGAGTCTGACCCAGAATCCACAATATGGAGGTTTCTGTTTTTCTATTAAGGTGATCCCAAGTCACAGTATGGATCACCATTTCTGCTGTATCTGCCCTTGGAGAGAAATTAAAAGAAGATGGGGAGCAGGTTCAGAGAAATGAATTCTGGCAGAAATATTAATACTCAAAGATGGAAAAACTTCCTTGTTTTAAATGAATTAGATATAAAGCTCAATATGAATTACAACTGATTTTAGGTAGAAAGGTTGTTTTATTAAAACCCCTCTAATCATTTGGGGAATGAAATGGGACACAAATAGGATTTTTAAAAAATACCTATGGTTTCAAGGAACTAAATATTAAATGATTTTCAAATAGTATGCTTCAATGAATAACTAAGGCTACATCATAATATCCAACAATTATGGTATTTGCATGCAGGCAATTTAAGGTCCAAAGTTGTTGGGCTTAGTTCTTCACAAAGCAATAACAGCAATATTTTCATAGTGGTTCTTAGCCAGAGCTCTTCAGTGAAATTACCTGAGGTATTGTTACAGTACAGACACCCAGTCTCATTCCAAACATCCTTCATAAGGATACTTGCCGAAGGACAGGAAAAGGATGAGGTTGAACATATAGACAAAGTTCCCACGTTGATTGTTACCCACACCCTTAGCCAAACACATGAATTTATTGAATACTATCTGTCTCATAAGAATTTTGTTTAAAACGATCTTACAGATGCAGAATCCTAAGAAGTTACACAGACAGAATTTGGTATACCTGGTTCCAAACTCAATCCTTTGTCCTTTGCACCACATGCTATATAAGATGACATCAAGGAAGCAGTGTATATGTTCCTTGCAGTTAATAAGGTTTAACTAGAAGTTAAGAAATGGATGCTGATCCCAAATAAAAACGTGCTAATCCCTGGATGCTTCGAGAACTGAGCACACACCAAGCTCCCCGGTGGGTGTGCAGAGCCAGGAAGCATATTGTTCCCATAGGAAGAAAAGGCAGCCACAACGTTAACCAGCTTGCAAGTCTCTCTTCCTACACATGTGGTAGGAATTGTCACCTACCCCAGAGCTGTATTTTATACCTGAACAAGTCTTTGTCCAAACATTGTAGCATTTCCTTGCTAGGACACATCTGGCCTGCTCCTTGAACTGGAGCTCTGAGATTAGCTGGCCGGATTCCAACGGAGAAGCCTTTTTATCTTTCTCACGGTGACAGGCGGCATTTGGAAGCCCCAGAGACGAGGCTCGGGAAGGATGTTGATGTTACCGTGGAGCGTGTCGCTGCTGTTATCTGAGGGAATCGTCTTCCCCGAGTGCCACGGCGTTCATCACACTGTCAAGACCCCTGCAGCCGTCTCTATAGCCTGTCACACCTCATCTGCATCTCTCAGCTGTCTCCAAGAGCCCTCCATCACTTTGCCACCCCGAGTTGCCCACCTCTTCTATCATCTTGATAATCTAACACATCTTTTCCAGTCTTTTTCAGCAGAGGTGGCCAGGTTATTAACCTACTGTCTACTCACAGAGAACTTTACTTGGGGCCAGCACCATCCCAGGGGTCCCCAGCCACCGTTCACCACCTAGTGGCCCCAGGAGCAGCTCACGGAAACAGGCAACACACACGTGGGGGGCAGACGACCAGGTTTGCACACTGCCTCTGGAAAAGTCATTTAACTTTGCAGAATCTGTTTTATTACCTGCAAGTGGGCATGATCACACCTGCCCCAAATGGCTACCTCCCTGATCAGTAGTGAGGGTCAAAAGGTCTGACTGTGAGCGTGTTTTAAGGGTTTCAGCAGTGGGTTCTATAGCAAGAGAACTGAATCAGGTGAGATTATAGGCCAAAATTGTAATTCATAGGCTGGAGTTCCCATCTTTTTTGGTCTTCACTAAGTATGAGGGAGATGGTGAATTAGTGCAAGATATCAGGCTAGTTGGTTATCTATTCTCCACACTTAGAATCTTCCTAGTGTTGGCAGATGGCTTGGGAAAGAGTCACTGTCACCTCTCAGAAGAACATCCCTGGGAGAATATGTTCTGATAATTACCCTAACTCTCTCCCAATCCTTTGATTTAAGCCCCTAACCATCTCTTTTAAAAGGGGGAAATAGTTATTAGCCACTCTAAAGGAGGGCTTGTTGGAACTGAAGACATCACTTGCCCGTATTCACATCTCTTCCCTCCTTGGGGTGGGGTGGAAGAGCTACATGGTGGGCAAGAATTCTGACATCTTGATGTAACACAAGAAGCATGGCTAAGGCAATGAGCACCAAACTGGGGATCAGGGCCCCTGACACTCACCCTGACTCCCTGGACCTTCCCTCACACAAGTCACTGTCTTTGCTGTTCCTCCACTGTGGCTTCTAAAACCTTCTACTCTAGGGTTGACTAGAGTATCTCTTAGGTCCCTTCAAGCCAGAAGGTTCTGTGATCTAGATAAATGCTTATGAGTAACACAGTAATTGCATTGTAGCCTATCGTCTTTACGAAATTGTTTGTATCTATCACAGCTGTTTCAGATACTGCACATCTTTTTGGTAATAGAAAAAATAATCACTATTTTCCAGTTGGTAGAAGGAAGCCTTGAGGAATATAGCCACACAGAAACCCTTCAGTTCTCTAGCATGACTGAATCAGGGTCCCCATTATGAATGACTGTCTCAGCCTCGAAGCATCATCATTTCTTCAAGTTTATATAATAACATAATGCTACCTTGGGCCCACACCTCTCTTTCCTTCTCTCTCCTCTCTTTCTGTCTCTGCCAGAAAAGAGAGATATCTTAAGGATTTTGCTATCTGGGAGCTCGAAGAGTCCCCATGTATGATCCTTTCACACCACCACCAATACATAGAACCATGTGTCTGCATGCCTGCTCAATCACTTCATTCGTGTCTGACTTTTTGCTACCCATGGACTGCAGCCCGCCAGGCTCCTCTGTCCTGGGATTCTCCAGGCAAGAATACTGGAGTGGGTTGCCATGCCCTGTTCCAGGGGATCTTCCCTACCCAGAGATCGAACCTCGTCTCCTGTTTCTGCATTGCAAGCAAATTCTTTACCACTGACCCACCGGGGAAGCCCTAGATCAATACTGAGCCTAGATCTAATTTTATTTTATTTTTTAAAAAAAGAATGTTCTATGTTCTTCAAAGCGACTTTCCTTTCAAAAATATATATTCAGCTGGTCATTCCCACCACCTCCTCGCACACCTCTAATTTTCTGTGGGACAGATTTATATGCTCCAGATGCTGAGCTGGAGTTGCTATAATTCCACCTGCCACATCTGGCTCTTTGGCACGCCAGGCCCGAAGCTTCAAAGTTGCATCTCTTGTGCTGTACGTGGTTAGACTGCTGGCTGCTGCTTTATCTCCTCGGATGTAATTTTCCTTTGATTCACCTATAATTCTGAAGAATTGATGCACTTGTATCCATTTTGAATAAGGTTCTATACAAATGCTTTATTTGATCTCTGCACAAACCCTTTCATTTCCTCTTATGTGGCCTCGCCTTTAATTCAAGCAAGAGCCTCCGAGCAACTTGGAACCACTGTGCCTGATTCTTTGCACAAGCAGTTTTGTTTGTTCCAAGTGCCCTGCTTCTTGTTCTTGGAGGAAAAATTGAAAGTGATGGAGAGAGAGGAGTTACTCGCGTTCCTGTATCTGAGAAGGGAAGGGACAGACAGCGGGGCTCAATGATTCTATTCAACCCCTTTCTCATACAGGTGCTGCCTTAATATTTACGCTCCCTATTTTTTCAAGCAACCAGCTTTGTTTTGTGGCAATAGCCTGTGAAATGAGAAGTGTTAGTACAAATCATTGTTCCTCAACCTCAAAGTATATTCCACAGGAAATGCATCAGCTAGATGTTTTGAATAATTCCCTGCCAAAATCACAGTGCCTGTGAACATACTAAATGTTCTGATAGGTCTTCTAGTATCAGGAAATGTATACATTTGACATTCTCAAGCAGTGCATACAAACCCTTTTTTCATGTAACACCCATTACCTCCCCAGCCAATGTGAAGGAATGTTCTCAATTCCCTTTAATGAGTGCTTCAGCACTGACAGAGCCCAGTGGCTCCTGCAGTCATGTTGGGAAGCTAGACATTTACTGCAATGAGGGTGTCATTGTTCAAAACAATTGTAGCCTAGAGAGGCAGTGTGGCTGAAATACTAACCAATTTTCCCAAGCTTCTCAAACATCAGCAAAAGTAAGTCCCCCAAACCTGGCTCCAAATGATGGAAGAATTCCAGAATCATTTTCCCGGAGAAATATCTTTTAAATAAAGTTAAGTAAAGAATAGGTACCCTAAGATACTTACTTAGGGAGAAATTTTATTCCAGTGGATAAACTCTGGTTAATTTACCTAAAAGCCTCTACCCATCTTTTTGCTTACACATCCAATGGTCAATACATAGATATGATTACTAGATTGAAGATTAGCAAATTGAATTTCCCCAGATTTAAGATTAGCAAATTCTACTGCACACAAGGAACCCCATGGGTCTGTGCTATTTGGTACTTTTCCAATCCACCAAGACCTATTAATAACTGAGTTGTACACATTAATCACTGAAATGTACTCATTTCTACTGAGTGAGCGCAAATGACCACCAGCATCCAAGTTTGTTTCACTTTCTTCCATAGGCAGAAATTAAATGGAAATTTTCAGATTAAGATGAATTCATATTTCAGCTCACTACTCTAACAATATGCTGTGATATAGAGTTGTAAGGACAGAGTTTTAAAACAACTTTAGAAATTACTTTTCTATTTCTAAAATCACTGAGGGTCTAAGGGGAACTTAAATGTTTTCATTATTCATTACTGCATTTTATTAGAAAAATTAGGCTCTGTATTCTGTACATTTGAGGTTTTTTCAAGGACTACTGATCGCTATCCCTCACAATTCTTGATCTACTCATCTGATTTGTAATTGGTATTTATCTAATTTGTCTTTGGTTCATCTTGTAATATTTTTCTATTTCTTGTACAAACCAAATCAAATTAGTAGACCTTGACATCACTTGAATATTAAAAGGAATTTTCTTGTTGAATTACATGATCTATGATATTTATACTAACACATAGATCATATTCATCTCCAGTCAAGCCTTTGAATAGTTTTTACAAAGCAGTAACGATAACTGAAATTTTCATGATCAATTTTCTATACACACCATGAGCTCCAGCAAGACAGCTTGGGTACCATGAATTCACACAGCCCTAACTCTTATGTAAGGAGTTGGAAGATCAGAATTCTACCATCAAGCTAATGATGTAAATACCACATACACTATAACAACTATCCACAGGTTGAAACCTTCTCAGACTATAGAAAAAGCATGGCAAGATACCCAATGTATACTTTGTGGTTTACAAAATACAAGTCACACAGCCTGGGTTCAAATCACGTTACCACCATTGACTAGCTGTGTGGTCTTGGGCAAGTTACTAACCTTTATGTGCCTCAGTTCCCTCATCTGTAAAATGGGTATAAAATGGGGACATAATAGGGATACCTCAGAGGGTTGTTGAAGTTCTAAAAGAGCTATTAAGTAGCACACAATTGGCATCAAAGGTACTTGCTGTTGTTGCTTCTTTACCATCACCACCACCACCATCATCATCATCTCACTGATTTTCAAAACAACCCTAAGAGACAAGTGGGCAGAATGTTATCATAAACCCATGTACGGGGGAAATGAGATTCAGGGAAGGTTAATGATTTGGTTAGTGATTTGCTCAAGATGACACGGCTAGTAAGAGGCTAAGTACTCTGTCAAGAATGATTCTTCTGACCAACAGCACCTCTATTGCCTGCAGGGCCTGGGATAAGTGAAGGCCCCTGAACCACAAATCTAAATTTTACACTTTATAAGTCAAGGCAACAAACTTCCATTTAATTTATTTGCTTGGCTGGGTCAGGTCTTGGTTGCAGCATGCAGGATCTTAGCTGTGTCACGCGGGATCTTTCACTGGGGTGCGTGGACTCTCTAGTTGTGGCACGCAGGCTCAGTAGTTCCTCCACGGCAAGTGGGATCTTAGTTTCCCAGGGACCAGGGATCGAACCCGCATCAAAGCTGCATTGCAAGGTGGATTCTTAACCACTGAAGCACCAGGGAAGACCCAAGCTAACAAACTTTTAAGTGCAATTTTTTCTAGCCTCTTGACAGACATTTCTTCATAACACTGACATCAAAAAACACATGTAAAGTTAAAATTTCTATGCACACACACATACATAGTTGAAATATCAGAGAGCAACTTATTTTTGAGCATGTCTAGAGTGAGGAGCCAGAAATATTTGCATTAGTAATAAAAATATATATTGCATACATTCTTTATATTCACCCCTAAAATTTATTTTTATCATTCAGCAAAATCACAAATTGCTAAATCAGTATTTTCACATAATCTATGTTCGATTTTCAGTATTATGGAATAAGATAACTTTTCTTAAGCCATTGTTATTCTAAAATAATTTTTAAATTAATTTTAATTTGGAGAAACTGTACTGTAGTAAAGGGGATTGTCAGTACAAAATGCTTAAAGCAAACTTAGATTCAGATGCACTATGGGCTTTACATATTGGATGTAAACATTTTGACAGAGTCATATACAAAAACTGTCTTCATTGCAGAGTATATAATCAAATGTGTTGTTTATCATACAGATTATTATCACTCATAGCGCAGTTTTCATCATTCCCTAGAGTAGCATCTGAAGTGATAAATTATTTCTCAAGTTCTATCAAATTTAAAATTTTAAAAAATTTTGATATTTTGCTCAACTTACATGAGTCATTTTTTAATTGAAACTGTACTTGTTTCTTCTCTTCCATAGTCATGTAAACATTTTCTTTTCCTTGTTCTATTTTCCCTGTTTTTAAGTTGAAATGTCACTTTTGTTACGTATGTCCCATGCAGTTTCTCTACATGCTTCCCATGTAGAGAAAAATTTCTTCTCTGTAATTTAAAATGTTTTTTAGCCATTTAAAAACTGAAATAACCAAGCATATCTATTTAAATGTTTTGTAACCTTGTATGACTGGAATAGCAATTTATAATTTATACCAAATGACCATACCTAGCAAAAATTTCAAATCAATTTCATTTTCTACCAAAGTCTACAACTTGCTTTTCATTTAAGGATTTGGTATTGTCTTTCTCAATTCTTCTAGTGAATCTCATATCCTGTATAAATGAAATTTAATTACTTTAACAGCATTTGGTTAGCATTCTCTTCATGAGCCTAAGAATAAATCTAAGGCCAAATTTTATATTTTCTACCAAGATGTTTTATCTTCAGAGAGATCTAGAAATGTAATAGTACATAATCTTTGAAGTGTTTCAAAGAATATCATTGTCATCAGCTGAGGTCATGTCTCTTAGAAACAAATTCAAGCTATATACACCACACAATACAGAATGCATTTGAATTTTCAAAATTACTGGCTTGTATACTTTTTCCTAGAAAACTATGTTAGTTCCATCATAATGGGCTTCCCCTTGTGAATCTTTTAAATCAGTGCCTAATTTTAAAAGATGTTTTCTCTAAAAGAGAACCCTCCTACACTGCTGGTTGGAATGTCAGTTGGTATAATCATTACAGCAGACAGTATGGAGCTTCCTCAGAAAATAAAAATAGAATTACCAAATGATCCAGCAATCCCCCTCTTGGTCATATATCCAAACAAAACTGTAATTCAAAAAGCTACATGCAGCCCTATATTCATAGCAGCACTATTCACGTGAGCCAAGACCTGAAAACAAGTTAAATGCCCACTGGCAGAAGAATGAACCAAAAAGACGTGGTACACATATAAAACGGAATACTACTCAACCATCAAAAGGAAGAAAGAATGCCATTTGTAGCAATATGGATGGAACTACAGATTATTATACTAGGTGAAGTAAGTCAAAAAGATAAATACCATACAATACTACTTATATGTGGAATCTAAAATATAACACCAATAAATCTACCTATGAAACAGAAACAGACTCACAAACCTAGAGAACAAGTTTGTGGTTGCCAAGGGATTGCAGAGGGATGAAGTGGGAGGTTGGGGTTAGCAGATGGAAACCATTCCATATAAATGGATAAACAACAAGGTCCTATTGTATAACACAGGAAATTGTACTCAATATCCTGTGATAAACTATAATGGAAAAGAACGTGAAAAGTAATGTATATATATGTATAACCAAATGACTTTGCTGTACAGCAAAAATTAACATAACCTTGTAAATCAATTACACGTCAATAAAAAATATGACAAGATGCTCCAATTGAAACATGGAAGAAAAAAAAGTGATGTTTTCTCCAGTTCTTCAATTAAATTTATATTTCAGATACAAAATCAATGAAATTTTTATTTATTTTTATTCCCTTGTTTTGTTCCTTTGGTCATTCAACAATTCCATGTAATAAATGTAAATCTTAACATGATTTTTATTTCTTGCACAATCTAGTTGATTACATAATATTTTCTTTTTTTGTTTCACATATGATTTTCTTTTTCATCTGATAATCTCTTGTAGCAGTCAGCAGCAAACAACCCCCAATCTCAGTTCCTAGAGAGAATAAACACTTAATTTTGTTCTCAGACATCTAAGGCAAGGCTGTGACCATGCTGGGCCTCTGTCTAAGGTCATCATCTCATTATGAATTCTCCACTTAGATAGCAACAATTTGTTTTATTGCTTTTGGTATACATATATATAATTGACATTAGGTTACTTCAGCTTGGATTTCCAGGGAAATTGTAGCATCTGCCTACAATGTGGGAGGCCCAGCTTCAATCCCTGGGTCAAGAAGATCCTTTGGAGAAGGAAATGGCAACCCACTCCAGTATTCTCACCTGGAAAATCCCATGAATGGAGGAGGCTGTAGGCTACAGTCCATGGGATCGTAAAGAGCTGGACATGACTGAGCAACCTCACCTTCTTCCTTCCTCCCTTCAGGTTAAGAGCGGGCAGGAAAGACTAGATGCTGATGAGGGTGGAGGACAAACTCCTGGGACTGAAGAAGTGCCTATCATAGGCACACTTGCTTCAGTTTCTATATTATTCTCCTCATTAACCAGCAGCCAACATTGCGTAGGCTGGCACCAGTCCATAGACTCTACTTCTTTACAATATAAACCCGAGTGGCTATTAAATACAGGGGTCAAAAACAGCTGTTTGGATTGGGGCAACACAATTATTTCCAGACCTATTCCTGAGCAGATAAAACCTCCTACTAAAGGTTTTCACACAGGATTGGAGTGCAGGGGTAAGCCTATGGTGAAGGAGTGGAAACGGAGACAGACAGTGAGCGAATAGTGTGCCCCAGGTACATACGGAGGACACCTGGGGATAAGAGGAGAACGTGAGGATCCTTGGGATTTTAGACAAGAAACAGTTTTAAGAAGGCCGATCTGCACTGAGAAATTTCACCTGGAATCAAAGCATAATGAACAACATTCAGTCTGATTAGCAAGAAGTCTATTGTCAAAATTTGAAGCATTTTCCTGAGAGATAGCACATATTCACAGTCATTTCCATGTTCACTAATTCCTAAACCTGTGATGGTGGGCATGACAAGCAAATGTTGCCATTTATGGGAACGGACAAGATCAAAAGCCTGAGAGGAGGGCCAGCCCTGCCTGGGTGGTCTCTGTCCTGAAAGCTGTGATGGGTGAAGAATGGCAAGAGAGCTCTGTGAACACGGAAGTGGCTAAAGAGCCCAGGAGACTACAAAGGCGGAGGTGGGGAATCTAGGGTGTTAGCACATACTTGGCCCACCTCACAGTCTCAGGCCAAGAACATCTTACAAGGCTTTAACCTTTAGTTATGTTACAGGTGACTTGAGCAAGGCATAGCTAAAACAGACGCAATCTCAAAATATGTTACATCCAATTTCCACTGTTCCCATTCTTCCCTGATAGGAAAGTTTTGATATAAATAACCTAAAACACTTCACAGAGCTAGACAAGTGATGATCATTATATTCTCTGACTGGCCCTCAGAGATTCAAAGTCCTCTTCACAATTGCCATCTAGCAAGCAGTTGACCCAGAAATACAAAAACTAACTTACTAAACTGCCACTGCCCTTATTTGAGGAAAAACGTTACTATTTATTAGACCACAAGTGAGACCTGGGTCTCACAATACATTCCATAGTTGAACAGTCTTACTAGCTGGAATTTGTATTATAGCATTTGAGGCCTGAAAGATAATCTTGTGGATAGTGTGACCATATATAATTTATCATATGAACAAATTTCAGAGTAAAGGAGGGGATGCTATTAATTACTGCTGGACAATGGACCTAAACCAGGATGATTCAGGAAACCGAGGTGGTTTCCCAGGTGTATGAATGTTAACATTTAAAGATGGCCTCCCTTCCACAGTCTATGCCTGTGCTGCTTCCCTATTGAGAGATGGAAACTGTTTCCCCTTCCCTTGAATCCTGGGCTAGCCTTGCAACTCTCTTTTCCAAACAGAATGCAGTGGAAGTAACATCATTTGCAGGCCCAGCTTGAGTTTGGCTCGGAAGCAAACTCAACTTTGCTCTCTTGGAACCCAGTAACCATGCCATAAAGAAATCCAGGCCCTGAGGGATGCAAGCATGTGAGTGATTCCCAGGGAAGACCCTACAGAGCAGAAGAGCTAAATGAAAGAATTACTAGAAAGAATAAATTACTCTCCTTATGTATTACCTTTGGGGATGCTTTGCTATGCAGCAATAGACAGCATATTAAAAAGCAGAGACATTACTTTGCCAACAAAGGTCCATCTAGTCAAGGCTATGGTTTTTCCAGTGGTCATGTATGGATGTGAGAGTTGGACTGTGAAGAAAGCTGAGTGCTGAAGAATTGATGCTTTTGAACTGTGGTGTTGGAGAAGACTCTTGAGAGTCCCTTGGACTGCAAGGAGATCAAATCAGTCCATCCTAAAGGAAATCAGTCCTAAATATTCATTGGAAGGACTGATGCTGAAGTTGATGCTCCAATACTTTGGCCACCTGACAAGAAGAACTGACTCATTTGAAAAGACCCTGATGCTGGGAGGGATTGAGGGCAGGAGGAGAAGGGGACGACAGAGGATGAGATAGTTGGATTGCACCACCGACTCGATAGACATGCGTTTGCACCACCGACTCGATAGATAGAGCAAGCTCCAGGAGTTGGTGATGGACAGGGAAGCCTGGTGTGCTGCAGTCCATGGGGTCACAAAGAGTCAGACAAAACTAAGTGACTGAACGGAACTGAACTGAATAGATACATGGTCACCTTCCTTATAGGTAATATGGTTCACCATCTACACACAATACTGCTTAAAATAGTGTTCGCCCATAAAAACCCCATTTTCAATTTCAGCACAATTTGACAATTCTTACAAAGGTAAAACCAAAGTGATCTGAAAACATAGGTCCAGAAGCCAGATATATTTATGAGTCACATGACCTTGAACACGGCAGCTACATTTAGAAAATGATCTTCAATGATTTCTTTAGAGTTTAAAAGAAAGAAATGCTAATGTTTTCTTTGACCTCTCTTTCTACTCACTTTTTTTCCCCCAATATCTTGATCAAATGTTTCTGGTAACTAGAACACCTTTGGATCTTCAGGTATCTGCAAACTTGGTGTCTTAGTTGTTAGGTAGTTTGAAAAGTCAGATAAATCTCTCTTTCCCAGAGCTCTTTGAAATTCTCAGCAGCAAAGTTCTGAAAAACTTGCCCATTCAGCAACACAGCAGGTGAGTCCTGCTGGATGGTCATGACATTCAATACGGTGATTGTGACAGGGAAGAAATGAGGAGCAGAGAACAGTCTCTGCTGAGACAGGAGACACTGAGACTCCTACCTGTCTGAAGCTTCCAGAAACAGCCAGTAAAACAAAACTCTGAACATCCATGGTAAGCTTTACCAATCGAAGTCTCCCCTTCAGAAGAATGGGGTTTTGTCTGGGAGGTGATAGCCTTCAGAGACAAACTATTTTATAATGAAAGTTCAAATCACTTCTGCAGGACCCTAAACACAGCAAAGCACCAGGATGTGGTCTGACAAGGAAGAAAAACCAGTAGGACCTAGTGAAAAGACTTCATGTAAGAATAAATTATATCTTGGTTCCTTGCTGTAATGGAAATGTTCAAATAGAAGTTATTTGAGTAATGACTTTAATGAGTAGATGAACATCACTTGAAGTTAGCAGAGAGAATGGGTTCTTCTACCTGGTCAACAAATCCTTCACAAATACAATAAAAGTAAACTTGAACACAGACATTTTTGCTAGTATCAGAATTCTCCAGTTAGGGCTGCCTGACTTATTTCAGTACGATTTGAGTCAGCCAGTCTAAAACAGAGAATAACAGCAACAACAAAACTGTAGAGAATTAACAGTAATGGTTCTTAATGCAAAATATGTGTTGTCAGTGACCATCAAAACGGCATCATTGTCTTAAACATTTTGGGAAGAAGCACTTCAGGATGCATGTTTTGATCTACCAAGCAAATATCTAGAGCATTATTTTTTCCACCTGCCACCTTAATATGTCTATGTTGCCTATTAGTTGAGCCGTGAAGCTATGAATTTACATAATTTAAAGGTAATCTGGTAATCCCACCAATTACATATGTTCCCATTCCTTCCCATTATTATCTTTTCACTTAGCGTTTTTCTGTTAACTCGATTCTTTGATCTTTGGCCAGTGAACCCTTGATAATTTGCTCAGTCACTTTATTCAGAGTATAAGGCATTTCATTCCTGTGACCATTTGAGTCCTATAGTCCACAATACTAATGTGAACTGCCCTGGGATAAGGTTGGGGAAAAGAGCATAGGCTCTGGAGACTCGCAGCCCTTGGCTTGAATGTGCACTCTGTCATGCGCCAAATGTGTGATCTTGTGTTAAAAATAAATAAATAAACAGATTTCTTCCTAGAGGAATTTTCTGGACTGCAGCGCAAGGAAGGAGCACCAAAGGAGATCACAGAGATCAAACTGAGTAGAGGGGACACAGATCAGAGTTCAGGGAAGGTGACATCTTTAATGTGCAGAAAGAAAAATACCTGTTAACCTAGAATTCTATATCCAATGAAAATAACTTTTAGAAATTAAGACGAAATAAGGGGTTTACAAAAGGAAGTATTTCAGAATAGAGATACAGAGTGTTGAAAATAAGTGTGTAAATACATATAAATATTTTTTCACATTTTAATTTCATTACAACATAATTGACTGCTCATAAAAAATTAAAATGCATTATAATCACAATAAAATTGTGGATAATTCGGAAAGAGATGGGAATGCCAGACCACCTGAACTGCCTCTTGAGAAACCTGTATACAGGTCAGGAAGCCACAGTTAGAACTGGACATGGAACAACAGATTGGTTCCAGATAGGAAAAGGAGTACGTCAAGGCTGTATATTGTCATCCTGCTTATTTAACTTCTATGCACAGTACATCATGAGAAACACTGGGCTGGAGGAAGCACGAGCTGGAATCAAGATTGCCGGGAGAAATATCAATAACCTCAGATATGCAGATGACACCACCCTTATGGCCGAAAGTGAAGAAGAACTAAAGAGCCTCTTGATGAAAGTGAAAGAGGAGAGTGAAAAAGTTGGCTTAAAACTCAACATACAGAAAACTAAGATCATGGCATCCAGTCCCATCACTTCATGGCAAATAGATGGGGAAACAGTGGAAACAGTGGCTGACTTTATTTTTCTGGCCTCCAAAACCACTACAGATGGTGATTGCAGCCATGAAATTAAAAGACACTTACTCCTTGGAAGGAAAGTTATGAGCAACCTAGACAGCATATTAAAAAGCAGAGACATTACTTTGCCAACTAAGGTCCGTCTAGTCAAGCCTATGGTTTTCCCAGTGGTCATGTATGGATGTGAGAGTTGGACTATAAAGAAAGCTGAGCGCCAAAGAATTGATGCTTTTGAACTGTGGTATTGGAGAAGACTCTTGAGAGTCCCTTGGACTGCAAGGAGATCCAACCAGTCCTTCCTAAAGGAGATCAGTCCTGAGTGTTCATTGGAAGGACTGATGTTGAAGCTGAAACTCCAATACTTTGGCCACCTGATGCAAAGAGCTGACTCGTTTGAAAAGACCCTGATGCTGGGAAAGATTGAAGGCAGGAGAAGAAGGGGATGACAGAGGATGATATGGTTGGATGGCATCACCGACTCAATGGATATGGGTTTGGGTGGACTCTGGGAGTTGGTAATGGACAGGGAAGCCTGGTATACTGAGGTTCATGGGGTCACAAAGAATCAGACATGACTGAGTGACTGAACTGACTGAACTGAACTGATAGGATTTATAGCATATGTATAAATAAAATAAATGTCAAAATAGTAAAAAAGAAAGAAAGAACTAAATGAAAGCATATTTTTATAGGATTCTTACATAACCCATGAAATGGTGAAATAGTATTTGAAGGTAGACTAAAAGTTAAATTACATACGGCAACCCCTAAAGTAATCACTAAAAGCAATAAAATGAAGAACTGTAATAATAAATGGGGCTACCCTGCTGGCAATGTAGGAGATCCAAGTTTGATCCCTGGTAACTAACTAGCTAATAATTAGCCTGGTAGCTAATAAGCCAATGATGCATGTGAGTATACTCTGTCATGCCTGACTCTTTGCAATCCCAGCAGGCTCCTCTGTCCATGGGATTTTTCCAGGTAAGAGTACTGGAGTGGGTTACCATTTCTTCTCCAGGTGATGTTCTCAACCCAGAGATCAAACCATGTCTCCTGAATTGGCAGGCAAGTTCTTTACCACTGAGCCACCTGGGAAGACATAGATGATATAAGCTAATGACAGAGATTAAATGGAATATTCAAAAATAGTCAATTTCTTGCAAAGAAGGTAAGAAAAGAGGAAACAAAAATCAGCTAATTTGACAAATAGGAAACAAATAGTAAGATGTTATATTAAAACACAACTATATTAATAATTACATTAATATAAATTATTTACATATTACAAATAAAATGCTGGGATTAATCAGTCTAAATAAAAAATCAAGACTCAAGTATGTACTGGTTGCAAGTAACATATGTTATATATAAAGACACAAATAGGTAAAAATTAAGAGTGAAAAATACACATACCAAGAATACACCTATCAGAATGACTTGGAATAGCTAAATTAATATCACACAAAACATATCTCTGGACAAAAAATATGCATAGGATAAAAAGCCATCATTTTATAATAATAACAATTTCTCATATTTTTGTGTACTCACTAAAATTATACCACTATCTTAAATATATGTGTACCCAATCAAGTTTCAAGTTACATTAAAGCAAAAACTGACAGAACTGAAAGGAGAAAAAGACAAATCCACACCTATAGTTGACTTCAAAACTTCTCTCAGTAATTGATAGAGTGATAGAAAATCAACAAAGATATAGATTAAACGATACAATTAGCTAAACTGACACAATTTAAATGTACAGAATGTTTACTATTGATTTAGTTAGGCCTTGTGCTAAATCATAAAATCAATGATTTTTAAAGGATTTATCTCTTGCCGCAATAAAACCAAGCTATTAATCAATAACAAAGAGATATTTGGAAAATATTCAAATATTTGGGAATTAAATAACATACCTTTAAATGCCAATGGATCAAAAAAAGAAATCACACAAGAATTAAGAAAATATATTGGAATAAATGAAAATGATAATGTAACACATCCAAATTTTCAAGATGTAATTAAGTCAAAGTTTAGAAAAAATATATATATGCATATAGTGGAAGAGAAAAACTGTCTAAAATCATTATCTAAACTTCTACTCAGAGAAGTTAGCAAAAGAAGAATACACTAAACACAAAGTAAGTAGAAAGAAAAAATAATAAAGGTAAGAAAGAAAATCAATAAACTAGCCCAGGGAAAATACAGGAAATCAATAAACCCAAAAGTTTCTGTGAAAAGATTAATAAAATGTATTAAACTCTATCTAGACTTACTGAAAATAAGAAAAATTATGCAAATGGAGGGAACATTATTTAAAATCATGCATACATTAAATGAGCAATAATAGAAATTACAAAGAACTTCATGCCATAAATTATACAACTTAGATGAAATGCACAAATTCCTTGAAAGATAAGAACTACCAAGCTGACATTAGAAGAAGTAGAGTCTTAAATAGCTCTATATAAATAAAATGCATTAAAATAATAACTAAAACCCTCCACACAAGAAAACTTTGTCCCCAGTTTGTTTCTCTGGTGGATTCTATCAAACATTTAAGAAACAAATTATGTCAGTCATACACAAGCTCTTAAAGAAAACGAAGGAAGAAACACTTCCCAATTCATTCTGTGAAATCTTAATGCAACAACCAGACAAACCATGACAAAAACTACAGGCCAATATCTCTCATTTACAAAAACACAAAAATCCTTAACAAAATATTAGCAAAGAGAATCAAACAATCTATGAAATACATTGTACATTTGACCAAGTTGGGGTCATGCCAGGATTGCTAAATTAATATGGTTCAAGAATAAATAAATGAAATTCATCACATCAATAAACTAGAAAGAGAAAAGCAAGCAATCTTTTCAAGATGCAATACAAATATTTGACAAAATTCAACATTCATTCATGATTAAAAATAAATATCAGGCAAAGAGAAACAGAAGAAACTTCCTAACTTGAGACAATGGATAACTTCAGAAAACCTGAAACTAATATCCTATTTCACAGTAGAAGACTGAATTCTTCCTGTATAAGATTGGGAAAAAGGCAAGGCTGCCCACTCTCACAAATACTCAGCTTTGTACTGGAGTGCCTACCCAGAGCAATAAAGGAAAGGAAAAAAAAAAAAAAAAGAGGAAGAACCACAGTTGTGTACATTAAAAATTCTAAGGAATTTTCAAAAATGTTACTTGAAACAATAAGACAAATTTCATATGATCACATAATACAAGGTCAAGACACGGAAATCAATTTGTTTCTACATATAAGCAACAAACAAATGGAAATGGAAAATTAAAAATTAATGCCATTATAATAGCATCAAAAACATGAACTACTCAGGGGTGTGTTTAACAAATGTTCAAAAGACCTACACACTGAAAATTAGGTAACAATCTGAGAGGAATTTTTTAATCCCTAAATACCTGAAAAGAATACCATGTCCATGGTCTAAAAAACCCAATGTTATTCTATTAGCTTACCAGAGCTTCCATAACAAAGAACAGCCAACTGATTGACTTACACCACAACAATTTATTGTCTCACAGATCTGGAGGTGAGAAGTTTGAAATCAAGGTGTCAGCAGGGTTCTTTTCTTCTTAGGACTGTGAGGAAGAGTCTGTTTCTTGCCTCCACCTTAGCTGCTGCCGCTGGCAATCTGCCATTCTTAGACTTTCAGAAACATGACCCCAGTTTCCGCCTTCTTCACAGGGCATTCTTCCCATATATGTGTCTCTGGGTCCAAATTTCTACCTTTTTATAAGGACACCAGTCATATTGATTTAACCTTTCTAGTGATCTCATCTTGACTAATTAAATCTTCACTTTTCCTTTTTCCAAATAAGATCACAACTTGAGGTTATGAGAGACTTCATAGGATTTCAACATATGAATTTGGAGGGACACAATTCAACCCATAACAGATATTAAGATATATATTATCCCAAAATTGATCTATATATTCAACACCACTCAACTAAAATTGCAGCAAGTTTTTTTTAAGTGACAAGCTGAATCTAAAATTAATACGAAAACACAAAGAACCTAGACTATTCAAAACATTCAGAATACGAGATTTCTACTACCTAACTTCAATACTTACTAAAAAGCTTAAGCAATAAAAAACCAACAGAGAGAAAACTAATTCTACTGTTAAGGGAGGCTCATAGTAATTTAGGGCTTTAAGAATGTTAATTTCATCTGGATCCAACCAGATTCCATGTGTCAGGATCCTTCCCTTTACCAATTAATGTCCTAACAACTTTCACTCAAGTAATTTGGTGAGACACAAATTCAACTGTCTTTGAAATTTAGCAAATCACACAATTAAATTTGTGTTTGATTTTCAGCAGTATCTGTCCTTGATTACAATAAATGAGTCTCCTTATGGCTATCATGGGAACACTCTGATTCTCAGACCATGACCTAAGCTGAGAGTTATTGGATCTGAGCTTGACATTTTCTTCTTATTGTCACTCAAGTGCACGCAGAAAAATCCGTTCCATACCACAGTTGTTCAAATCATCATTTTTGCCATAACAGTCACCTGCACCCACTTGGGTTCTCAAAGCAAGCGCTTCTGTTGGAATCCATCACAATCAACCACAGATGACAGCTTAGGCATGAGGTCATTGTATGATGTAGACTGCAATCATCCCATTTCCTATTGGTGAGGAAGATCAGTAATTCTCTCAAACCCAAGGATATGACCAGGGCAAGCTCAAGATCCTCTATTGCCAGTTTATCTCC
This sequence comes from Capra hircus, assembly GCF_001704415.2. Classification (NCBI taxonomy): domain Eukaryota; kingdom Metazoa; phylum Chordata; class Mammalia; order Artiodactyla; family Bovidae; genus Capra; species Capra hircus. Next base: position 68,037,294 of record NC_030823.1, on the reverse strand, counting down.
TGGTACCATTTCTGTATCAATTAGGGGTCCAATCAAGAGATAGAAAACTGCATTGTGATTTGAATAGGAAAAGTTTAATATAAAAATTATTAACTACTACTGAGAATTGGAATAACAAGGCAATGGCTAGTAAAAATAAAGAGAAACTTCAAAGAATATAGGAAAAACAGATGTAAAGAGCAGCTGTTAACCCCACCCCCACCCCCCAGGGCGGAGACAGAGTGCCCAAGGAGGAGTTTGCTCATAGCTGAGATCCAGATCTTTTAGGGAAGCCACTGGGGTGCTACATTGGTAGAACTTGCTAGAAATCTACCTTCTAAAGTGCCAAGAAACAACAGCATCCATGGGGAGGTGTTTTATCAGAGGCACATCACTACAGAATTGCCCAAAAGAAGTTCAAAGAGAAACTACTGACTGCTGAGTGTCACTGGTCACAGGAAGAGCCAGGCAGGAAAGAAGCTGGGAGCAGCGCAGAAGCCTGGTGCTGGAGAAATTGCCCACACTATAGATACGGGGCACTTGGGAGGTACAGAAACTACAGATCTACAGTGCTAGACAAGCCAAAAGACCTGCAAAAGCCTGCCTGGAGAAAAAGCATGGGGGAACCAGGAAGCAAAATCTTTCCGGTCTGAAAAGTCTTTCCTCTGTCCTCTATTAACAGAATATAACATTGTGCCAGCTGGCAAAGGAAAAATATTTTAAGGACCTGTCTCTCCATTTTTGCAGAGCATGCAATAAAGGGTGACGTTGGAGCTAAGAATCAAGAAACTGATACCAGCACGTAACGTTTAAAGGTGACCAAGAAAGTCAGTATGGGACGGATAGCATAGTGTGCATGCTCAGTTGCTCACTCATGTCTGACTTTTTGGAAACCCTGTGGACTGTAGCCCACCAGGTTCTTCTATCTATGGTATTTTTCTGGCAAGAATAATGGAGTGGGTTGCCATTTCCTTCTCCAGAGGATATTCCCGACCCAGGGATCAAACCTGAGTTTCCTGTGTCTCCTACAGTGGCAGGCAAATTCTTTACCACTGAGCCACTTGGGAGGATGTAACACAGTAAGTCAGTCAAATGATGCACGAAAATCACATAAATCCTTATAAGACATGTTAATTGTTATTTTAAGTACAATATTAAGGTATAAAGAATATTAAGCAGGTGTATGACTCAATTTACATCTTAAGGAAATTTCTATGACTGGAGTGGAGAAATGATTCAATGAGAATAAGTGAATGCAAGGAGTCTAGTTAGAATTTTAGATGAATTCACCTGCAAAGAGAAGATAGAATGATTAAGTCCTGTGACACTCTGAAATCTAGAAGTAGACCAGAGGAGAAATAGATAGAAATTAAGAGACATGAAGGATAAAATGAAAAGGCCTTTCATACTTCTAGTTAGATTTCCAGAAGAAGAGAGAGGACAGACAGTGTCTCTGATGATAGACATGAATATTCAGATCACAGCGGATCTCCAGTGAGAATAAGAAGAAATCCTCAACTAGAGATCATCCTGATGGAACATCAAGCGAGAGGAAAGGGAACAAGGCGGGAGAATGAAAAGCAGGAGGCCCACTCGGCCTCAGCCCAGGTTCCTCAATAAGGCCTTATTGCGAATTTTTAAATGTCATCGTCATAACATTATTTATTTAAATGTAGTTATTTTGATATTTTTAAAGACAGGAAAAAAACCCTGTATTTTCCTCATGGAATGAAACGGCTGAGAATGGTATATTTAGGGAATTTTAAAACATTTATTATTTACCTAAAGTCCAAATATGATAAATCTGTTCCAAGTACTGTGTGTCAATTCATGGTATGGAGATGTCATAACAGTATTCCAGATAATGAATGCCGAGATTACGAAATTACTACACACTAGCTGAATTTAAACTCAACCATTTAAAAAATAAAAATAAAATCATCGTGTGAATGAGACCACGTGTGGGACAGTAGCAAAATCTAACTTGCAGACTGAAGCACGGATGGATCAGAGCACCCCAGGGCAGCAATCTGCATTTCCAGGCACTTTACGGGTACCTTGGAAGGTATGTTTGTATTTGCCTTTTTGCACAGAAGTTTTGCTATTTAAAAAATAATTTGGATCTGCTGTGTCCTGTCCCCCCATCACCCTGTATGTGGGGCTGGGTCACTCCACTGAGTGCTCCAGGACTTTCAGTCATGGCCACTGCAGCCCCCCAACTCATCTGGGGAGGTCAGTGGATAAGACCACCCAGTGGGGAGACAGCTCAGGCGACACTAAGCAATGCCTCGTGTGTTGTCCAGGAGATGCATCTCCACCGCCAGCCAGAAAGACCCTGGTAGCTTTTCCCTGTGTAAGCCCAGTCTATTAGTTGATTATTTCTGAGCCTAAAAGATAGACTCTATGAGTCTGGAGGGATTTCAGCGGGGTCTATAGGTAAGAAAAGCACCCTGTTCTCAAATCTAAAGAAGGGAGAAGGATAGTTTTTGCTGCGGGGAGCTAGAGCATACCTTTTTCAAAGGCAAGGCATCCTCTTTCCTTTTCCTGCTGTCTTAGTTGGCTCATTTGTTGGCAAGCAGAAATTTAAGAATATCAAGAGGAAAGCAGGGGAAAACAAACAAACATAGATTAACAGATTACCATGTCCTGGGTGCTTTTTGAAATGTTTGAGTTTAGCTCTGAATTGCCAGGAGCCCTTCAACACCTGGGTGTCACTAATCTTGTGTCCTTGAGCCCCCCCCCCCATGCCAGGCGCTACATCAGCAGTCACATTGCACTTAACTCCTGCCCAGCTGCCCACTCGTTATCCCTAAATATCTCATTTCAAAACGTCTCTGCTTCAGCCTTTGCCAAACTTCTGAGCTTCCTCAGGGGCTAGAAATTTCACTTTAGCAGCTTCACCCTGAACCAGACAAAATTACAAAAGGGAAGCTCACATGTGATCCAGTTGATGTGAGGCGTATCAAGGGGTCTGCGCATGGCTTTGGGCTGATCTTCTTGCATCAGTAGAGTCTCCACTCGGACAGTTGAGCTCCTTAAATGCATCACCCATCACATCGTCCTCTCCTAGAGCAACAGAGTGAGCGAGGCCACGTCAGAAGGGGGTGGGGCGTGTCAGGACGTGAGATTTCTGTGCTATGTGACACAAGGAGACGGTGACAATCTTAGTCGTAACCTCCACTTTTCTAGAAAGTACAGTGGTGATCTGTGTGCAGAGATTTGAAATTTTAGAAGCACTAAGTTCCTGAAATTCAATAAAATATTTGTATTAACTTTAATTGAAAAAATAAAAATAAATTCCTAAAAGCAACCACAGAGAAAGGACAGACCACTCAGAAACCAATGATAATTAGATTGATCATACACTTTTTATCTGGGCTTCCCTAGTGGCTCTTCCAATACAGGAGACCCAGGTTTGATCCCTGGTTTAGAAAGATCTCCTGGAGAAGGGAATGGCTACCCACTCTAGCATTCTTGCCTGGAGAATCCCATGGACAGAGGCGCCTGGTGGGCTACAGTCCATGGGTTCCCAAAGTGTTGGACACAACTGAGAGACTAACGCTTTCACTTTTATACACTTTTTAACAGCAACAATGGAAACCAAAATCAATGGAACAATGCTGAAGGAAAATACACATCAAGACCCAGTTGTGGATTCAGCTAAATCATTATTTAATAGAAAAATTAAGACTTTTTAGAAAAACAAAAGTAAATACATATAAATATCTAAGAAAGCTCTTCAAAGAAAAAATATTTGAGTAACTAATGCTGTCAAGTACAGAACAGTTGGATGGCAGCACCAACTCAATGGACATGAGTCTGAGCAAACTCCAGGAGATAGTGAAGGAAGGGAAGCCTGGCATACTGCAGTCCATGGGGTCACAGAGTTGGACTTGCAACAACAAAAAACCATGTTTAGGGGGGCAGGAAATGAGGAATAAAATGGCCCTTTGGTGAGGATCAGGGTCTACATAAATAGTCCAATATAGTTGGAAATCAGATTGACGGTAAAAGGGGACAAATGTTGAAGCTGGAAATATAAGCAGAGGGGAAAACCATGAAAGCGTCCAGCACCAAATTAAGGAATTTAGATTTTATCTTAAAGATGGTAGGAAACTATTGAAAGAACTGAGCTTGAATGTAAACGATCAGATTTATGTTCTGTAAAGGTCTCGTGTTCCTAACACCTAAAACAGTCTATGTGGCCAGGCTAATTACTCAAAAAGCCAATAAAGGAACTCTATGGAGAATGGGTTTGATGGGAGCAGTATCAGAGGCTGGAGGACAGCAGGCGAGCTGCTGTGGTCCCCCAGGTGAGAAATGATGCTGGCTGGCTGCACGAAGGGCCATGCAGTAGAGAGAAGAGCTCAGATATTTTGCAGTACCTGCCTACAAAGCCTGCTCTCCCACCCCTCTCCCCTATGGTCCTGACTGTGCAGTCTCCACCCTGCAGGTATTTTATCAGCTTTAGCAGAAGAGCAGAAGGTACCATCTGAATCCTCCCTGCCTCAGATTCCCACCTGGCTATCCTCTCATATTTGGGGGAATCACAAAACAAAAGGAGTCTCCTGGGAAAGAGAAGAAGAGCACTGGGGAAGAGGGGTTGGGGCTGGGAGGCAGGAAGTTGGCGGGGAGATCCCTCACCTGATAGTGTCGTTGGAGCCCATCTACCCTTATGTAGCAACTGTCCAAGTTCCTTAAGGACAAGAGGAGGAAAAGTTTCTCTTTAGTGTCCCTTATTCTTCCCTCAACTCAATTGTCAAGGTCTCTTTCAGATTTCTGCACTCTTTACCATTAGCCCTAGACATTCTATGAGCATGTCGCTGTATATTTCAAACAAAGGCCTGAAAAAGAAACAGCAAGAACCACTCAGCTGAATCCTTTGGTGAGTATATAGAGTCTCATTTCCCTCCTGGAGGAGGGCTCATTAAGTAGGACCCTACATTCAGCCAGGGCTCTTGTTTACTAAAAACTAAAGAAGAGACACTGCACAAAGCCAGCTCTGGAAAGAGGTGAGTCCATCCCATGTCAAACCACAATCCTGGAAATTGAATGTTTAATTCATAAAGTAAATTATAAGAGATTACTTGTACAAGTAGCTGCAATGTCCTTAAAATTATTCTTTAACTGAGGAAAAGTTTTTTGACCTTTGGAGAAAATGCTTGCTTCTAGCTATGACTAAAAAGAGATTTCCTTCTTTCTCTGTTGTGTTAAGAATCTTTTCTTCTTATAAAGAAGGCACCACAGTGATTTATAACTGTCATAAAAGCCTGGAATCCTTTTGAGGTTAAGCTACTCAGCTATTCAACTTTTACTACAGAAACTTTGAAATTCAAAAAGAAAAAATAATGTAAGTTTTTGAAGGACATGTGTTGCTGTAGGTGATCCTGTTAATTAAAAGTGATTGCCTGCTAGGAAATCATACTTTAAAAAGTTTCATGAATTTATTAGAACCCTGAAGGTATCTTTGTATGCACAGAGCTTTACATGCCATTTATGCAATTTTGTTTCAGATCTGCTTAAAGTCTTGCTGACACTCCCAGAGCAGGGAACAGCACCGTTAGCATGTCTATGTGTTTTGGCTAATTGAATTATGTGAAAATACATACTAATGAAGTGTTAGCAGAAGTGTTTGTTAAGTAGACTCTGCCTCTAATTTCTTCTAAATTAGGAGCATCTTTGTGCCACGGATTAATGTTTTAGGAAAGGCTGCCTTGTTATAGAAAAATAGCACATTGTCTAATACTGCGATTCCTTTTTGCATGTTAAAAAGCTCTCTGCACACCTGATGTTCACATTGCACGGGAGAAATCTAAAAGGCACTTTTAGGTTTGTTTTTTTTTTTTTTTTTTTTAATGCACGACTCTGGAAAAGACCAGTGATGAGTCATTATCCAATGAAATTAATGAGCAAATTATTAATCTTCTCTTAAAACATTGTGGCGTATTCCTCTCATACACTTTGAAGACCGATTGCGCTGGGTTTGGTTTGGTTTTAATGAGGATTATTATTTAATGGTCCTATTTGGATTGTTTTTCCGCATGTCTATTTGGAAATAGCACCTCATAACATTTGTTGCTGTAATTCTGCGATCCCCTGATGCCAGTATTTGAGAAATACGCTATGGAAAGGCTGTGGTTGTTTTTCACAGGAACCCAGGGAGCTATCAAAGCTGGAGAAATGTGCCTGTATTTGCAGCAGAGGCGGGCAGGCAGAGCAGTCCCCGAGCAGCGCTCGGGCTCCGAGCAATCAGCTCATTGCCTGATAGGAATGTGGAGCGGGTGTCCACACTCTGAGGTCGCGCCTCGGGTCACAGATTCCAGAAAGCAGCGTGCTTGCTCTCATCAGCCTCAAGCCCAGTGTGGTCCGCTAGCAGGAGAGGGACTGGGCTGGACCAGCAGGCTGACGCCGTGCAGTCCATCCCCGAAGAAGTCTGTCTGGCTGCCTGTGACTTGTGGCTCAGGGGCCAAAAAGAAAGCAGCTTCAGGAGCCGAGGAGACCGTGAGAACACTTGGGCTGGCCATGCTGTGCACCACTGTTTCTGTTGAGGACACACAGAAATGCGTTAGAAATAACTGTCCTCTGAGACTAAGCTGGAAGTGGTCCATACAGCTATAGCACTGGAGGCTGGGAAGAGAGTTTGCAGGACAGTAGCCCCAGAAAGTGATCAGTGGGGGGGAAGTTACATATATATGGTATACAGTTACATATTTATAATGTATATATAGCTGTGGACTTTCCTGGTGGCTCGGTTGGTAACTGTGGTGTTAAAGAAGACTCTTGAGAGTCCCTTGGGCTGCAAGGAGATCCAACCAGTCCATCCTAAAGGAAATCAGTCCTGAATATACATTGGAAGGACTGATACTAAAGCTGAAACTCCAATACTTTGGCCACCTGATGCAAAGAACTGACTCATTTGAAAAGACCATGATGCTGGGAAAGTTGAAGGCGGGAGAAGAGGAGGACATAGGATGAGGCTGTTGGATGGCATCACCGACTCAATGGACTTGAGTTTGAGTAAACTCCAGGAGTTGGTGATGGAAAGGGAGGCCCGGCGTTCTGTAAGAGTCAGACGTGATTAAGTGACTGAACTGAACTGACAGTTGGTAAAGAATCCGCCTGCAATGTGGGAGACTTTGGTTCGATCCCTGGGTTGGGAAGATCCCCTGGAGGAAGGTTTGGCAACCTACTCCAGCATTCTTGCCTGGAGGATCCCATGGACACAGGACCCTGGCAGGCTACAGTCCATGGGGTTGCAAAGAGTTGGACAGGACTGAGAGACTAAAGCACAGCACATATATATGTGTATTCTGAGTAACCAAAGAGAGAATTATTCTTTGTTATCGAAAGACTAACATATTGACAGAAAGGGTGTGATTCCTGTAGGGTCATAAAATCCTGCACAGAAAATTTGCTTTTCAGTTTGGGGCTAGAGCTACCAACCTCAGCAACTGTCCCCAGATCTCTCTCACTTTTCACCTCAAAGAGAGGGAAGCATCCTCAACAACCCGCTCCCCACATCGCCACAATCCCTGAGACCAGCCCCGCTCCCACCCCGCAGCTTCCCACCCCCAGCTGTCCTTGCCACTGCTGAACTGTCCATGGTTACATGTCTCTGCCATGTCATTGGTACTTCAGGAGATCCTTAGAGCAATTCTCCCGCCTCCCTGCTTGCGCTGTCCCCATAAATCCCTATCTTTTTTAATCTAGGCCAGTCTCGTTTTCATATTTTTTATAAGGTTAATAAACCAGGCATCAAAAGGGTGAAGTTCAAAGTCTGTATTCTGCCACTTACTAGTCATGGACTCTTGTTCATGTCAGTAACCCTCAGCATTGGTTTCTGCATCTGTAAAATGGGCAAACAAAACAAAACAAAACAAGAAACTACTTGTCCTGCCTACCTCTTAAGGTCGTTGAGATGATTTGCTACTGTCATGCAGGTTCTCTTTCCAGTTTCCAGTGCTATAGCTGCATGGACCACTTGCAGCTTAGTCTCAGAGGACGGTTATTTCTTTCTTTCTTTCTTTCTTTTTTTAATTTTTATATTCACTTTATTTTAGTTTACAATACTGTATTGGTTTTGCCATACATTGACATGAATCCACCACGGGTGTACATGCGATCCGAAACATGAACCCCCCTCCCACCTCCCTCCCCACAACATCCCTCTGGGTCATCCCCGTGCACCAGCCCCAAGCATGCTGTATCCTGCATTGGACATAGACTGGTGATTCGATTCTTACATGATAGTATACGTTTCAATGCCATTCTCCCAAATCATCCCACCCTCTCCCTCTCCCTCTGAGTCCAAAAGTCCGATATACATATCTGTGTCTTTTTTGCTGTCTTGCATACAGGGTCATCATTGCCATCTTTCTAAATTCCATATATATGTGTTAGTATACTGTATTGGTGTTTTTCTTTCTGGCTTACTTCACTCTGTATAATCGGCTCCAGTTTCATCCATCTCATCAGAACTGATTCAAATGTATTCTTTTTAATGGCTGAGTAATACTCCATTGTGTATATGTACCACAGCTTTCTTATCCATTCATCTGCTGATGGACATCTAGGTTGTTTCCATGTCCTGGCTATTATAAACAGTGCTGCAGTGAACATTGGGGTACATGTGTCTCTTTCAGTTCTGGTTTCCTCGGTGTGTATGCCCAGCAGTGGGATTGCTGGGTCATATGGCAGTTCTATTTGCAATTTTTTAAGGAATCTCCACACTGTTTTCCATAGTGGCTGTACTAGTTTGCATTCCCACCAACAGTGTAGGAGGGTTCCCTTTTCTCCACACCCTCTCCAGCATTTATTGCTTGCAGATTTTTGGATCACAGACATTCTGACTGGTGTGAAGTGGTACCTCATTGTGGTTTTGATTTGCATTTCTCTAGTAATAAGTGATGTTGAGCATCTTCTCATGTGTTTGTTAGCCATCCGTATGTCTTCTTTGGAGAAATGTCTATTTAGTTCTTTGGCCCATTTTTTGATTGGGTCGTTTATTTTTCTGGAATTGAGTTGCATAAGTTGCTTGTATATTTTTGAGATTAGTTGTTTGTCAGTTGTTTCATTTGCTATTATTTTCTCCCATTCAGAAGGCTGTCTTTTCACCTTGCTTTTCACCTTGCACCTGTGTCCTCAACAGGCACAGTGGTGCACAGGGCGGCCAGCCCAAGCGTTCTCACAGTTTCCTCTGCTCCTGATGATTAAAACCTTGTAGAAAACGTTCTGAAATTTTAAACTGAGCTGACAATACCATCACAGAGCCAACCATGTTATCAAACTATCGTGACGATTGTGATTCTTGCAGTAGGGGTGAGGCAGGCTCACAGCCAGTCAGCGCCAGACATCAGTGCACCACAGTTAAGGTTCATGCAAGACTGTGTCCTCGAGACTCTTCACCCAAAACTGTTAGTGAGAGACCTTTGGGTGCCGGGCTTGGTGGTCCCACTCTGCCAAAGGTCGGCATCAAAGGGAGTCCCGGAGGTTGCAGTTACCCTGGGTCACAGTCTGCAGGACCTGGCCCTGTTTGGGTGGCCTGAGGAGCCTGAGAGCTGGCTGAGTCCTGGGTACCTGGCTCCCTCAATGATGACTGCTGAGCAGGGTCTGGGAACCTGGCCTCCAGGGCATGCCAGCTGAGATCTATCTCTTCAGCTGAGCCTAGGAACTGGCTGGGGACTCAGACCGTGTGCTAAAGGAACGCCCTGGAGCAGGGTAACCAGGGAGAGAGCTGCTCCTCTTAGCCAGGGCTTAGACCTCAGAGGCAAAAGTTGAGCCTTGGACCTTGAACAACTTAAATGAGGGGTGATGATTCCACTTTGCTTATTCTCAAGGCTATGACCTTTAAGAACATTATACCTTTAGGTAAAAAGTTGCAGATCACTCAACAACAACAACAACAAAGCAATTCAGTCAAAAAATGGACTGAAGACCTACATAAACATTTCTCTAATTAAGACATACTGATAGCTAATAAGCACATGAAAAGATGCTCAACATTATTAGAGGAAAGAAAATCAAAACTATAAGGAGGTACCACCTCCCACCACTCAGAATGGCAATGATTTAAAAGTCTACACATAACAAAGGCTGGAAAAGGGAACCCTCTTTCACTGTTGGTGGGAATATAAGTTGGTGCAGCCACTATGGAAAACAGTATGAGGGTCCTCAGAAAACTGAAAATAGAATTACCGTATGATCCAGCAATCCCACTCCTAACAAAACTGTAATTCAAACAGGTATATGCACCCTTATGTTCATAGCAGCACTATTACAATAGCCAAGAAATGGAAATCTGTCCACTGACAGGTGAACAGATAAAGAATATGTGGTATATATACACAACGGAATACTACTCAGCCATGAAAAAGAGCAAAATAATGTCATTTGCAGCAACATGGATGAAACTACAGATTATCATGCTAAATGAACTAAGTCAGATGGAGAAGGACAAATACCATATGACATCATTTACATGTGGAATCTAAAACATGACACAAATGAACCAATCTGCAAAATGAAAACAGAATCATGAACACTGAGAGCAGATTGGTGGTTGCGAGGATGGAGAAGAGGGTTGGGGTTAGCAGATGGAAGCTTCTGTATACAGAATGCGTGAACAGCAAGGTCCTCCTATACAGCAAAGAACTATGTTTGATGTCCTATGAGAAACCATAACGGAAAAGAATGTTTAAAAAGGATGCATATATAACAATTACATTGCTTTAAGGAAGAGATTAATGCTACATTGTAAATCAGCTCTAATTCAATAAAAGGAATTTTTTAGCTAAAAAGAAAGTTGCAGAACAGAGAAGAGCATTTGTCTTGATGGAGGCTTACAGGAACATTGTGACCTGACCATAACTTGACCTACATGGACAGCTGAAAGAACAAAGGATTTGACACAAAGATAATTTCAACAAGTAACCATGCTCCTCCCTCACCTTACCTATAAAATGGATTTGCTTTAAGCCTTCAAGGAGTTTGGGGTTTTTAAGGCATGAGCCACCCATCTCCTTGAATGGCCCTGTAATAAACCTTTCTCTGCTCCAAACTCCAATGTTTCTGTACCATTTAGTCTCACTGTGCATTGGGTACATAGACTTGGTTCAGTGACAACCCTAGTCTCCTGGAAGACAAGTTGATTCTCAGCCAGAGAAACAGAACAGATCTTGGGAAACAGACTCTGAGATGGAGGTTAGCTTGCAGGGAGCAATACTGGGGAAGAAAAAGGAAGGAAGCAGAAATGAGCTAGGATGTTCTTAACACAGTCCCCAACCAGTCATACATGGTCCTCTGAAGCTGGTGACCTTTCAGAATCGCTCCGAGTTAGCAGAAAGGCCCATACCTTTATTCTTCTTTGAGTCATTGTGTTCGGAGCCATCTGGAAAGGGTTTCTTCAGCGGAGACAATTGCCTGGAAGCAGCTGACAGCCAGGGGTCTTCCAGCCGGGGACTCAGGCCTCTATTCCTGGGGAGGGAGCTGGGTGGTGCCCACCACATCCACCACACTGATCTTTTGCTTTGGATGTGTGCTTCAGGAACAGTGCTCAGAAGAGCGTCCTGCTGGCACAGTGTGCTGACCTTTTGTGTGGCCTTTAGAAATTACCTGGGAGTCAGGACACCCAAGGTCTAGGTGTGATTCTGCACTTGTCAGAATGGGCTGACTGTCTTTACCCACTGGATGCAGGTTGCTGGTATAAAGCTCATTCTCTCGCTCCTTCTTCAGTCTTTCTGCAGTGTCATTTGGAGAATCCCTCCAACATCTGCCTTCACCCCGTCTAACATCCCGCAAGCTCTTAGACTTGACCTTGTAGACTACCTTTGCTGAGACTCAGACTTGACACCCATGGCCTGCAACCATATACCACATTTGTCCACTCACCACCCCGTCCAGGCTCCTGACTGCAGCCGTAGACTCCCTAGGAAGCCATCCAGGGAAGTCAGACATTGCTAATCTGCTCGGTTGCCCTAAGCCATCACTCAGCATCTCTCTTCAATTGTAAAACAAGAAGATCTGCTCTTTCCAATTTTACCTCAAAATTACTGTTTCTTAAAAATAATCAAACCAGATAGCAGGTCTATATGTTGTACGTGTATGTATGCATTTGTGTGCATTAAAGTTTTTCATAGTAAGTGAATTTCTACAACCTCAGTCACATGTGCTACTTCCACCCCCTCCATCAACCACTTGATAACAACTCTCTCAACTTATCTGCAGCCTGTATGATTTATTAAAGTGATTAGTGATACATATCAATTGATATGAATCACTGATTCATATGAACTGTGGTGCTGGAGAAGACTCTTAAGAGTCCCTTGAACAGCAAAGAGATTCAGCCAGTCCATCCTAAAGGAAATCAGTCCTGAATACTCATTGGAAGGACTGATGCTGAAGCTGAAACTCCAGTAATCTGGCCATCTGATGCAAAGAACTGACTCATTTGAAAACACCCTGATGCTGGGAAAGATTGAAGATGGTAGGAGAAGGGGACAACAGAAGATGAGATGGTTGGATGGCATCACCAACTTGATGGACATGAGTCTGAGTAAACTCTGGGAATTGGTGATGGACAGGGAGGCCTGGTGTGCTGCAGTCCCTTGGGGTCGCAAACAGTCAGACACGACTGAGCGGCTGAACTGACTGACTGATTAAAGAGGACTCCTATGAACCCAAGTTCTTGGTTTGTCAAGGCACAGGATGTGATTCACTCCATAATCTGGCCTGCTTCCTACTTGTTACTAATTGCTTGCAAGTTTTGAAATTATTTATTTTAAAGGGCAGTTATAAATTCCTTTGTGTGTCTTGAAACATAATATTATAGGTAGCAGTTAAGTATCTGACTTTCAGTATCATCCCCTCTTGCCTTCAGTGCTCAACAACATGAAAAGAAACATTTTTAGCTTCCAGAAGCAGGAAGCTTAATCTTCAACAGTTGGCCTAGCCCATTTCACTACAACCCAGGGAACTTCCCATAATCTTGTGCCCCTGGTAGACTCCGAATACAACCTGCCCCCATAAGTGCCTCAGAGGCCAGATCAGCGAGAGCGAGCCGACAGGTGGGCAGGAGAAGAGGCTGTGGGGCCGTCACCCCCTTCTCCTCCAGCCTTCATGCTCCCCTCCTCCAAAAAGCCCTCCCTGATAAATCAGGTTCCTTCCTTTACCTTAAATTAGTCCATCCTTTTCATGGCAACTAGCCTATGCTACAGTGTTAAATGAAAAAACTAAAAAAAAATCAGGTGACAAACTGTATGTACAAATTTATTTTCAGGAGATAATTCACAAAACAATCCAAAAGGAAAAAGCATCTGATACCTTTGACATAATTTTGTTTTTACAGATTCTAATCCTAATACTGTATATATACATACCTACACGGCACTCATGTATTCACATGAGAAAAGGCTGGAAGGATAACCAGTAAAATTTAACTTGTTTAGTGTTAGAATAATGGGTGTTCTATAAGCTTTCTGCATCGAACATGAATTATTTTTGATGCTAGGGAAAAATTACTTATAAAAATAAATATAATCAGAAAACTGTCATATCCATCTCTTTTTTAAAAGATCAGAATCAGTTGCAAAACAATGTGAATATGCTTGACACTACTGCGCACTGTTGTTTTTTTAAAAAAAAATAGTAAAAAATGAAGTACTCTTCTATGAATAAAATTTATATGCTTTCCTAAAACAAGAATAGAAATAATTCCATTAAAATGTTAAGTGACTGCTTTTCTTTTTCCTGAGTGGTAGATTGCAGTTAATAGTTATTTTCATCATTGTTGTTTTATGTATTTCTTCTATTTGTATGGCATAACTAATGTAATTCTTAAAAGCAATTATTTCCATGGTTTCAAAAATACCAAATAAAAATAATGACCATGTATATCCACTCACCCATTAGAGCATATTGTTTCCTATTTGTTTTCACATGGTTGCATGGGCAGATTTCATTTCCTCGAAGGAACTGTAGATTCCTAGTGGGTCTTCTTCTTGTTTTGCTGTCTTCAGAAAAATTCAAATATAAGATATTAAAATGTGGCCTGTCCATCCTTGACACTCTTCATCTACTCAAATAAAGGACGGCGAGGCCTGCTTGGACCAAATCTTGACTACTAGCTTTGCATTTTTCCCACGAGTGTAAATATCCGATCGTAAGACTATGTGAAACATAGTAAGTTGGTCAAAAACAAGGCAAACGTGTGAGCCACCCTTACTGTTGTCACCGTGCTCGTTTCGGGTCTGAAAGCTCATCCGTGTTGATTTTGACCAGGGTTCCCACCCTTCATCTCCAGGCGCAGACTACACACCAAGCTGGCATCCTTGCTGTGCAAAGAACAAAGCAATTTATTGATACTGGCAAGTTGGCCAGTTTCATCATGAATCGATCATTTGCTTTTTCTGGTGTGGTCCTGCGGCATTCCTCTAGGCGGCAGAGAGAGAAAGCCAGGATTTACTCGGTTGGGCATGCCAGAAAAAGACTGTGAAAGAAACTTTCAAGGTGTTTCATCAATAAAGGAAGGTCACTTGCCTTTGCAACAGCATGCATTTCAAACCAAAAGAAATCAGAACTCGGATTTCCATCAATTTTGACTTTTCAGTGAGAGTTCTTGTTATTAACAGTCTTATAAATCTTTGAACACTTCCCTCGAGGGATGCAGCATAATTTTCATATTAGAGGAAAAGGAACGGGGGACACTGAGTGCCCTGTCCCCTCGGCAGCTCTGCCTTCGCTGTGCTCAGTCTTCAGCTGTCACTTCATCTGGAGGCAGCAGGTTGGAGGAGAAGACAGCCTGACACGTGGCACCTGGCACCCTGGCACCCTGGCACCCTGGGTCGAGAACAGCAAACACCTCATTGAGATCCCCTGGCTCCTTTCTATCAGCGAAAGTCCTAAGCTCTAGAGAGTATCGATGAAGGGCCTGAAAAGACATGAAGTCACAGCCTGGGGAGTAAGAAGACTCTGAATTTTGTCACTGTCGAATTTCCAAATAACTCCAGTGACGCTTTTAAAGAAAGCAAGCAGAAATGAGATTTTGATCCATTTTGGACATATCCTGGCTCTCAGGAGAAAAGGCTCTTCTGAACAGTCATGTTCCCCAATCAGGGTATCAGTCATCATTTCAGGTTAAGGCCTGGTGGAGGGAGTCATCGTCTGGCCTGTGGCCCTGATCATCAAACGCTGTATCCAAGAAGCAAGTGCCTAATCTCCTTGTGGGATATGTGGCCAGATCACTACCTCTGCATCTCATATTCCAATGCATCACCGTTCAGTTCAGTTCAGTCGCTCAGTTGTGTCTGACTCTTTGCGACCCCATGAATCGCAGCACGCCAGGCCTCCCTGTCCATCACCAACTCCCGCAGTTCACTCAGACTCGCGTCCATCGAGTCAGTGATGCCATCCAGCCATCTCATCCTCTGTCATCCCCTTCTCCTCCTGCCCCCAATCCCTCACAGCATCAGAGTCTTTTCCAATGAGTCAACTCTTTGCATGAGGTGGCCAAAAGTACTGGAGTTTCAGCTTTAGCATCATTCCTTCCAAGGAAACCCCAGGGCTGATCTCCTTCAGAATGGACTTGTTGGATCTCCTTGCAGTCCAAGGGACTCTCAAGAGTCTTCTCCAACACCACAGTTCAAAAGCATCAATTCTTCGGTGCTCAGCCTTCTTCACCGTCCAACTCTCACATCCATACATGACCACTGGAAAAACCATAGCCTTGACTAGACGGACCTTTGTTGGCAAAGTAATGTCTCTGCTTTTCAATATGCTCTCTAGGTTGGTCATAACTTTTCTTCCAAGGAGTAAGCGTCTTTTAATTTCATGGCTGCAGTCACCATCTGCAGTGATTTTCGAGCCCCCCAAAATAAAGTCTGACACGGTTTCCACTGTTTCCCCATCTATTTCCCATGAAGTGATGGGACTGTATGCCATGATCTTTGTTTTCTGAATGTGGAGCTTTAAGCCAACTTTTTCACTCTCCACTTTCACTTTCATCAAGAGGCTTTTTGTTCCTCTTCACTTTGCAGCACATTAAATATAATTGTGTTTTCTAGTCACTCATATATGGGGCTTAAGACAGGAGAAAAAGTGCATTAATGCTCCTTTCAATTCTTTATACTAAAAAACCACAAAAATACAACAAAACCACAGTATGATTCCCTGTTTTGCTGTTAATTCCGTATGTCATTAACTTGAACTTATTGCCAGTATCTTGCGGGTGGGAGCGAAGTCTTTCGTGTAAACTGCCTCCAACATAGAGCCCGGTCTAGCACCACGTGCTCTGCCCACAGCACATGTTCATGAAGTTGATGGGAACTAGCATGTGTCTAGGATCATCTTCACAGCCCATCTGGGCACAACTCATTGTGTCCTGCTGAGCAGAGGGTAGGAAACTGAAGTCACAGAAGGTTGGCTTGTCCCCTATCATAGAGAAAGAGTGATGTGGATGGGAAACAGAATTCACGTTCGACTTTCACCCAGATTGTCCCCTGAGATTATGAGTTTTCCACTTTGAAAATACAAAAGTGGTGGAAGGTAGTGCTCAGGGGCCAACTGAGCTAGGAAGTGATATCAAGACTTGGGGTAGCATTTGGTTCTGAAAGTGTCCAAGTCATCTTGTCAAAGTCAAAATTGGGGAAGAAAGATGTGTCCCTGTATTGAAATGATCCAAATCATTGATCTGGGGGGAGTCCAGACTTTCTGAGTACAGTATGCGTAGCTCATCTTGGTATGCCGAATGGGAAGGTAGACCACTCAGACATCTTGGTAGACTTTTAGGCATTCTGAGGATTAAGCAAACATGTCAGACAAGATGACCTGCATGCATCAACCTAACTCAGAGTGAGTTCTTGCATGAATTTCCCAAGTTAATTAAGTTCATAGAAAATTGACAAGTTGCTTCTATACCCATCTTGCTATTAACATCTGAAGTGTAGAACAAATACTATTACCATAAAGTAATATTAAAGATTGAATTAAACATTTAACTAAAGTGCTATTCTCTACCTTCCTGGCAGAATTGAAAGAGAAGTGATAAAGATCCTTCTCTTGACCAAACTCTGGCTGGTCTCCTCTGAGCCCTCTTCTCAATTAGTCCTCAACCTATAAAGTCTTGAACAAATACCAGCTTAGCTTCTAATAGCTTAAGGCCACATCCCTAAGAACACCCTAGCCCCTGTAAAGTGCCTTCCTGAGAAAACTCAAGACTGCCACTGTTCGTTCCAACCAAAACCCATCTGTGGGAGAGTATAAGTAACTGTGAGAAACGCAAGTTAGCAAACACAGATGGGTTTCCCATGGACCCACCTCTCTTCCCACTTTCCCTGACTCTACTGAGTCCTCACTCACTACCCACTCTAGTCTCCCATTCTCTCTTTGCAATATCCAGTCACCTCTGTACAGATGGAACAAGAGTTCAGTTCACACTGGACTCATTTCCCTAATGCAATAGTTACTACTGATGAAATTCTGCCCTTCCGCTTTAGCTAGTGTCCAGCTTTGTTTATCTTTGATGAAAGGGACACTTCTGCCTTGCTGCTTCTGTATTTCCCATGTTTGTGCAATGTTTGTTCCCAACATGGGCTCGATTGGATATTTGTTAAAAGAATGAATGAGCACAGACACTGAGTATTCACTGCGGAACATTCATTGAGAAGTTCAGTCTGCAAAACCCATTCACCCCATCCACAGCCCCTGATGTTTTACTCTTTTCTCATCTTAGCACATGGGTCCACTTCTTTGAATTCCAACTTTTCAGCTTTCCCAGAATGACACTCATAGGATGATTTCTGCCCATGACCTAACTCAGTGGACATTTCTTGACTGGCTTAGCAGTTCTTTCCCTCCTCAGAACTTATACTTTTTCTAAGATGACCATCCTATTCCAAACATGGCCTCTGAGCGAGTTTGCAGGGAGAATGGATTTTACTGGCATGGTGACTCACTCAAGGTTGTGGGTTCCAAATTTGAAGCTGAACTTGAGCTTTTCTCGGTTCAAGTTGCAATGAGCACTGACAAAAAATGTGACCTCCTAGTTCAAGAATAAAGGCTCTGGGAGTTTCTTAGCTATCAAGTTGCTCTTACAAAAGAAGATTCTGATGAGTCAAGTGTAAAAGAATCAGAGTCTAAAGGATTTAATTTCTCTTGAACTATTTGATGGTTTCATGGTGAAGGAGGCATTTATTTAGCAATATGTATGGGGAATCTCATCATCTCAAAATGTTTGAAAAAGAGACAGATATTTTTCCAATATCACAGTCTTGCTGGCCCTCTTTTCCTTTTCCTCTGTGAAGAGAAAAGTCTAAAAAGGTGCATTGAATATTCCCAGACTAATTCTTGCACCATCTAGACATCAACACTATCATAAATAAGACAAATGCAAGACATAGCAATGAAGCAGAACTTAAGTACAAATTTCATTACTAAAAAAAAAAAGAAAAGAAAAAATCAAGAGCAAAGGAAAAATTAAAATTACCTGAGTTCATTAGCCCTGTTGGAATTTCTTACTCCTAAAACATGGACTTGGTTAGAACTTGGAGAATGTATAGTTTCTTTTTAATGATATTTGTTGAAAAAAGGTTTGCCTATAGCTATAAATATTTCTTATTACCATCTCAGAAAGTTCCAGAGGCCCTGGCCTTTCCAACCAAATATGGGATTCTTCTGGGTTCAGAACTATCATTTACCTTTACACTTTTACTGCCTGGAATGTTTCAGGGAAATGTTCTGAAATACCGTGAGCTCTCAGGCTCCAGTAGCACCTTAATTCCAACAATTAAGAAATACTTAATTATTAAAAAGTTTACTCTCTGCTTAAGATTGAGCTAGGAAATACAGAAGAGAGCAAAACAATCTCTACTCACAAGAAGTTTATAATCTGGAATCAGAGATAAGACACACAGATGAAAGAATTTGTGAAACCATAATAATAAGGATACGAATTTGGGTAAACTCCGGGAGTTGGTGATGGACAGGGAGGCCTGGAGTGCTGCGGTTCATGGGGTCACAGAGTCGGACACGGCTGAGCAACTGAACTGAACAGAATAATAAGGATAGTATCAATAGCTAATATTTAGCATGCATTTTGGCAAAAAGGATTGTACTAAGGACTTTACGTGTGTTACTTTATTCTGACAACTGTCTTAGAGATCATCCCAGAATATCTGAATAGAATAGATTGAATCCTTGCACAAGATCACATTGCTGGATGGTGATAAACCTAAGATTCAAAGGCCAAGCAGGCAGGGCCAGAGCCTGACTGCTGGGCCTCTACCCACCACTGCCTTCAAATACACAGGTGCGTGTAAAGGTTAACACACACGTGTGCCCATACAGACATATCTATGTGATCGCTGCAGACTAAGAGATCATTGTGAGATCATTGCAAGGACCATTGCAAACATGGGAGTCTCCAGGTAAGAATGAACTGATGCTGAACCAATTCTGAGAACACCAAGAGTGTCAGATACGGACAAGCTCAGGGCAGCAGCTTCCACAAAATAAGCATCCGTTTCATAATTCCTTTCCAGCATTCACAGCTTCTCCACTCACCTCCTCCATTCCCGCCTCCCAGCTTCCTCTTCCCCAGCACACTCTGCCCCTTTATCAGAGCAGTTGCTAAAACCTCACTTCTTGTGAATAATCTTCGCTAATATGAGAACACTGGCAAATTCCCCTTTGCCTCTCCTTCTCTAACCATGAAACTTTCAAAACAACCTCCGATCAGGACAATGCAATTTTTAAAACTATCCTCCCACCCCACCATCCAAATGTAATATCAGAACAACAGAGGGCTTCAAAAGGGAAAAAAGAAAAAAAATAATAACAATAATATATTTTAATAAAAATCAAACCTAAGACTTCCCTGGTGGTCCAGTGGTTAAGAATTCACCTTCCAATGCAGGGTACGCAGGCTCCATTCCTGGTTGGGGAACTAAGATCCCACCTGCTTCAGGGCAACTAATCCTGAGCTCTGCAACTACTGAACCTGTGTGCTGCAACTGAGACTCAACCCAGTCAAATACATAAAAATAAATCTTTTTTAAAAAAGATTTATGTACGTTTTTGTAATTCATGTAAATTTTTTAAAATAAAAAAAAAAATAAAATCTAAACCAGCCAGGGAAACCCATCTAAAACTTGGAAAGCCAGTGCTCCTATTACTCTCAAGCCCAGATTCCTAAAAGGAACCACTGTACTTGTTTTGGCTCTTGGGTCATCTCTCTGCTTCTACTTTGTCTTCAAAAACACATATTCATCCTAAAACACAGCCTCAGTACACCCATGGCTCATTCATTAGTTCTCCCACTAGCCATGATTTCTCACCTTTCTAACTGGCTCAATCCTGAGTATTAAATCTTACTTCCACCACTGTGTGTCTCTACTCTGTGTTACCTGGATCCTGTTCATTGAAAACCCCTTGCTTCTTTGATGGGGCCCAGGTCAACTTGTGTAATAAAAGGGGAAGCTGAAAGAAGCATCATAAAAGTGGAAGACATTATTGAAAATACTTTTTCACTAAGTAGATACATCCCCAAAACACACATTGGGAAGATAAATAAGTGTGGTCTCTGGAAAAGGAAATGAAACAAATATGGAGATTTGGGGACATCAAAGGAAAGTTCACTATCATGTTGAAGGTGGGAGGGCTGGGCAGAAATGACTTAAACATCAGAAGAAGGTCAGAATTCATTATGCCTTTCTCTCAAATCATAACTGTATACTTCTGGACACCTGATGCATAACTAAGGCATTGCATTTCAACAATGGATGATGAAATGTACTGGCTTAGCCCAAGCCAGTTTAGCACATGAAGAGCACATCAGAGTCAACAATAATTACACTGTACCATGTACTCAACTAGATCTGGATTACTGGGGAAAGTAATTGTACAATCATCAGTGGAGGTAAAACTATGTTTTGAATATATTCTGATTTTCTGATGTCTCCAACAAGAAATCACTTAGTAAAATGGAGTGTGCTCTCTGAGCAATTAAATTATCCAACAGCAAGTTTTGAAGAAGGGGTTTTATTCATCTTCATTTCAAGAAGGAAAAATGGATTCAGTGAGTATGAACATATATGCATCCTAAACAATGAAAAGCAAAAAGTAAGAAAATGAATGGTTCCAGGTAAAGAAGTAATTGCAACTTTCATCGGAATCGTGCTGGTGGCTGTCATCAAAAGAGACTGAAGCAAGACCTGCCTGGTGATCCAGTGGTTAAGAATATGCCTTGCGATGAATGGGATACAGGTTCATTCCCTGGTCTAAGAACTAAGATCCTACAAGCCTGACGGCAAAGCCCACTCATTGCAACTCCTGAAGTCTGGGTGCCACAACTAGAGAGTCCAGGCAACGCAACGAAACGTCCATGTGACTCGTGGCACAGCTGAGACCCGACACAGCCAAATAAATAAATAAATATTTTAAAAAAGAAAAAGAGAGATTGAAATAACCTACAGACAAAGCAAGGCAATGATCTTCCTCCAAAGCATATAAGGAAAGCAAAAGTTATATAGACCTATTCAGAGGAGTAGCAAGGATACTTTATTTATACTTAGGATTTTAGTTTTCTATCTTTGTTCAGTGATGTTATAGTCTACTTGGGCAAAAAATGCTGAAATCAATTACAAAAACTGATTACCTCAAATAAATCAAGAAATAGGGAGAAACTGACTCAAAAAAAAATCACTTAGTAAAGAATTATATTTTTGTAAAACAAGTACAAATGAATACTTTAAGTTCTGGCTTCCTGTCCTGTGTGCTGTGCGTAGTCGCTCAGTCGTGTCCAACTCTTTGCAGCTTCATGGACTGCAGCCCACCAGGCTCCTCTGCCCTTGGGAATTCTCCAGGCAAGAATAATGGAACGGGTTGCCATGCCCTTCTCCAGGGGATCTTCCCGACCGAAGGATTGAACCCAGATCTCCTGCACTGCAGGTGGATTCTTTATGGACTGAGGCACCAGGGAAGCCCCTCTGGTTTCCTAGATTATGCTAAAAGAAAGCTTAAGGCCTAGGCCATAATAATGAGTAAACGGATGATGACAACCACCTGAAAGAGGAGGCCATCTCAGCCAACAAGTTTCTTTTCCTTAGGGCTAGTCTTTAGCTCTCCTACTATTTTGTTAACAGAACTCTTCATTGATTTATTCAATTAATATACTGTCTTATCAGGTCACTTTGGGAGGTAACAGTAGTTCATGAAATGCCCTAGGTTTTGAAGCAGATAGATTCTAAAGAGAGACCTGCCATTATCTTATTCAACAACCTTGAAAAATTTCTATAACCTCACCATTTCCCCAATGCAAACTAGAGTTAACGAGACATTGAGAGTGTACCTGGAGATTCTAACAGGGAGCCGAGCTACTCATACATCCTTGACTTAGGAATGACCCTCCTCTGTCAGAGAAGGGCCTTCTCGTCAATGGGGCATACACGTGGAGCAGCGATGGAGGAAGGGGACACCACCTAGTCAGTGAGATCAGCTGAATCAACCCTGGCAATCAATGGGGTGCAGACATCATTTAAGGGTACAACTTCCCAATGACTAATAACTAAGTTCTGGAGATCTAATGCACAGCATACTGATTATAGGCAGCAATACTGTTTTATAAACCCCAAAGTTCCCAAAAGACTAGATTTTAATTGTTCTCACCATGGAAAAGAAATTTTAATTGTGTGTCATAATAGAAGTATAGATAATGCTATGTTGGTGATAATCATATTGAAATGTAAATGTATCAATATTTGAATATGTTTAAACTTACTATGGTTTTTCCAGTGGTCATGTATGGATGTGAGAGTTGGACTATAAAGAAAGCTGAGGGCAGAAAGCTGATGCTTTTGAACTGTGGTGTTGGAGAAGACTCTTGAGAGTCCCTTGGACTGCAAGGAGATCCAACCAGTCCATCCTAAAGGAGATCAGTCCTGGGTGTTCACTGGAAGGACTGACACTAAAGCTGAAACTCCAACACTTTGGCCACCTCATGCGAAGAGTTGACTCACTAGAAAACACTCTGATGCTGGGAGGGATTGGGGGCAGGAGGAGAAGGGGACAACAGATGATGAGATGGCTGGATGGCATCACTGACTCGATGGACGCTAGTCTGAGTGAACTCCGGGAGTTGGTGATGGACAGGGAAGCCTGGCGTGCTGCCATGGGGTCGCAAAGAGTCGGACACGACTGAGTGACTGAACTTAACTGAAACTAACAAGCTGGAATCAAGATTGCTGGGAGAAATATCAATAACCTCAAATATGCAGATGACACCACCCTTACAGCAGAAAGCGAAGAACTAAAGAGCCTCTTGATGAAAGTGAAAGAGGAGAGTGAAAAATTTGGCTTAAAACTCAACATTCAGAAAATTAAGATCATGGCATCTGGTCTCATCACTTCATGGCAAATAGAAGGAAAACCAATGGAAACAATGACAGACTTTATTTTGGGGGGGCTCCAAAATCACGGCAAATGGTGACTGCACACATGAAATTAAGACACTTGCTCCTTGGAAGAAAAGTTGTGACCAACCTAGACAGCATATGAAAAAGCAGAGACATTACTTTGCAAACAAAGGTCCATCTAGTCAAAGCTATGGTTTTTCCAGTAGTCATTTATGGATATGAGAATTAGACTATGAAGAAAGCTGAGCGCCAAAGAACTGATGCTTTTGAACTGTGGTGTTGGAGGAGACTCTTGAGAGTCCGTTGGACTGCAAGGAAATCCAACCAGTCCATCTTAAAGGGAATCAGTCCTGAATATTCATTGGAAGGACTGATGCTGAAGCTGAAACTCCTATACTTTGGCCACCTGGTGCGAAGAACTGACTCATTGGAAAAGACACTGGTGTGGGAAAGATTGAAGGCGGGAGGAGAAGGGTATGACAGAGGTAGAAATGGTTGGATGGCATCACAGACTCAATGGACTTGAGCAAGCTCCGGGAGATGGTGATGGACAGGGAAGCGTGACGTGCTGCAGTCCATGGGGTTGCAAAGAGTCAGACACAACTGAGAGACTGAACTGAACTGAAACTTACAAAAGCTTATATGCAACTACATCTCAATAAAAAAATTTTAAAGCCCTGCCTTGCAGGATTCTCCTCAGGCTGACATCAGACAAATATTTACACATAGCACTTAGACAGTAAATTTTATTTAATATTTTCTTTCCATATCTTGAAAGAAAAGATATCATGTTGCATTCCCAGCATGACAAATTCACAGTTCCACTATAGGGCGTTCAAGATTCTTCCAAATACTGACTTGGAAAAATACTTTGCCATATTAGCTGATACTTTTTCTGCATTTTATTTAATATTTTGGGCCTTTCTTAACCACCATGCTCATGTGTGCATGCTCAGTCCTGTAGCTGTGTCTGATTTTTTCTACCCTATGAACTGTAGCCCACTAGGTTCCCCTGTCCATAGGATTTCCCAGGCAAAAATATTGGAATGGGGTGCTTTTGCCTTCTCCAGGAGATCTTCCTGACCCAGGGGTTGAACTCACATCTCCTGATTTACAGGTGGATTCTTTACTACTGAGCCACCTGGGAAACCCCTTAACCATTGTGTTAGTCTAGTAATTCTCAATCCTGACTGTAGTTAGAATCTGGGAAGCCTGTTAAACTATACCAATGTCCATTATCTGCCCCAGACTATGAAATCAAAAGCTCGGGAAGTGGAGCTGTATTTGTGCGTATGTATTCGTTTCCAAGCACTCAGAGTGATGCAGCTGCGATTGAGAATGCTGATCTAGACCTTTCTAGATCCCTTACCTCAGAACAGGGATTACAAAACAAGGAAGAAAGGAATGTTATTGGCTTTTAAGTTTTAAAAGCTTAGCCTTCAGAAGGAATGAGAAAAAAAAAAACCCATAGGACTGAAACCAACAATTTTGGAAAATATGTAACAACTAAGAGCAAAGATTCTCTACCATGACTACCAGAATCCTCACATCCTACACTTGCAAGATTGCAAAAGCTGGCTCTGGTAAGGAAAGTAGTACCAAAGGAGCCAGTGAGAACTTGGAAGCTTTAGCTCCCCAAGAAGGGAGGCCCTGTACTCTGACCTTCCTAAGAAAGATCGGAGACAGACCTCTCCTCAGTAAGTTGATAGGATCTAAGATCGGAAGTTCCCATGTCTTGTTTCCCAGCAGAGTCCCAGGTGGGCAGCTAAAACTTAGCTAATAAGAAGTGGATGTCAAGTGATTAACCATGGCAGGCTTTCGACAGCCTCATAGAGCCTTGGATCAGCCGCTGAGTCCCGGGACTCTGGGAATAGCAAGGCAACATTTTGAAGATGACTTAGCAGCAGCCACAAAGAGATGATGACCAAGGGTCAGGCAGGATTGTGGTCATTTCCTTGGGTTCCAGCTTGGAGAGGATTCCAAAATGACGTAGATTAAGTTTCCTTCACATAGCAGAATGACAGCTGAAAAAAATAAGCTGATGAATAGAATAAGTTACACCCTTGCACCTGAGCATGTGAACCAAGATTTCCACTCTTCCCACTACTTTTCTACGTCCGTGTGTTTTCGTGTCACACACCACATCCACCTGCACTTCATGCTTCAGTTGCGCTAAAAAGCCCATTCCTCCCTCCAGGCCTCTCTCGCTCACTCCTCTGTCCCTCTGTGCCACGTGCTCCCTTTGCTTCTAAGCAAAGGACATTCTAATGTCCTCCCTACCTCCGTGAGCAAACCTCACAGATCTCCTCCAAACGCCTTCTCTGACTTTCCCTGGAAAAACTCATCACTCCTCCTCTATACTCCCCTCGCAGGACTCCTCTGCTGCTGCTGCTGCTGAGTGGCTTCAGTGGTGTCCAACTCTGTGCGACACCAGAGACGGCAGCCCACCAGGCTCCCCCATCCCTGGGATTCTCCAGACAAGGACACTGGAGTGGGTTGCCATTTCCTTCTCCAATGCATGAAAGTGAAAAGTGAAAGTGAAGTCACTCAGTCGTGTCCAACTCTTCACAACCCTATGGACTGCAGCCTACCAGGCTCCTCTGTCCACGGGATTTTCCAGGCAAGAGTACTGGAGTGGGGTGCCATTGCATTCTCCAGAGGACTCCTCTAGCCCCCTAGAAAACTATAAATTAAATTCACCTGAATGGCTGGGAAGGGCAGCACGAATATATATACACGTATATACACATACACATACACCTATACCCCTACGTAGGTTTGCATATATGACCACCAAAATCCTTATTGCATCATTTAGTAGCTAGATGTTTGTCTGTCTCCTCGGCTAAACTGTAAACCCTTTGAAAGCTGGCATCATGTCACACTTATCTTTGTATTCCAGCATCTTGCACATGAGAAGTGTTCAACAGTTTGCTAAATGAATGAATGAAATAATTAATTACTATAATAAAATAGTTATCATGTGCAAGCCACAGGGCTACTTTCTCAAAATAATAAAAACTTTTTCCAGACTATTGCCTCTGGCAAAGATCACTCATAACATCCCTGAAAATCTGTAAGGAGAGCCTCCTTCTCATTGACTAATTCCTTATAACCACATCCACACCCAGAAACTGCATTGACTTTGATCAGAAGAGATATCAAACCCCAAGAAAATAATTTCCATTTCACCTTGTTAGGCCGAATGGACGTTATTTCCATGCTTGTGTGGAATACTCCTGCCATTCATCCATCAGTAGAACGTCAGTTGAGTGACTGACTATAACCATGGGATTCAAGAGTGGTAAATTCCTAATTTGTACCCAGTAGCAAACAAACAGATATGCTCCATGAAATAGCCAGGCAGTCCCACATACCCTCAGAATTCAATGGAAAGATTCAAACATGTGTCGTTGTTATGTTTTGATTTCAAGGAGTTAGCCAAAGTGATAAACGTGACCACCAAGTCTACAAGAGCAAGCCACACCCTAAATGAAGCAAGTAAAATGGAAACAGAACATTAAACCAGCTTCAGAGGGAAAACGCTCGTTTATTTGAAATATCAAGAGTGGGCAGATGGTGTACACACGAGGGCTGAATGAGTTAGTCTTTGTTTCACGCTACTATCAAATGACTTGATTGAATTAATCTAACTTTCAAACTGAGGTATCAGATATTCCACCTGGCTGTGTTTGTTGTAATGGGGACACATCATAAGCTCCAAGTCCTGGTTCTTTCCTCCCTCACTGGCCCTGAGCTGGATCCTGTCCTTCAGGGTGAAGACCTCACCTCTCTGATCCACACTGTCATCACTCTGGCCTGGGAAGTGTCAGTTCTAATGAGCAGGAGGAGAAGCCCTGGGACTCTTCAATGACCGTGGAAGAATGAAGGAGTGCCTGTTAAATGCCATTCATCGCTCTAAATAGCCATTCAGATTAGTGGCCTTGGTTCCTATAGGACGGGTCCCACACTGCTGTGTGAGTGCAGACCCCTTTCAAGGTCAGCGATCCATGCAACTCGAGTGGTAATGGGATCCGCCCCTTAGTGTTGAAACCTGCACCTGTTGGGGTCAGAACAATGGGTCAGTCTGAAGTCCGCCAGTGCAACTTGCTCTTTTCCAGACCTGCGAAAAGAATATCTCATTTCTCTTGGAACTTGGTGACCACCAAGCAGAATGCTCTGGCGCTGTTTGCAGAATAGCATACAAGCCGTGAAAACGACACTATTACAGATGGAACTCCACAGACCGGGTAGCCTCATATTGTGAGAATAATACACATTAATCAAGTCTTCCTTCCAAGTCAGTAGACTGTAAATTAAACTCACATGACTGACTTGGAAGAGGAGCATGAATGTAGACACATGTACACAGCTGGTGGAGGGGGTGGTTATTAGATATATGTAAACAGCGCATTGATTCATAATTTGAAGCACTGGGTCCCAGTCTCATTTCTCTCAGTAGCTGTGGGACCTTGGGTAAGTCATGTCATCATGCTTCCCCGTGGAAAGGAGAGAGTTTGACCTCAGAGCATTGTCAGAGCTCGGCAAATATGCCTTCCTTCTGCTTTGCCTTCAGTTTCATCACCTATTAAAGCTATGGATAAATCATTTCTAAGGTTTCTTCTAGTTCTAAAACTCTACCTATTTAGTTCTTTGCTTTATTCTATGATTCAAAGCAGTCTTAAAAATTCAAGCCATACCCTTCTCATCACTCAGCAGATTTCTACTACTATAGTACATTACTGATTAAAATGTATATTAAGTAGTCACCTGAATTGGTATTTTCTAATTTTTCTAAAATGAGCCTTGACTATTTCTGTCATGTTTAACTAGCTTAGGAAGGCATCAGCTTCAACCACCATGCTCTGAAGTGAAAAGAAAAAAAGAATTATCTAGCAGTATTAGTTTTGAGAAATGAAGATTCCACACCTTTGCTTCATAGCTGGTTTGCAGTCACGCTTCAGCACAGACTAGCTGAACCTTCACAATCCTGTTTCCCATTTCCTCCTGGTCACAAGCCAGACACTTCCCAGACTCCCTTGCACTTGGGCACAGTCATGTGACTTAATTTTGCCAATAGAATTGTAAGTGTGATGTGCTTCTTCTAGTTCCAGCCCATTAAAATCCTTCCATGTATAATCGTCCACTCTATCTGCCTAATGAATGAAGAGGATTCCAAGGACCTCAAGGAGGTTCAACCACAAGATAGAAGGTTCTCGTGTCCCCTTTGAGCTTTGAGGAGAGCTACCTAGGAAAGCTGCCTGACAAGGAACATCCCTGTTAACGGGACTGTTGTTGAGCAAAGAGTCTGTTAAACCTCTTAAATTGGGGAGTTATTACCAGCATTAAATAACTCTGATGAACATAGTCATGTTAAAGGAAATTACTTTGATGTAATGGTAGCCTTCAAGTGTATTACTAGACAAACTACCTCTGAGATTATAGGACAGAAAGACTCACAGAGCAAGCAAACATGCTTCAACCATGTGGTTTGTTGGATTAATTTAAAACCCAAAGGGAGAAGCGAGGAGAAAAGAGAGGGGTAATGATTGGGACTGTATTAACTAGGTCCTGCCTCTATCTCTGCTTCAGTGAGCTCCCCTGTTGTGATGTGATTACGAGAACCAGAGCTGGGGTTCAGGCAACGCTCTCCTTGAACCCTCTCCTGAGCCCACAGACTGCCCGAAGGTCCCTCTTTTCTTCCTGCTCCTTTGGAACCACAAAAGCCAATCACAGTGAAGCAGGAAAAATACAGAACCCAGGCGGAACAGTTTCTCCCCTATGGACAGATCCTCCAAAGTGGCAGGAGCGAGAGAGGAGTTGAGCCCTGCCCAGATAAGATATAAAAGACCACATATTCCTCAGTCACCAAGTCAAGGAGACCTTCCTGATTACACGTGCAGTGAAAGGCTCCTTGGAGGTCAGAAAGTCAGAGAGTGCCACTTCAAAGTAATTGATGCCAACTACCCATAGGCCTCTTCCTTGGAATCCATCTTGGCTAAGAGCTGTGCACGCGCACATGGGAGGAACTCATTTCTACACAGCTGGCGGGCCAGGGCCTGGCCACTGGCCATGGTCCCTGGTGGCTAGGGTCCCCAGTGTGGAGTCAGCATCCTCACTGCAGGGGCCTGAGTTCCGTTTCTGGCCGGGAACCAAAACCCTGCCTCAAGCCACTGCAGGCTGAGGCCATCCAAGATCAATGGGAAACATCCAGGCCCCAGTCTTGCCACCACAAAAAAACTGGAAGATGAAAGACGAAAGGAGATACGAGACCCCCTAAGTCATCAAGCCTCCCTCTCATTTCTCCCAGTCATGAAGAAAGGGTCCAGAGGCTGCGCCACGCAGTCCTTTTGCCCACAGCTAAGGCCCCACCAAACATCAAGGAGGCAGCCCCCTCCTGTCAGGAAATGCGGGCTGTTACTTTCTTCCCTGGTGGTAAGCACTCTGAAAGCCTCTGGAAACCCTTCTGTGATTCGCAGCTTCTTTCCTCAAGACAAATCAAAGTATAACAAATGGTGCTCTGCATATTGAGAGGGTCATGGCAGTTGCCCCCAAATTCCTCTTTAAATTATTCTTAGCTAATCTAATTCATGTGCCTTTATTAAGATGAAGATGGACAGCTTATAAAGAAATTATTCACCCTGTTGTAAGAGCTTGCTCAGGAATCTAAACATATCATTGAAGTGGCCTCCTTTAAGAAAAATTCCATTTTTGAAAGGTCTTATTTTTGCAAATTTACAAGACCATATGAACACACTGGTGGGCCCCCTCTCAGGACCTTGAAAGCCATCTATAAAAGCAAGAGGCTCTGGAGCTTAAGCTTAATTCATTCATAGTAAATCCATCTCTGATTGAGGGACTTCTTGAGTTGCAGATTTATTCTACAAGTATTTGGGTTCTGTCTGTTCTTGCAAAAGGGGCCTGAAGAGAAAGTGCCAGGAAGAGAGACAGTCTGAAAATTTAAAAACCAAACTTCCGCACTGCCAAGCAATTAAAATCACAGCTGAAAGTGGAGATTTCAGTAACATTCAGCTCACAGTTATTCTTTATTCCTCAGAAATAACCAAATAATCAGATGATACTTAAAATGCCTTCAGCAAAAATGTTGTAGGGGGTGGAGAGTTGACGATTCATCTCCAACTACTAGGAAACAGACTTTGTGTTGTGCTTTATGACACTATCTGGGGAATCACACACGCATACACACAAACACACACACACATTCATTATGCCTCAGAAATCAGCCTGAGAAGACAATGTGGAGGCTGCAAAGGGTCTACTTTCTCATCACAACTCCCTTCCCAGCTCGCCTTCCCCCGCCCCGGGGGTACTCACAGGCTGTGGGGGTATGGGAAGGAGGCCAGGCACGTGTGGACCAGGTCATTTTCCCGGCTATTGTCCCTGGCTTTGATTTTCTCGGAATCCCACAGAGTCAGCACAATCGGGATAAGCCGAGCTCCAGGGCAGACAAAGAGCAGACTTAGTCCCCTGGGCGCAGGGCTCCCCTGTTTCCTTGACGTTCCCCTGATGGGGGTGGCAGGGGAAGCTGGGAGATGAATGTTAGAAAAACTCGGGTGTCTCGATCGTGTGGCCCAGATCAATGCTTCCCATCTAAATGCAAAGCTGATAGATGAGACTGGTGTCTCCAGAATGGTCAGGTGGGAAGTGTGACCAAGAGGTGGCTTTGTCCTCCCAGTGGCAAACTTGTGTGTGTGTGTGTGTGTGTGTGTTTGTGTGTGTGTGTGAACATCTGGAAAGCTGATTGAACTCGAGTTTGAACCAGATGTTAGACATCATGTCGACACAGCCTCTACCCCCATCCTTCATGTCTGGACCCAACGGTTCACCTGGATTCTTTCAAGGGACCGGTACCCGATCCCTGCAGCCCTCGCTTGCTGCGTGGAGGGTGAGGCTGGGGAGACGCACAAAGGCAGCGCCATTAGAAGTGAGCCCGCCACCGGGGCCGCGCCGCACGCCTGTCCCCTTTCTTCCAAAGGGCAGTCGAAGAACGACGGCGTCTCACTCTCCTGGCAGAGCATCAGTCCTTCGTGGAAGAGCTCTACTGTCGGGACAACTCGGCAGCTTCAAAGGCCTGAGGGTTCCTGCAGCTGAGAGCGGCCCGTGCTCGTGAACTCCAGGTCACCCCGCGGTGGTGAGCACACCCGCTCAGCTCCTCGCTGGATTGCCCGGCCCTGGTGGAGGAAAACGAGTCCCTGATTTCAAGCTGGCGGAACACAATTACCTCCTTATCCATTTTTAAACAGCCTCTTCTCTTGCAAATCTCCGCTAATAAGCATAGCTTATCTTTATTTACCAGGTAGCTCCTTTCCCTTCGGAGATACCACCAGGCCTGATGAAGAGAAGCAGAGAGAAAAGCGCTTCCTGCAAAGTGACAAGGAGACAGCACTTTTCTATCTAAAAATACACAAATGTCCTTCTCCTTGGAGGCTGACTTGCGACAGATAGTGGGAGACCGCTTTGGAAGAAGCCTTAAGAGAAGTCTGTGTGGCCTGGAACTGATGGGAGACCCCATTTAACTGTTCCTTGTCCTGCTCATCCTCCCACAGACCAGCTAAACACCATAAGGCAAAGGAAACTTGAAAACCAACTGGTCTGGCCCCCACCTCTGAGCAGAGTTACACCTTAGCCTTCAAAATTCTTAGAGTAAAAGAGGTTAGCAAGGACTTGTAGGTTGTTTTTTTTCTTTCCCATAAACCAAGAGTGAAAGGCCTTATCCCAAGCTCAGATACTAAGAAATTCCTTTTACTGAAGCCTCTACTTCACATCTTTCATGCCACTTTAATGCTAAAAATGCTACCTCCCTAATCAGGTGATTCCTATGCAGGGTCCCTGGTGACTCAGATGGTAAAGAATCCACCAGCAGTATGGGAGACTGGGCTCGATCCCTGGGTTGAGAAGATCCCCTGGAGGAGGGCATGGCAACCCACTCCAGTATTCTTGCCTGGAGAATCCCCATGAACAGAGGTGCCTGGTGGGCTACAGTCTATGGGGTAGCAAAGAGTCAGACGTGACTGAGCGACTAAGCACAGCACACATGTTGTATAATAGCAGCTCTGTCCTATTTTATTTTATAGATCTTCAGAATACCCTGGAATATACAAACCACAGCCACATGCATGAAATAGATACTAAAGGATACAGCAAATATATATTAAAGGATACAGCAAGTTGGGACTCCTAATCTCTAAATCTGTCCATTTGTATTATTATAAAGACTGAACACCAGAAGTTTCAGCCCCGTAAAACCCATAGACCTAGTAAAGACTCAAATCTCTGTCTCAGTTTCATGGGGAGCTCCAGGGAAGCGCATTCCCAAGTCAGGTGTCACTAGGGGAGAGTAAATACCCTTCTCGAGGCCAAAGTATTGCAAATTTCCCAGGCAAAAATGTTCTCCATTCTAGGAATATAGGCGATATTCTGCCTGGATCACCTATGCAAGGCTTCAAAGAGAAGAAATAGTCCCAGGATGGGCTGAACTGTGAGGTGCTTGGGTCAGGATTTGTATCTTCTTCATTTTTTAATTTTTTCTTGTTACAGGTCGCACCACGGAAGCCAGTGGTTCAGTGGTTAAAAAGCTACCTTCTAATGCAGGAGTGCAGGAGACACAGGTTCAATCTCTGGGTCAGGAAGATCCCTTGGAGGAGGAAATGGCAACCCACTCCAGTATTCTTGTCTGGAGAATCCCATGGACAGAGGAGCCTGGTGGGCTACAGTCCATGGGGTCCCAAAGAGTTGGATGTGGCTGAGCATGCATGCATAGGTCCCTATGCCCCTGCACTCATCTCCTTCAGACAGACTGCAACATGCAGGACCTAGGGGGACAATGATTACATACAATCACACACACAGAGCTCTGCACCTTATCCATCTTTTTAAATCCTTGACACTGCATAGGGACCGGTGGTGGTGATGATGATATGACAGCAACGACAACGATGACAGCAACTCGACTTCCTTCAGCACATACAATGTGCCAGGGATTTTGCTATTAATGCATCCTTGATGTGCCTCAGTTCATTTATTCCTCATAGCAATCCGTGAGGCAGGTACGATTAACAACCTTATTCTGTCAATGAGGAAACTCAGAAACAAACTTGAGAATGTTTGTTAAGTAACTGCCCTCAAATCACACCTCTAGTAAGTGACCAAGGTTAAGACTGAAATCTAGATCTTTCTGACTCCTGAACTGGTGAACTGAACTACTTTGATGATACAGCTTGGGGCACGGTAGATGCTTAATAAATATACATTGAAGATAGTGGATAAAAGAATAGAGATGCCTGTGTGGTCTCCGGCTCTCAGTGTGACTAGGTTATTTCTACCCAATAAAAAAGTTAACAGGGCTCATTTATAGCTACATGGATGGACCTGGAGATTATCATACTAAGCAAAGTAAGTCAGACAGACATACAAAATATCCTATGATACTACTTATATGTGGAATCTAAAATATGACAGAAATGAACTTATCTCTGAAACAGACATAGAAAACAGATTTGTGGTTGCCAAGGTGGGGTAGGTGTGGGTGGATTGGGAGTTTGGAATTAGCATATGCAAACTATTTTATATGGGATGGATACGGAACAAGTTCTACTGTGTAGCAGCAGGGGCTTCACTGGCGGCTTAGATGGGAAAGAATCTGCCTAAAAAGCAGGAGATCCTGGTTTGATCCCTAGGTTGGGAAGATCTCCTGGAGATGGGAATAGCTACCCACTCCAGTATTCTTGCCAGGAAAATTCCATAGACAGAGGAGCCTGGCAGGCTACAGTCCATGGGGTTATAAAAAGTCAGACACTACTAAGCAACTAACACTTTCACTTTTACTGTATAGCCCAGGGAACTATATTCAATATACTGTAATAAACCATAATGGAAAAGAAAAAGTATGATTTAAAAAAAATTTTTTAAGGGTCTTCTGATGGGACCCTTTGGCTTCTTGAAAATTACATGTGAATTGGGGGAATAAATATTTTGACATCTAGACCTGAAACACTAGTCATGTGATGACAAGTGAGACCGACAGTCCAGAATGGGGCAGCAGACGTTAGGAACTTGGCCTTAGGTTGTGAGACTGCAGTCCAATAGGGCTTGGATGAGGCGTGGGGAAACCAGAAGAGCAGCTTCAGTCATGAACCTTTCTTTCCAGTTCTATTAAGGTCAGCCTTCAGCACTTAGCTCCAGGGCATGTGGGCTGAGAGTGAACCTTACTCCTTTACATGATTGCCCTTGTTTCCCTTTGTGTACATTCTCCACCTGGCAAAATTCCCAGCTCTACCTGGTCCCATCAAAACCTGGTCCCAGCTGTACCATCCCATTTCTTGTGGGGCAAGTCCCTTAATTCCTCATCTATAGAATGGGTACATTTCATATCTGTAGTGCTTGACTCAGGATTCCTGAGTGGAATTATATAATAGAGATTATTCATTCATCTTCTCAACAAATATTTATTGAGCAGTTGCTAACTAGCATCATATTGTGAGAGACACAGTGATGAATCAGACTGGCTCTTTCCCATGGAGATCTAGCAGTGTACATGGCCAGGCAGGTTTAGATTCCAAAGTGAAAATCATCAGTCCAAGAAAGGTCTAGACACTGTGCTATAGGAACTCAGAGGGATAATGGATTATTCCAGAAGGAAGTGTGAAGGAAAGCTCCAAAATGGAAGCTGCAGCTCTTGAGCTGAGTCTCAAGAGATAAAATGGAAACAGTTTGGAAACAAAATTTCTCTGCAAATATTGGGCATAGGTTATAAGTAATAACTAATTTATGGAATTCGCTATGTTCCAAACTAATGCGTGCCTAAACTAAGGAAGGGGCTTCCCTGGTGGCTCAGTGGTAAAGAACTCACCTGCCAATGTAGGAGTGAAGTGAAAGTCTCTCCATTCTGTCCAGCTCTTTTCGACCCCATGGGCTGTAGCCTGCCAGGCTTCTCTATCCATGGGATTCTCCAGGCCAGAATACTGGAGTGGGTAGCCATTCACTTTACCAGGGGATCTTCCCAACCCAGGGATCGAACCTAGGTCTCCCACATTGCAGGCAGATTCTTTACTGTCTGAGCCACTAGGGAAGTGGCCGGATTTAAACACAGGTGGTCAGAATTCAAACACTGCCTCTCTGACAAAACTAAACTAATAAAGCGAATGAATAAACAGATAATTCAGTCCCCTCGGAACTATGACTTGCGGAGAAATACATTTTGGATCTTGGTGAATTACAGCACAACCTATCTGGGAAATTGCATTTCAGATTGAGAAGGTACAGGAATAAAACGCCCTTCCTCTTAGGTAGAATCTCAAGAAACCCGGAGTAATTTGCATTGTGGCCGGTAGATGGCAGAAACGGACAAGAAAAGGACGGGAAGCCACAGCGGGGACACCCAGGTGGCTCCCAGTTTGCATCACAAAACGTATTTTGCCTACAGTGTAGTTTGTTTCAAGTAACAAATTCTCCCTCAAAGTGAGCTAGCTCCCAAGTAAAAACTGTAATTGATTGAAATTCTCCAGCCACCCAGTCCCAGGATCGTGAGGATGGACCGTCCCAGCGGTTTCCTCTATAAAGCTGTCATCCAGCTCTGGCGGGTGCTGACCACCCCCGGACTCATTCCCAACTTCTCTTTCTGCTGCAGGAACTCTTGGGGCTGTGCAAGTGATAATGTCTGGAAAGTCCTTGGCAATGTCTGAAGAGTTCTACCCCTGTTGAGTTAAGAGAAAGGCCATCTGTGTATTTCTCCAACAATGTATGTCAAGCACCTGCTGTATGCCAGGCTCTGGGTTCAACCCAAAGTCTGCCCGCCACTATTTATCTCCTCCTGATTTCCCTGCTGCTCACTGTTGGAAAATGATCTAGGAAAGTTAGTTCTGTGGTTTCATTTCCTAAGTGGCTCTGCCGCAAACATAGGAGAAACTGAAACCATCCTGGAGAGAACAGCAAAAAACCTAAGAGAATTTGATTATCATCCTAAGTAATAACTGTTACCTAAATGATAGGCAAACACCTAATAAGAGGTGTTTACCTCTTGAAATAGTAATAGAGAGAATTCAGAATCTATAAAGGAAAGTATATTACTAAACTTGATTATATAAAATTTTTATCTTCTCAACTGTAGAAAGTGTTTTAAAATTCAAAATAAAAAGACTGCAAAACACATGACAAAGGACAAATATTCTTAAATACATTTAGGCTAAGAACTTGTAAATTAATCAAACGTGTATCAATAACCCTTCTTAAATCAGCAATATGGGCAAAGGCATGCAGTTCATTGGATTTTTTTGGTTTTCAAAGAGAAAATAGCCAATAAAACATCAGTTCAGTTCAGTCGCTCAGTCATGTCTAACTCTGTGACCCCATAGACTGCAGCACACCAGGCTTCCCTATCCATCACCAACTCCCGTAGCTTGCTCAAACTCATGTCCATCACGTTGGTGATGCCATCCAACCATCTCATCCTCTGTCGTCCCCTTCTCCTGCCCTCAATCTTTCCCAGCATCAGGGTCTTTTCAAATGAGTCAGTTCTCTGCATCAGGTGGCCAAAGTACTGGAGTTTCAGCTTCAGCATTAGTCCTTCCAATGAATATTCAGGACTGGTTTCCTTTAAGATGGGCTGGTTGGATCTCCTTGCTGTCCAAGGGACTCTCAAGAGTCTTCTTCAACACCACACTTCAAGAGCATCAATTCTTTGGCACTCAGCTTTCTGGAAAAACCATAGCCTTGACTAGATGGACCTTTGTTGGCAAAGTAATGTCTCTGCTTTTTAATATGCTGTCTAGGTTGGTCATAGCTTTTCTTCCAAGGAGCCAGCATCTTTTAATTTCACGGCTGCAGTCACAATCTGCAGTGATTTTGGAGCCCCAAAAAATAAAGTCTGTCACTATTTCCATTGTTTCCCCATCTATTTGCCATGAAGTGATGGGACCAGATGCCATGATCTTCGTTTTCTGAATGTTGAGTTTTAAGCCAACTTTTTCACTCTCCACTTTCATTTTCATCAAGAGGCTCTTTGGTTCCTCTTTGCCTTCTGCCATAAGGATGGTGTCATCTGCATATCTGAGGTTATTGATATTTCTCCTGGCAATTCTGATTCCAGCTTGTGCTTCATCCAGCCCAGCATTTTGCATGATGTACTCTGCATATAAGTTAAATTGGCTCAATTTTATTTATAATTAAATGCATTTTTAATGCGTTAGGCTTTATTTCTCTATATTCAGTTTATTTTGTTGTTTCTGGCCATGCTGGGTCTTCACTCCTGTGTGCAGGCTTTCTCTTGTTGTGCTGAGAGCGGCTTACCCTCTGGCTGGGCTGTGTGGGCTTCTCATCGCGGTGGCCTCTCTGGTTGCAGAGCACAGAGCTCTATGCATGTGGGTTCAGTAGTTGTTGTGGTGCGTGAGCCTAGTTGCCCATGGGGTTGCATGGGGGTCTTCCTGGTCTGGGTATCAAACCCATATCCCCTGCATTCACTGGCAGATTCCCAACCACTGAACCATCAGAGAAGTCCAAAAGCACATTTAAATAGCTTACTTTTGAGTGTAGCTCTCTCCCAGGATACTAACAAGTGGAAACTGGCCAAAGTTTTAAAGGAGCAATTTGGCAACATTTAAAAACATGCCCGCGTGGCCTTGACTCAGACATCCCAGTTTTCTCTGCTTCCCTCACTCCCTGGGTGCACTCACCCACTCCCGTGTCTTCAAACGTGTCCTGTTGGCCACTGGTGCCCAAACCAGGTAGCCAGCCCTGAGCGCCCCTCTGCCCGCGGCTCCTATCTGAACCTGCCCCCAGCTGTGTGACAAACATGGCAAAGCTCAGCCCCCACAGGGACCCTTCCTCACTGCCCCGCCTCCTCAGACGGGAGCTTGCTGCCTCTCCCCTCCCACCCCCTCTCAGTAAATGGCCCCACCATTTAGCATTTTAGCAAAGTCTCAAACCCGGCGTCATCCTTGATACTCCTTTCTCTTTGACCATGCCAGAAACATTTCTGTCTCGGGCTTTTGCACTTGCTGTTCTAGAATGTTCTCTCCCTCGCTGTGTGATGGGAACTCCGATGTTCAGCCCAATGTTCAGGTCTTTCATTCAGAGAAGTCTTCCCTGACCTCCCTTTCTGAAACAGAAACCCTATTGCTCTCCACTCCCTCGCCCTGCTTTGTCATTCTCAGCCCACATCTTGACATACCAACATATCTGCCTATTTATTATCTTTCTATCCACTGCCAGATAAGCACCATTAAAACAGAGCCCTCCTCTGTCTTCAGCACAGTGTTCCTAATACTTAGAACATTTCCTGGCACATAGCAAGCTCTTAAAAATAGGTACAGAATAAGTGGGTCTAGGACCCTAACCTGTAGATGCTCATTGCAGACTATATATATATGTATAAAATATAATTACTTACTATATATACACTATAGTAAGTAATTATATTTAATATACGTTCAATTAAATGTGCCTTAATAGGGACTTGTTGCTGTTGTTTAGTCGCTCAGTCATGTCCAACTCTTTTGTGACTCTGTAGACTGTAGCCCGCCAGGCTCTTCTATCCATGGGATTTCCCAGGCAAGAATACTGGAGTGGGTTGCCATTTCCTTCTCCAGAGGATCTTCTCAACTCAGAGAACAAACCCTGTCTCCTGTATTGCAGGCAGATTCTTTACTGCTGGGCCCCCAGGGAAGACCCTTAATAGGGACTAGTTAACAATTACATGAACTATGATAATCTTTTTAAAAACTTCAATTTCTGCATATAGAATATAGAGGGGATAGAAATACCTACCTCATGTGGTTTTTATGAGAATAAAATAAAATAATGCTCAGTAATTGGTACCTAGACACACTCAAGAAATGAAGTCACTACTTAGCAGTCATTTTTTAAAAATGAGTGAAATCATCAATATCTTTAGACCATGAAATTATTGCAGCTTGTTTTATGTCCCTGGATATCTTCCAGTGTCTCCTAGTTTATAGTCTATGGAAAATTGAATAAAATCTTTATCGTACTGTTGTGTGAAAATTATAGAAACCAATTATATTGGAACAACATGTCATTAAATGAAATAAAGGCTGAAGTTACAAAGCAGTGTGAATATTAATATAGCACTAGAATAAGGAAAATATCTGGGAACTGGGCTTCCCAGGTGGCGCTAGTAGAAAAGAACTCACCTGCCAATGCAGGTAAGAGGTGTGGTTCAATCCTTGGGTTGGGAAGAGTCCCTGGAAGAGGAAATAGCAACCCACTCCAGTATTCTTGCCTGGAGAATCCCATGGACAGAGGAGCCTGACAGGCTATAGTCCAAAGGGATCACAAAAGTCAGACACGACTGAAGCTACTTAGCACACAGACAACCTCCAAACTAGTGATGACTGGTCCGCTACCTAAGGCAAATAGAGTTCTCAGAGAAAGACACAGGGAAGAGAGCAGGAACCAGGCATATTGTTATTTTATTTAAATATATTTCTGTACCATTTTTGAAAGTTTTTTAAAACATATTTACTTCTTTTACAATGCTTTTTTTTTTTTAAGCTTTGAAAACAGATGGTACATGGAAACCAGAGAATCCAGAGCTCAGACTATCAGAGAAGCACTCTGTTGTTAGGCTGCAAGAGGGAACTGCATTAACCTTCCAGAAAGCTGAAGGTGAGTTAGTAAAGGGATTTTGACCCTAAGCTGCCCTGAGGTCTCACTGATGATATCTGACACTATACTAAAAGTTTGAGAAAAGTGTAGTTATTAGATTTGACTTTTAAGGAAGCTCACAGGATGGCTATGAGGCTTAAGTGAACTAACAAATTTGAAACACAGAGCCTTGTACACAACAAGTGTCCATTAAATACCAGCTGCGTCAGAATCTGATGCAGAGAGGAACATGTGTGAGGATAAAGAGAGATATTAAACTGCATTTACTGTTTGCTTGCTTCACTGATTATTGAGCAGCTACTATGGACAAGGCTTTGGGGCAGGTATGGCACCGAGCGGACAGACTGCTGCTTTGCCCTCTGGAGAATGTCTTCCCTTAGTCCTTGAACCACTGCAGGGCCCCCGGGGTTAGCCAAGACTTGGGGAAGCTTGGCTATTTATGTATCATGCTGGATTTTTGTCTACAATTAAGTTTAAAGAGTGACAGAAACTCAATGTCTACATTTAAGTTTAGAAACTTAATCTGTATCACAAGTGCTTTCCTGAGCAATGAAATGGCATGAAAGTTGTCCCTAAACAGCAGTATTCCAGAAGGGTAATTCGGATGAAATAACATCCTTCACAGATGTCAACAGGTTCTCTGCACCATTCACGTGGCAGATCTGGCAACCACAAAGGTTCTAAGGAGAAAAGTCCACACTTTCAGTGCAAAGTAACTTCCCTGGTAGCTCAGCTGGTAAAGAATCCGCCTGCAATGCGGGAGACACTGGTTCGGTTCCTAGGTTGGGAAGATCCCCTGGAGAAGGGATAGGCTACCCACTCCATTATTCTTGGGTTTCCCTGATGGCTCACACAGTAAAGAATCCACCCACAAAGTGGGAGACCTGGGTTTGATCCCTGGGTTGGGAATCCCCTGGAGGAGGGCATGGCAACCCACACTAGTATTCTTGCCTGGAGAATCCCCATGGACAGAGGAGCCTGGCGGGCTACAGTCCCTGGGGTCACAAAGAGTCAGACACAATTGAGCGACTAAGCGCAGCACAACCCGTTCCCTAAGAAGGGGGTTTTCTACAAGTAAGGTTAAAACTCACTGTTGTTATGCTC
Organism: Capra hircus; assembly: GCF_001704415.2. Taxonomy (NCBI): domain Eukaryota; kingdom Metazoa; phylum Chordata; class Mammalia; order Artiodactyla; family Bovidae; genus Capra; species Capra hircus. The sequence goes on along the minus strand of NC_030823.1, from coordinate 67,996,171 downwards.
ATGTACGAGAGTCAAGGTTCCCATGGACACTTCTGGAACATTATTTACTTGAAAAGGGCCATACATCCCAAGCACCAGTAGCCCAGGGAGGAAGCATCAGCGCCGGGAGGCAGATTGGGATACAATTTCAACAAAACTGCCCCGAGCACCCTCCCAGGTCCAACCTGGAAGACTGTCTTTGAAAGAGCTCGGTCCATACAGAAATCATACACATTTGCGGCTATCTGCTTACATGGATTTGTTGTGCTGACCCTCCATCCATTCATTTCACAAGAATTTCCTTAGAATCACTATGATTGCCCTTTTTGACTTCTCTTATGGGGAACAGTTCAGTACCACGCTCAGAGTGGATGCCATCTGTAGATGTTGGGAACAGAGCAAGTGGGCACGAAAAAAAAATTACATAAGTCCTTTGAACCACAGAAAACGTCCTAGAGCTTTGTTCTGTTTTTTCTCCATACTACCTTCTGCTCAAGCAAGGCATTGAACAGAGGATGCAGAAATAGCAAGGCTGGCCCTGTTATTAATATTTGTGGAAGGGGAATGAGCAAGACTAAACTGAAGGCCACTGAGGCCCACAGTTCTGGGATGGTTTCTGTGGAAGGAAACAGTCAGGAAGAAGTTCTGCTTCTTGTTGCCCACTTCTGATGACCCTTCAGGACTAACCTAATCCCATTAGCTGCTGCTCCTTATGAAGTATCCTTTCTGTCTGCCTAAATGGAGGAGACCCAGGTTCCATCCCTGGGTCAGGAAGATCCCCTGGGGAAGGGTCAGCTGCCCACTCCAGTATTCTCACCTGGAGAAGTCCATGGACAGAGGAGCCTGGAGGGCTACAGTCCATGGAGTCACAAAGAGCTGGACATGACTGAGCGACTAACGCTTTCACTTTTCTACCTTTGGTTTAAACTAAACCAGATATCACCAAAAGTTGGTTTTGTTTTAAACCTTCTCCCTCCATTTTAGGATCTGAATTCAAATTATGAGCTTAGTCCATATCACCTCCTATAGGAAGTTACCCCCAAAGACACTAGGTAAAATACAACAAAAAGAAAATAAACGATCCAATCATAAGATAAACACGCATTTGGTGTATGCTTTCCCCGAAGAAGACATAGAGATGGCACAGGAAAAAAATACTCCACATGTCATCAGGGAAACGTAAATTAAAACAACAATTTCACATATCTATTAGAATGGCTAAAATCCAAAACACTGACACCACCAACTGCTGGCAAAGATGTGGAGTGTCAGGAACTCTCATTCACTGCTGGCAGGAACACAAAGTGGCACCGCCTCTTTGGAGCTCAGTTTGACAAGCTTTACACAAAGCTCAACATGCTCCTACCATATGATCAAGCAATTGCTCTCTTTGGTATTTACCCAAAAGAGCTGAAAACTTACATCCACAGGAAAAAGAAAGAAACTTGCACGTGGATGTTTATAGCAGCTGCATTTATAACTGCAGTAAGAGAAGAGATACACTGTGGTATACCTAAACAATGGGATATTATTTAGCACTAAAAAGAAATGAGCTTTCATCCCATGAAAAGACCTGGGGAAGGCGTAAAAGTATATCACTAAGTGAAAGAAGTCAGTTTAAAAAAGCTACATATCCCACGTGCTGTGCCAAGTCACTTCAGTTGTGTCTGACTCTTTGTAACCCTGTGGACTGTATCCCACGAGGCTCCTCTGTCCATGGGATCCTCCGGGCAAGGATATTGGAGTCGGTTGCCATGCCCTCCTCCAGGGGATCTTCTGACGCAGGGATCGAACCTGTGTCTCTTACATCTCCTGCATTGTGGGTGGATTCTTTACCACCAGCGCCACCTTGGAAGCCCACATATTCTATGCATGATTCCAACTACACGACTTTTTGGAAAAGGCAGAACTGTGCTGCAACATTGTGATTCTTAAGAAAAACATATATCTGGCTGTTGGGATGACCAAAGGATATTTCTTATATATATTTGGGCTTTGTCACAGTTCTTGGCTCAGGGTTCCCAAAACCTTTGGAATTTCCTGAGTGTTAAGAGTATACAAGGTGTCTTTTGTTATTTAATGAGGTGGCTTTGGGGAAAGCATCTAAGGATGGGGCTGATTGCCAGTGGAACCAATTCTGTGATTGATCCCTGTGATAGAACTTGCAGTCCCACAGCCCTTGACATCCAGGAAGGAGAAGGGGGTTGGGTTTGAATCAATTTCAATGGCCAGTGATTTAATCCCTCATGCCTATGCAATGAAGCCATAAAACACACACAAGGATGGGATACAGAGAGCATTCAGGCTGATGGCCACGTGGAGATGCAGAGAGCACGCCTAGAGAGTGCTTTCCTCATGCCTCGTCCTCTGCCTCGCTCCCATATGGCTGTTCCTGAACCATATCTTTTTATAATAAGCCACTACTCTAGCATTTTACTTAAAATCCTTCTCTGAGTTCCATGAGTTGCTCTAGCAAATTAATTGACCCAAAGGAGAAGTTCACAAGAACGTCTAAATTATAGCCAGTTGATTAGAAGCTTAAGTAACAACCTGGGTTTTCAATTGACTCCTAGGGGCTTGGGCACAGGCTTGTAGGACTGAATCCTTAAGCTGTGGAATCTGATAGTATCTCTGGGTCGATAGTGGCAGAAACGAGTTGAGTGCAAGACACCGAGCTGGTGTTCCAAGAATCGCATGTTGATATGTGGCTCAGATGGTAAAGCATCTGTCTACAATGCAGGGGACCTGGGTTCAGTCCCTGGGTTGGGAAGATTCCCTGGAGAAGGAAATGGCAATCCACTCCAGTACTATTGCCTGGGAAATCCCATGGACAGAGGAGGCTGGTGGGCTACAGCCCATGGGGTCGAAAAGAGTCAGACATGACTGAGCGACTTCACTTCTCTTCATGGGAACCTCCACCCCTATATCGGAAATTGGGTTCAGGAATTCATTTACATTGATACAGTAAAAAAAAAAAAAAAAAGTCAGTGGTTGTCAGGCGTTATAGGGAGGAAGGATGAACAGGCAAAGCATAGAGGATTCTCAGGGCAGTGAGACTACTTTGTTTGATACTAAAATGATGGATTCATGTCACTATAGGGTTTCCCAGGTGGCGCAGTGGTAAAGCACCTGCCTGCCAGTACAGGAGGTATGGGTTCAATCCCTGGGTTGGGAAGATCCCCTGGAGTGGGAAATGGCAACCATTCCAGTATTCCTGCCTGGAAAATTCCATGGGGTTGCAGAGTCAGACACCACTGAGCACATACACAGAGCACACATCACTACAAATTTGATCAAAGCCATTCACCAAGAGTGAACTCCAGTGCAAGTTATGGCCTTTGGGTGACTATGATGCATTGTTGTAGGTTAATGAGCTGTGGGGGGGGGGGTGTTCTTAATAGGGGAGGCTCTGCATTCATGGGGGCAAAGCGTATATGGGCAATCTCTGTGCCTCCCGTTCAATTTTGCTGTGAACCTAAAACTGCTCTGAAGAAGTAAACTCTTTTCCTTTTTTTTAAAGTTTGTGGTTGGTGAAGGTAACCCAAGGAGAAGAGAATGGGAGACAAGTCCTTGGCCGTTTCTTTAAAGAATACTTTTCAAAGCCAAGCCTGCTCTTCGTTTACAGAGAAGTATGCCCAGATCCCAACATTCTTTAGAAACACTTCTGTTCAGTCCCTTCCAGATGTCTTACTTATTACTAATTCTATAATTAAATGCAGAACTTTCGGGGTGAGAATGATATTTCTGTTCATTTTTTAAAAGAAGTATTTGAATGTTCCTTTCTTCTGTAACCATATACATTTCAAACTTAAATCCTGAGTTAAAAGATAAACTACTTCTCATGAGCATCCCAAAGGATTTCCTTTTAAATCCAGCAATTTCTACACTTAGCCTTCATTTCTTTGGATTTTCCCAACAGGACTGCACATCATTTCCGGCCCTACCCTCAACTCCAGTCTCTCCCAGCCTTCAGCATATGCCTTAGCATGCAGTTCTTTCTGAGGGCAGGTCAGACAGGAAAAGCTTCCATCAACTCAGCAGGAAACCGGTAGACTCATGTTCTGCCTCCTTCCTTGACCACCACTTTCCCCCATGCCCCCCGCATGGAAAATCCAGCATATATTGTGGGAAGAGATGGAGAAAGATGAGTTAGCTGTGGAGGAATACTTCACAGGAAAGATATGGGACATTTGGGAACATTCATGTTACCAACTAGTCACTCCACAATCTCACTTTACTGAACCCTTAGATGGAATAAGAGGTCATCAACCAAGCCAGTCTCTCAGTACTTTGATCATCTTGCGCCTTTGCTGATACAGTGAGAAGTATCATCATAAATTTGAATCCAAAGACTTAAACTTTGCAAGAAGCTTATTTCAACTGGATTCATTTACTGAAATTGTTGATTACCACTTTAGCAAATGCCTGGTGCTATTGCTAAGATGCTGGCAATAAAAAGATGAATTTAAACAAAAAAAATTTTTTTGCCCTAATGAAAATGGAGAAACTCCAGCCTACTGCTCTGAAAAACAGTCTCTTTCAGAGAAACTCATCATAGAAATAATTTAGAAAATTTAGGACAGTAGAAGAAAATATTAATAACCCACAAAACACAAGGCACATCCTGGTAAAGTTTCAGAATATTTGGTATTTGGGAACTAAGAAGGAGAAGAGGGTGACAGGATGACATGGTTGGATGGTATCACCGACTCAATGGACATGAACTTAACGAATATTTGAAGAGCAAATGATTGAATGAGTGAATGAATGCATACATGTATCCACCTTAGCCCCAAGCCTCTCCAGATAGCCCAGAACCAGTTCAGTCACAGGGAAGGGAAATGCAATGAACCCTTGACTCATGGACTTGGTACCTGGGGCAGAATTCATTAATTGCCAATAAATACTATTCTTTCATTCCTTAATATTGAATCTTGAGTTTTAGCCAAGCACATGGCCTTTGTGAGAGCTGGACTATAAAGAAAGCTGAGCACCAAAGAATTGATGCTTTTGGACTGTGGTGTTGGAGAAGACTCTTGAGAGTCCCTTGGACTGAAAGGAGATCCAACCAGTCCATCCTAAAGGAAATCAGTCCTGGGTGTTCATTGGAAGGACTGTTGTTGAAGCTGAAACTCCAATACTTGGGCCACCTGATGTGAAGAGCTGACTTATCTGAAAAGACCCTGATGCTGGGAAAGATTGAGGGCAGGAGGAAAAGGGGACGACAGAGAATGAGATGGTTGGATGGCATCACCGACTCAGTGGACATGAGTTTGGGTAAACTCGGGGAGTTGGTGATGGACAGGGAGGCCTGGCATGCTGCAGTTCATGGGGTTGCAAAGAGTCGGGCACGACTGAGCGACTGAACTGAACTGAACTGAACTGAACTGATGCTGGGAAAGATTGAGGGCAAGAGGAGAAGGGGACGACAGAGGATGAGGTGGTTGGATGGCATCACCGACTCAGCGGACATTAATTTGGGTAAACTCCAGGAGTTGGTGAAAGACAGGGAGGCCTGGTGTGCTGTGGTCCATGGAGTCGCAAAGAGTCAGACACAACTGAGCAACTGAACTGAACTGAACTGATGGCCTTTATGAAGACTACATTTCTCTCCTGCTGGCACTTCTGAGATTAGGACTTCCTCCAACACTACTTCTTGTCTATTTAGTCTCCTTTTCCTGGCCTCCAAAGGCAAACTCATCCTACTGCTGATTAAGCCATGCTTTAATGTTTCACTTTTGGTTGTCAAGACCAGTTGTGATGCTTGCCAATAAACTGGGAAGATGAGCAATTCCAGGGAAGTGGACACCTGACTGGTGCCACTGTGGGCTTCCAGATTGGGCCAAGTGTGGATATCTATCCCAACAGATGTTTAAGAAATGTCCTTTGGGAGTTTATGGCTAACTACAGTAACTCAGATGACTTTTACCCAAAGTAGAACTAGATGATCTAATTCCTTGGTTCTTTTTTTTTTTTTTTAATTTTATTTATTTTTTTATTTTTTAAATTTTAAAATCTTTAATTCTTTTACTGGTTTGTCTATTGGAAAAAAAAAATCTCTATTCCTAAAATTTATTTTAAAACAAGCTTATTGTCTAAGAAAGTTTTCAGGATTTCTCTTCCTCACATCTTGAGAATACTAGGATTCACATTGCAGGCCATCTCATCTACCTATCAACTCAAGCCTCTGGTAGTTTTTGAAATATCCATGATGGTAGAAGTAATAAAACTGAGAAGAACAACAAATGGATAGAATCCCCATGAGAAAGTGACAAATAAAGGGTCATTTTAGGTAGGAAAATTTCTTTAGATAAAGTTTTTCCATATCAAACCACACACAGAAACCACAGAAAAGCTACTAGACCATCCTGTATCATTAACTTGATATCCCTTTCAAAGGCCTGATTCTATTTAAAACAGAAACTTTCTTCCCCACTGTATTAGTTTGCTAGAGCTCCCATAACAAAGTACCAAAGACTAGGGAGCTTAAACAACTTAAATTTATTTTCGCACAGTCTGGAGGCTAGAAATCCAAGATGCAGGTGCTGGCAGGTTGCTACTTCGGGGTCTCTCTCCTTGTGTGTAAGGTCTCCTCGCTGTGTCCTCATGTGGCCTTTCCTCTGCGCACTCACATCCCTGCTGTCTCTTTGTATATGAAAAGTTCCTCTTCCCAACCTAGCAGCCTCATTTAACCATAATCTTAATTACCTCTATAAAGGTCTTATCTCCGGACTCACATGCTGAGGTACTGGAACCCTGAGGCATTGGGGCTTCAACACATGAAGTGGGAAGAGGACATATAATTCAATCCATAACGTGCACTTTTCCTTCATTAAACAAATACTGGGATCCTTCAACATGTGAAGAAGCAAGAAGGTCATCTCACTCACAGGGAGCAGGGAGGAAACCTTGAGCACCAGAGTGTGAAACTGTGTGTGACACATGGCAAGAGGAACACACCCAGAGTGTCACGTGCCTAAACATGAGGAAGTCATGTGAGAGAAGAGTCGTTTGGAACCATATCCTGGACGGCGAGGAACGGGAGCATAGGTTTGTAGGCTAGCAGTGGGAACTCAAAGGTCTGGGAGGCCCAGGGAGGCAATGCCAGTGGAGGGGGCTGGGCAGTGGTGATGCACACTCGGAGTGTGGTAAAGACAGTGGGATGCACGTGGCTCGGGGACTGTGCCCTCTCCAAGCTGGATGGGCGCTGCTCAGCTCCAAGGCCCAGAGACACTCACTCTCACCAGGTTTTGCTATTCTCCCAAAGAAGGCAAAACCGAAGGGAACGTCAGCTGGTACAGCCACTGTGGAAAACATATGGAATTTCCTCAAAAAACAAAAAATAGAGTCACCATAAGACCCAGCAGTCCCACTCCTGGGCATATATCCAGACAAAACTGTAATCCACGCCCAGATCACACCCAGACCAGATAAACCAAAAACATTGGTGGTAGGACCCAGGAATCAATATGTTTTTAGGGGAATTAAACAAGGATTTAAGACCTGAACTGGCATTTTCTGAGATCTTGTTCAAAATGCACTCTGGGCCCACCACATCAGAATCTGCGTGGAAGAAGAGTTCCAAGCAATTTATTTTATTTTATTTTATTTTCTTCATATACTTTATTTTTTTATTTTATTTTTTATTTTTTTTTTAATTTTTTATTTTTTTTAAATTTTAAAATCTTTAATTCTTACATGCATTCCCAAACATGAACCCCCCTCCCACCTCCCTCCCCACAACATCTCTCTGGGTCATCCCCATGCACCTGCCCCAAGCAAGCTGCACCCTACATCAGACATGGACTGGCGATTCAATTCTTACATGACAGTATACATGTTAGAATTCCCATTCTCCCAAATCATCCCACCTTCTCCCTCTCCCTCTGAGTCCAAAAGTCCGTTATACACATCTGTGTCTTTTTTCCTGTCTTGCATACAGGGTCGTCATTGCCATCTTCCTAAATTCCATATATATGTGTTAGTATACTGTATTGGTGTTTTTCTTTCTGGCTTACTTCACTCTGTATAATCGGCTCCAGTTTCATCCATCTCATCAGAACTGATTCAAATGAATTCTTTTTAACGGCCGAGTAATACTCCATTGTGTATATGTACCACAGCTTTCTTATCCATTCATCTGCTGATGGACATCTAGGTTGTTTCCATGTCCTGGCTATTATAAACAGTGCTGCGATGAACATTGGGGTACATGTGTCTCTTTCAATTCTGGTTTCCTCGGTGTGTATGCCCAGAAGTGGGATTGCTGGGTCATAAGGTAGTTCTATTTGCAATTTTTTAAGGAATCTCCACACTGTTCTCCATAGTGGCTGTACTAGTTTGCATTCCCACCAACAGTGTAGGAGGGTTCCCTTTTCTCCACACCCTCTCCAGCATTTATTGCTTTCAGATTTTTGGATCGCAGCCATTCTGACTGGTGTGAAGTGGTACCTCATTGTGGTTTTGATTTGCATTTCTCTAATAATGAGTGATGTTGAGCATCTTTTCATGTGTTTGTTAGCCATCCGTATGTCTTCTTTGGAGAAATGTCTATTTAGTTCTTTGGCCCATTTTTTGATTGGGTCGTTTGTTTTTCTGGAATTGAGCTGCAGAAGTTGCTTGTATATTTTTGAGATTAGTTGTTTGTCAGTTGTTTCATTTGCTATTATTTTCTCCCAAAAAAAAAAAAAAAAAGTTCCAAGCAATTTAAATGCACATTAAATTTTCAGAAGGAAGCACTGAGAGCCTAAAGTGGGCTTCAAAAGTCTGGCTTTATCTTCCAAATTTCACATTTATTAATTATGCAAACGTGGAGGCTGACAGAGAGAGAGAACTAGTAGGGTTGAACATGAAAGAGGGAAGAGGAATTTAGACTGATGCAGTGAGCAAAACCCACCCTTGGGTCTGAAGGCTACGCTTTTACTTCTAGCGAGTTCTTGGGTGCCTCATTTCAGTTCATCTGCTTTTCCTCAGATTATCAGAAGATAACTGGCCCTCTCTTCTGTGAAAGAAAAAATTTATTCATGACACTCATTAAAACAGGAAGGCCAGCTTTATTCAGGGGGACTACTGTGATAGATACAGGGACTACCGCACTGGGGTTTTGCAGTAGGGGAGAGAGATGAGCTCAGCCTTGAAAGCGATAAGGAAAAGGGGGGCTTTTAGAGTCAATGAGAAGGGGGAGAGGTGGGAGGTCAGTGGATGGAAATTTACTACAAGGAAACATCACAGGTAAGAGGGGATTCTGGTTGAATTAACTTAACAAGATTCTTGCTGAAGTCAGAGAAATCAGATATTACACCCAGGCAAAGGTGGGGAATGAGCAATCTGGGTAGATACAGGAGTGCGATTGGATGGGGGAGTCTGCTAATCCAGCTTGGCAGGAAAAGTCCAGGCCTAGCTGGGAAGAGAACGCAGAGGAGCCTGGCTGAAGCTCCATCAAGGAGAGGCCATCCCCTACCCAGTCCAATCTCCGTCTGGAGACTAAGGAAGCAGAGAAGGGCCCAGCAGTTAAGACTCAACTAAACGTGGACCCAGCTTCATACAAACAGCTGGCATTCCGCAAATGCTCACCACTGTCGCTGGGCTGGATGCTTAACCATCTGGGAGGCAGGTGAAAAAGAGAAAAAGATGACGGGTGGTCCAGAGCACGTCCTGCGGCCCAACTCTGCAGGCCCTTCACCTCTTCAGCCCTCTCGGTTTCCCATGTTGACGTGGAGTGAATGAAATCTGGAGAAATTCGACTCTCGCGTTCTGGTCTCAGTCACAGCCTCGCACACGTAGCCCCAGCGCCTGCTCTTTCCTCCCGCCCGCTCCCGCTGGTGCTGCCCTGCTCTCTGCCGCCTCCTCACCCCGGCGCCGGGGCCAGGCGGCCTGGCTCTGGGGAGGCACCGACAGTGCGTGCTTTCAGCTCTGCAGCCCTGCCTCATCGCCCTCTGCTCCCACAACAAGGCCTTTGACCGCTGCTCCACCGTCATCAGGTTCCTCTCTGATGCCTGTGTTAATGCTCAGGGGAAGCCGGCTCAGCTGTTTGCCTCCTTTCCTTTCCGCTCAGTTTCTCCCCGTTGAATATTTCTCAGTGTGTGCTGCGTGCTCATCTGTCAGGCCTTTCTTGGCTCCATTTTAAAAGAAGCCTGAGCATCTTACACGTGGTTTGCCACTCTCGGGCCTGGTCATTCAGAAGCAGGATAAGAAAGAAAAGTTGTACGGAAACCTACCTGATTAGCCATCAGGACGCTGGTGGCTTCAAACCGTAGACCATTGGCTCTGCCCCTTTATGTGAGTTGACCAAGTCTGCCCTTCAAACCTGCTAGTGTTTCCTATTAAATGACTCTTTTAGGGGTCAATCCTTGTCATTTAAGGAGCTCATCAAAGGCTCTCCCGACCCCAAATACTTTGTTTCATGGTCCAATAATACCTGAAATTTCACTCTTTAGAAGTTATTAGATTTGAACCAAAGGAATGGGCGCAGTTAGCTTTTGGAGAATTTGCATAAGAAAGCAAGGATTGGTATCTCTTTGGATTGGGGACCTCTGTTGACAGAGGGTGAGTAAGACGGAGAAAGGATCTTTAAAGTCCTAACATGGGACAGGTGAGTGGATAGGTGGGGGCAACGTGCCACTTCACAACCTCGCCTGGAGGCAGCTGTGATTTTAAGGAAAAAAATGTTATCCTCTCCCATTCCCCAAAATCATTTCTCATGGTTTCTTTCCCTCCCGACGCAGCCAATATTCAACAAATACATATTAAAAGCTGAAAGTTCTGGCCAGAGAACAAAGAGAAAGTGCAACAAAAAGGTAAAAATGAGAGTAAATGGGTCACCAATCTTAAATACTTTCTAGATTCAGAGATACAAGCCACCACAGATCGCAAACATATAGATCTTGCCTTTAAACTTACAGTTTAAGGTAGGAGGAGACACAGAAGTGGGACAGGGAGGGGAGAGCAAATATATATATATGTATCCACACACTCACATATAGTAATACACACTATGTACATATTTCTCCTCATACATCTCTTTACACCTTAGACTGTAAGATTATACACATACATATACATAGTGTTCAACACATTGAAAGTCAAAAAAATAACCTCTCCATCGTTACTGGTGCTTCCTCGGTAGCTCAGCTGGTAAAGAAACTGCCTACAATGCAGGAGACTCCGGTTTGATTCCTGGGTCGGGAAGATCCCCTGGAGATGGGAACAGCTGCCCACTCCAGTATTCTGGCCTGGAGAATTCCATGAACTATTCCATGGGGTCGCAAAGAGACATGGCTGAGTGACCATCATTACTGATCAAACAAAGTCTGAATCCCATGGGTTAATGGAACTGTCCATCACCCACCATCTCCTCTTGGATTCCTTTAGTAGCCTCGGCTCAACACAACTGTCGACTGTCTCCTCCTCTCTGTTTTATTATTGTTTCTCCTCCAACTCTTCTGTTTTCTCCTTATATTCCTTTGTCACATGCTAACCATCCAGGATCTGTTCTTCAAGTCTTTTAACTTTTCCCTCATGATTGCCTTTTTTGTGTTTTTGTTTGTTTGGGTTGGTTGGCGTTTATCTTTTGCTTTAAGATTTTTTCTTTCACCTGGTCTTGCAAATTATCATTTGAATCTGAACAGTGTCCATCCTCGTCTTCAAATTGTTTACTAAGCATTTTCGCTCACAAGTCACAGTTTTTTTATGTAAATTCTATTTTGAGCTATCCTTAAATCCCCATAAGTGGTCTTATTTTCTTAATGAAGTTGGGCAAATGTCTCGCAGGCTGCTCTACCTTGCTCCCATTGTCTTGTTTGCTCACCTCTTATCTGGCGGAGGGGCACACTTGTTCGTGTCATCTTTCTTTGTCTGCTCTTTGGGACCTCTCCCAGTTGTTGGAACTCCCATGGAGTCCAAGGTCTTAATTGCTCTGAGCCGCCTGCCAGCCCGGCAGCTATTTGAATCAGGACTGACAACTAGGTTTAGTGATGGGAATGATGGGGAAGTGGGATGAAGTCAGGTTGCCATCTGGCCCCAAATCCCCTAGAAAACTAGCGGCACTGAGTATTTAAATCGCACTCCACCGTACTTTCAAGAATCCTAAGAGTCAATGATCTGGATTCGAATGCCATGCTTTCTTCACCATCTGAGTGATCTTGAGCAAGTCCTTTAAAACACAGGGTTCCCCTTCCTCATTTATCAATTCAAGATTAACCACACTGCCCTACTTGCCGCCAAGGGTTTGTTATGAGGATCAGGTAAACCAGTAACTCTCAGTTGTAAATGCTGATATGTCTTTGTGACTGCTATTATTCCTAACCCTAGCTCTTTTTCTTTCTTTTTTTTTTTTTAAGCTAAAGTAATAGGGACAGAAGAGGAAAACACTTGAAAAAATTTTGAAATATTACATTCAGCTCCTAGAACTCTATGGAGAATTGCCTACAAACAGAACAATCATAACATGTTTTTCAGAGGACTACTAATTTACCCCTTTAGCACACACTGAAGACAGGGAGAAGGCAGAAGAAAGGCAACTGTAGAAACACACCAATGCCTGCTCCCTCCCTCCCTATGAAACAGGGAGCAGGGAAGATAACAGTAAGTTGGGGGGGGGGCGGCAGGAAGTGAGGACAGATTGAGCATAGCAGCTTGGGGATCAGAGACATGATCTTTCACACCAGCTACCATTTATGTGAATGTGGGCAAGCTTTTTATCTCTCTGAACTTATTTTCTCATTTGTAAAAAGGGCAAATAATATACTAGCATTGCCATGAGGTTTTGTGAAAATAAAGTCAAATTCCTGACATCATAAATTCTTCATTAATGGGCTTAAGTCATATATGTATTTCCTTTTTCAGACTATCCACACCACATGTGTTTTACTTTGCAGACTTTCCTTTTTTTGTTTCCTTTTTCTAACTTAAACCCGCAACCCATGACTTGCAGTTTAAGGGTGGAAGGAGGGAAATCCCTGTTTTGAGTTATAAAACAATAGCACTACTGTGATGGGCTTGAATGATAAGCTTATCCTCTGTCAAGAAAAAAATAAAGTGAAATTAACATTCCTATTAGCTGAATACAGGTCCCAGAGAGACTGGCAAGTGTCACTACGTCATCATGGGGACACACTGACAAACAAGGACACAGAGTGCCTGGTGCCATTCTCTAGGCCTAATTATAGAGTCTTTAATTCCCTGGCCTACTTTGGCAGGGATGGCCCCCAGAACAGATTTGTGCAGACAAATAAAGCTTCTGCATCTTAACACTTGGCTTGACAGCCAACAAGGCTTACTGGACACCTGCTTAGTGCTAAGTACCAAGCATTAAGGGGAATCAAAAGAAATTAAAGAAGTGGTCCCTGCCCTTGAAGAGCTTATGGTCTGTGTGGTCAAATTGCTTCTATAGTCTTGCCTTAAATATATATGTATGTACATATAAATTTATACATGTATATTTTTCACACAGTTTGGATTTCACAGACACTTATTTTAGAAACCTTAAATTTTACATTATTCAATCCTTTCCTTTTCATAGTTGAGGTAACTATGAGGCTCGCAGAGTTTGTGTGGCTTGTTTATGCAAAAATTATATTATTTAAGGGAAAAGAATAAGGACTTCCCCAGTGGTCCAGTTGTTTAGACTCCTCAGTTCCAACTCAGGGGGCACAGGTTCAAGTCTCTGGTTGGGGAACTAAGATCTGGCATGCCCTGCAGCATGGCCAAAAATTTAAAAAAGAATAAATGCTATTTTCCACGTACAGACCTAACAGAGTTCTTCACAATCATATTAGCGTCCTTTGACCACTTCAGGCATGCTGAATGGGGCACAGGACCCAGTGTTTATCACATCTTTGTTTTCCTTTGCACCAAGACACAGATACAGAAGTCTGGCTTAAAGGAAGAAAGCGAAGCCTTTTCCAAAGCTCATCCAAAGCCTTCAAAAGGTTTTATTTCTTTTAATCCGAATGGCCATGCCAACATTAGCTCCCCATTCGCAGAACTCTCCACACCGCCTCTCACTCGGGCTATAATTAAATCCTCCAAGCGAAGAGTGATGCCTGCAGGAGGGCAGATGCGGTTCCCATCCTCATTCCCACACGGATTGGTTCTGTGACTAAGTGCTTTACAATCATTTCTAAACCACTCCCAGTCAAGGCTTCCTGGTCTGTAAAGTTAGGATCACAATTCCTCGTCCAGGGATGTCACCTTGAGCTAGTAAAGAACCCAGCTGGGGGAGCATTCAGGGAGCAGAGGGTCCACACTCCTCACCTGGTTTTCCCCGGTGACCTTCCCTGTTGTCGTGACCTTCCCTGTTGTGACCTCTTTTGAGAAAGAAGCAGGTTCTGTTCTGGGCTCTTGGTAGAAGTGTGCAGAGAGGCTCCAGAAACCTCTAGAGACAAGGTAACCGAGTTTTACCTTCTGTTCAGAATAACAGCCCTTGTTGTTCAGTAGTTCAGTCGTGTCCAACTCTGCAACCCCATGGGCTGCAGCACACCAGTCTTCCCTGTCCTTCACTGTCTCCTGGTGTTCGCTCAAACTCATGTCCATTGAGTCAGTGATGGTGTCTAACCATCTTATCCTCTACTGCCCACTTCTCCTCTTGCCTTCAATCTTTTCCAGCATCAGGATCTTTTCCAATGAGTCAGCTCTTCACATCAGGTGGCCAAAGTTTTGGAGCTTCACCTTCAGCATCAGTCCTTCCCGTGTATATTCAGGACTGATTCCCTTTAGGATTGACTGGTTTAATTTCCTTGCTGTCCAAGGTATTCTCAAGAGTCTTCTCCAACATCAACTTTCAAAAGCATCAATTCTTCAGTGCTCAGCCTTGATTATGGTTCAACCTTCACATCCATACACGACCACTGGAAAAACCATTAGTTCAGTTCAGTTCAGTCACTCAGTCATGTCCAACTCTTTGCAAGCCCATGGACTGCAGTACACCAGGCCTCCCTGTCCATCACCAACTCCCAGAGTCTACTCAAATTCATGTCCACTGAGTCAGTGATGCCATCCAACCATCTCATCCTTGGTTGTCCCCTTCTCCTCCCGCCTTCAATCCTTCTCAGCATTAGGGTCTTTTCCAGTGAGTCAGTTCTTCGCATCAGGTGGCCAAAGTATTGGAGTTTCAGCTTCAGCATCAGTCCTTCCAATGAATATTCAGGACTGATTTCCTTTAGGAAGGACTGGTTGGATCTCCTTTAGGTCCAAGGGACTCTCAAGAGTCTCCTCCAGCACCACACTTCAAGAGCATCAATTCTTCAGATCTCAGCTTTCTTTAGAGTTCAACTCTCACATCCATACATGACTACTGGAAAAACCATAGCTTTGACTAGATGGACCTTTGTTGGCAAAGTAATGTCTCTGCTTTTGAATATGCTATCTACGTTGGTCATAGCTTTTCTTCCAAGGAGCAAGCATCTTTTAAGTTTGTAACTGCAGTCACCGTCCATAGTGATTTTGGAGCCCAAGAAAATAAAATCTGTCACTGTTTCCACTTTTCCCACATCTGTTTGCTATGAAGCAATGGGACCAGATGATATGATCTTAGTTTTTTGAATCTTGAGTTTTAAGCCAGCTTTTTGACTCTCAAGATGTTTTACCTTCATCAGGAGGCTCTTTAGTTCCTCTTCACTTTCTGCCATTAGAGTGGTATCAGCTGCATATCTGAGATTGTTGATATTTCTCCTGGCAATCTTGATTCCAGTTTGTGATTCATCCAGCCTGGCATTTCACATGATGTATTCTGCATATAAGTTAAATAAGCAGGGTGACAATATACAGCCTTGGTGTACTCCTTTCCCAATTTTCAACCAGTCTGCTATTCCATGTACGGTTCTAACTGCTGCTTCTTGGCCTGCATACAAGTTTCTCAGGAGACAGGTAAGGTGATCTGGTATTCTCGTCTCTTTAAGAATTTTCCACATCTGTTGTGATCCACATAATCAAAGGCTTTGGCATAGTCAAAGGCTTTAGCATAGTTACTGAAACAGAAGTAGATGTTTCTTTGGAATTCCTTTGCCTTTCCTATGATTCAGCAGATGCTGGCAATTTAATCTCTGGTTCCTCTGCCTTTTCTATATCCAGCTTGTATGTCTGGAAATCCTCAGTTCACGTACTGGATTAAAAGATTTTCAGCATTACCTTGCTAGCATGTCAAATGAGCACAATTGTACCGTAGTTTGAACATTCTTTGGCAGTACTCTTCTTTGGGATTGGAATCAAAACTGACCTTTTCCAATCCTGTGACCACTAGCGAGTTTTCTAAATTTGCTGACATATTGAGTGCACTTTGACAGCCTCATCTTTTAGGAGTTGAAATAGTTCAGCTGGAATTCCATCACCTCCACTAGTTTTGTTCATAGTAATGTTTCCTAAGGCCTACTTGACTTCACACTCCAGGGTGTCTGGCTCTAGGTGAGTGACCACACCATTGTGGTTATCCAGGTTATTAAGATCTTTTTAATATAATTTTTCTGTGTATTTTTGCCACCTCTTCTTAGTCTCTTCTGCTTCTATTAAGTCCTTACCATTTCTGCCTCTATCATGCCCATTCTTGCATGAAATAGTCCCTTGATATTTCCAGTTTTCTTGAAGTGATCTCTAGTCTTTTCCATCCTATTATTTTCCTCTATTTCTGTGTTGTTCACTGAAGACTTTCTTGTCTTTCCTTGTTATTCCCTGGAACTCTACATTCAGTTGGGTGTATATTTCCCTTCCTCCCTTGCCTTTCACCTCTCTTCTTTCTCAGCTATGTGTAAATCCCCCTCAGACAACCATTTTGCTTTCTTGCCTTCCTTTTTCTTTGGGATGGTTTTGGTCATCGCCTCCTGTACAATGTTATGAACTTCCATCCATAGTTCTCCAGGCACTCTACCAGATCTAATCCCTTGAATCTATTTGTCACTTCCTGTATAATCATAAGGAACTTGATTTGGGTTATACCTGAATGGCCTTGTGGTTTTCTCTACTTTCTTCAATTTAAGCCTGGATTGCAATAAGGAGCTCATGATCTAGGCCACAGTCAGCTCCAGGTCTTGTTTTTGCTGATTGTATAGAGCTTCTCCATCTTTGGCTGCAAAGAATATAATCAACCTGATTTCAATATTGACCATCTGGTGATGTCAATGACATTGTTATTAGCTGACTAATCCTAATCCCAGTTGTGCCTTGAACTCTTTCCCTTCCCCGACGTTGAGGTTAAAAACAGTAACATACATATATGTAGCATGGAGTGGGAAACTAAAAATAGTCACTATTTCCAGTGACACAGAGAGTGTTTAAAATAATTTACGTTAGCAAAAAGGAAAATAAAAAGTTCTGCAAGGTCTTGAAATTTTGTGGAAAGAAGTAAGACTGAAGTATCTATCACCTATATTTAAAATTCATTTGAGTAACAAATAAAAAAGCCCATTTTGACTTTCAGAAGTGAAAAATAGTTGGGGTTTTTTTTGCACTATATTTCCTGTTATTTTCCAGTTAGGATGTAAAATCTTGGGAATAACTTTTTGGTTTTCCCAAGTGTTCATTGGATTCAAAGCAAATTAGTCAGAGAATCACAACCTGCATAAATCTATCGTCACTGGAGCCCTTGATCTTAGAACACCACTGTGCTGAATCCTGAGATAAATCTTTATGCCAGAAATCCTATTATTTAGAAGTACAACAAAAATAATAATCGGAGATGACATCAGGATGGTGAGAACATTATACTCTTCTTCTCTGTGTATCAGAAGAAGTTAACATCCGCTCATCACTGGCTGAAGCGACAGTATAGGAGCCTGAGAAATATCTGGTTGGCTCCAACATAAATAATTTTCTGTGAGGGGGGAGTTTTTTGTTTTTTTTTTTTCCATTCCACAGCTTCAGAAAGAGTACTAGACATGAGCACAAAACGTCTTCTGAATATGGGGTGGAAATATCATTCAGTAAGTGGAGGTCAGATAAGGATGCACATTCACACTTGTGAAATAGATCCTGCTGGCAGTATACCCAACACTTTGTCAACACGTCCCTTCTCAATTCTTAGAAGCTTTATACAGAGTATCGGTTGGGGGTGAGGGAAGTGAGTGGTTAGGTAGAAGAAATTGGCAAGAGTTCAACACAGATAAAACTGAAGAGATGAGACAAGCGGAGAGGAAACATCTGGAGCACCTGGCAGGGGTCGTTTCAGGCTCCTCGCCTGAAGTAACTCATTCCCGACTCTTCTTCACCATTGGCCTATGATCTGGTTTTTCCTGCTGTTGCAGGTTTGTCTAAAAACAATGGGATAAGAGCAAACATTACCATTCACTTTTAAGATTCACAAGATGTCCTCTCGAGTCTCATGTGGAGATCCTGTTTCAATTAGTCACAACTAGTTGGGGTTTTCACTTATACTGTCTCTCAAAATACCAGTTAATTTGGGTAATCTCCCTGAATCACTCACTGTTGCTGCTGTTCAGTCCCCCAGTCGTGTCCTACTCTTTGTGACCCCCTGGACTGCAGCACCCCAGGCTTCCCTGTCCTTCACCATCTCCCGAAGCTTGCTCAAACTCATGTCCGCTGAGTCGGTGATGCCATCCAACCATCTCATCCTCTGTCGTCTCCTTCTCCTCCTGCCTTCAATCTTCCCCAGCATTAGGGTCTTTTCTAATAAGTCAGGTCTTCACATCAGTTGGCCAAATTATTAGAGCTTCAGCTTTAGCGTCAGTCCTTCCCAGACCTGATTCTCACATCTAAGAGAAATCCCTGCAACTGAGTTTCCTGAATCTGACTAGGCTGAGTCAGGAGACAGTACATTTATCTGGAATGTTCAGAGAAAGGAGTTGTTTAAAATTATTTATTTCATTTTATTTTATTGTGGTAAGAACACTTTACTCTCTCAGATCTTAAGTATAGGATATACTGTTAACTGTAGATACAATGTTGTACAGCAGGTTTCTAGAATTATTCATCTTGCTTAACAGAAATTTTATGCCCACTGAAAAGCAGCTCTCCGATTTCCCCCTCACTCCAGCCCCTAGGAACCACCATTTCTCTCCTTGATTCTCTAAATTTGGCTGTTAAGTATGTCATATCAGGGAATCATGCAGTAGCTACTTGACTGGCTTATTTCACTTAGCATAATATCCTCTAGATTCATCCATGTGACTTGAAGTATGGATGTTTCAATCGGTAGAATCAAGAGTCATTGGATCCTGAAGCCCTGTGAACAAGGCAGACCCTCCAGGCTCATCTGGAAGATGCTTGTAAGTTTTGCAAAGAATCAAGTACTAATGCTGACCCTCAGTTACCTCATAGAGCAATTACATAGAAGAAAGTTTGGTTGGGCTTCCCAGGCTACACAGTGATAAAGAATCTGCCTGCAATGCAGGAGATGGGCTCGATCCCTGGGTTGGGAAGATCCCCTGGAGTAGGAAATTCTTGCCTGGAAAATCCATGGACAGAGGAGCCTGGCAGTCCATGAGGTCGCAAGAGAGTCGAACACCCCCGAACAAACGCACACACCCAAGTTTGGTTGACATACCACAGACATTGCTTTAGAGAACAAGGTTCAGATATCTTTTGACTTGTCTTTTTTTTTTTTCACTTTCTCAAAAATGAAAAACCTAGATACTTATCTGACCCTTTTCCTTTCCCTTTGATTCAGTTACCAATTCTGTGGACATTTCAATCGCAACATGTCAATCCTAGTATATATAAATATAGCTCTTTGGTGACTAAATTAAGTGGGTTACTTTATTAATAGCAAGAATAAGACAAATGAGATCGTGGGAATTTCCGTTTCAATGAATATCACATTACACTTAATTACACATAGAGTCAAGATGAAATTTATACCTATACATCTTTTTCCATATGTTTTCAAGGCATTTCTTACAAATTATTCTCTGTACCACAAACAGTTGCTAAATTACTAAATCAAATTAGTCTCAGCAAATGCCCAAGTCTTTACTTCGTTAGAGTGTTAGTATGTAAAAGAGGTCCTGAAGTAAGTGGGCCATGAACTTATACGTGCAGATCTGTTCTGGATCTCAGAGAAGCTAACTTCAGTCCTATTTGTTGTAATAGCTCTTGAGTGGAATTTTTCTTTGGCACAGATAACATTTTTATGGAATAGCTCATTCTGTAAAAATACCTTTATTTTTTAATGAAAATTAAATGATAATAAAATATGTTAATCTTCTTTCATTTGCGCATAAATTATAAAAGTATTAAGTAACTTTACACTGTTATGTTACCTTCTTTTTCTGTCAATCACATTTATTGTAGAAGACTGGCTTTTATTAAAATGATATTGTTTTACTTAAATGAGTGTTAATTGTGGGGATAAAACAGACTGCAGAGGACTCCATTAGGACAGACAATACAACACTGTTATATCGTATTATACAAATAATCTCTGCTCTGCTACATAGTGATGCTAGTGGGCACGGTCAAGTGCACAACCCGTCTTAAAAACAATCACCAGCCCTGGAACCATGCGACGGTATTTATGTACACTATTCACTGAATTCCAACACCAAACCTGCAAGAAGACACTATTCTACACATTTTCAGATGAAGAAACGGAATCCTAGTGAGATCAAGCAACTTAGCCAGTTAGTACGCAACAGAACGAGAATTTGAACCATAATAACAGTGTTTCTCATTATACCAGTGAGCATCTCCCTGACCAAACACTTTTCCATAATCCAAATACTATTTTTTTAAGTTTCTCTCAGGAATATACAGTTAAGTTTTTCAGAAGCTATGCATTGGCAATACTCTGAACAGCTAATATTAATAGAATGTGGGCTTGTATATTCTTGTATGTAAAAATTATCAGTTTTAATTTCTAATATTCATTTATGGAAATAACCCATATAAACAAAAGCTCTTTGGAGTTCTCAATAATTTTTAAGAGTATGTAAAACAGTTCTGAGATCAGAGAGCTCAAGAACAAAGAATTATATTGGACTACCTTCCACAGATCAAAGACACTCCAACTTCAGAGTCTTAGTAGCCTAGTAAAAAACAGTGATCAAAGTAAAGTAACCTAGTCAATAAGGTATCACCAGAATTAGCAAATAAACAAACGAAAACACAAGGGTCTTTATTGTATTTTATGTGGTGGGAATTTTTCATTTCAAAGTTGAAGAGAGATCACAGGTTGCTTACCAGACGTAAAACTATGTCTGATTTTCACTGAATCATTGATTCTCATTGAGATGCCAAATAAGCTGTTCTTGTGAGACTCCTCATTGATGTCTAACAGAGCAGTTCCCTCCTGTTTGTGACAAAGGTATAAAGCTTAATAGCCAGGGAAGAAGTGGGGAGGGATAAACTAGGAGTTAGGGATTAACAGATACACACTACTATATATACTGTGGCATAGATAAACAAGAAGGCTCTACTGTATAGCATGGGGAACCATATTTAATACCTTGTAATAATACAAGAAAAGAATCTGAAAAAGAACGTATATATATAAAAAACTGAATCACTTGGCTGTACACCTGAAACTAATACAGTGTTGTAAATCAACTCTATGGAAAAAAAATTTATTTCAAGCCTGGTTAAGGATCCAGACTCAGACTGCCTGGTATCAAATCCTGGCTTACCCACATGAAACAAGAGGCAAGTTATACTCACCCTGTTTGAAGCTATTTCCTCATCTACAACATATAATAATACGTATCATCATAATATAATCATTATGAGGTTATTGGGAAGATTAACTGAAATAATGATTCTCAGAAGTGAATGGAATAAAATGTGTAGCACATGGTAATCAGTCAATGCATTTCCGTTATCTTTGCTGTTATTTTTGAGTCAGTTGGTAGCTACACGGACTCCTCAATGTGGTCTTATTTTTTTTTTCTAAACTCCATTCAGGCTTCAGTGAACAGTTGGTTCTTCCTATGGCAAGGAACTAATTCTTCCTCTTCTATAATATCACATTTTTAGCAACAAAGTGACTTATAATAATCAGGAAAAGTTTCAAGAGGCAGCTTAGCTGGTTGCTTCTTCCTTTTTGAAGAACCATCTGTCAAAGACAGTGATTGTGAAGAAGATATAAATTACAGGCTTTGCACTTAGACCATCTCTGCTGAGAACTGTGGCTGTGATTTAGAGTAAACTCTACTGAGTCCCCCTCTGACTCGACTCAGTCCCCCTATGAGCTGTGTTTCCCCTTATGAAAAGGAAAGGGGTTTCTCTACCAAGTTTATAAAGAGCCTTGCCATCATGTCATGCCATGATTTTATATATTCAGATGTCAGCATTATTTCCTCCCTGAAAAATCAAAAGAATAACCAATATGTTCATGACATTATTCTAGGATATTATGTTTAAATAAAATTGAGTACAATTTGCAAACAAGAATCACAAATATTATGAAACATCAATATAAATATATTGTTCCTCACATTTTCCAGGTAATACACAGATTTTAATATGTCCATGGTGTTTTATCCATTTTCTTGAAAATTTCTAATTTATCATAGGAACATAATCTAATCCTAGACTGATTTCCCTCAGGGATTAGTCAACATTTATTTTAATGCCTTTTAAATCTTTGGGTTCATAAAATCTTACATCTCTCAATTTGAATCAAATCTTGATTTCCTGGAAATCCCAGTTAATGTCAACAATCCCTTGAATCCTTAAAGAGTAGCTGATAACTTGTGGAAATATGTGAAACAGAGTAATTTTTAGTGATCATGGCTTTCCCACATGGAAAGCAATATATTTTTGGCTTTGTTTATTCACACATTTTGATGAGGAAAACAAAAACAAACTTTTCACCAAGTCAGTCATCAAATATTCATTGAATACTTTCTCTTTTATGATGTTACAATATTAATAGGCTAATTTATTCAATTATTAATCCCATGAATCTCAATGCTGTAAATCTTTCCTTTGCTGTTGTTGTTGTTTTTTCTCCAGACCATTGTTATTTACAGAGATTGCATTTAGGCTCATTCATTCATAAATGTTCTCGGGACATTTCTATTCCAGCTTTCTATCAAGCTGTCTTGTATTTATTGTATCACTTCCTCCCTCCCATCTCTCATGCGATAATAATGTTCTGCAAGTTGAGAGAGGAATAACCGTCACTGAATTATTGTTGCCATTCTGGATAGTAAACACCAGTGCCAAAGATTAAACCCAATCTATGTCATTTAGAGGGAGGCTCTGGTGCCCTTAGGCAGACATGATGTGATAATAAACTTTTACCATCAACATTATCATCAGTCAAGTATAGTGATCTGGGAGCTCATGGGCTGGACTATTCTAGGGTGACATTTGGATCTGTTTTGCTCATTTGTGTTCCTCTATTTTTGGAGGCGGTCGGGGCAAACGATCATGGAAAAGAAGACAGCCCTACAGTCAGGCCTTTTCACCATGGTTTTTAGAAATAGCCTCAAAAGATCCTCCTTTGAGAACTGGTTAAAGCCAGAAAGATAAGGGGAAGTGAGAAAACACAGAAAGATGTAGGGAAGAATTTGCAAATCAGAATGGTGATCCTTTGAACAAGAGAATTCTAACGGAAGACAATGGCGGGGGGCAGGGGCGAAGAGCAGAGCAGAGGAAAGGGGTGCAAGGGAACCTGGAAACCAAGTGGACAGACGGAGGCAAAAGGGAAGTTTGCAGGTCTTCTTCCAGTGTCGCAACATCAGTGCTGATTGGCTTATGCAAAAGGAGAGTTCTGTGGGGTAATTAACACTATACCTCCAGAGATCTTAGTTTTGACCTGTTTTTAACACTGTCTTCTAGAGACTTTAGAATAATGCTACATAGAAACTGGATCTAAACTTGTACAAGAAAGGCTTCCCTGGTGGCTCAGTGGTGAAGAATCTGCCTGCCAGTACAGAAGATGTGGTTTCGATCCCTGATCCAGGAAGATCCCACGTTCTGCCGAGCAACGGAACACGGGCACCACAACCAATGAGCCTTAAAGCGCTGGATCATAAAGGGTGCACCAGAATTACCCAGTATGCTTCTTGAAACACAAGATTGCCTAGAGCTCCCTGTCTGCCCCTCAACCCACAACCCTAGCTATTGATTTCTCAGGTCTGGAGTGGGGCTAGCAATCCGTACTTTAACCAACACATCCAGGTGATTTTGAGGCCGATGGTTTAAACACTTGAAGAAATATTGCAGACATTGCCCCAGCATCCTTCTTAAATTTCATTCTGTCTTAATGTTTGCCACATTTTGGATTTTCCAGATCTGTAAAACTCAACCTTAGGAAATCAACATCTTTACCATGAAAGTGAAAGTGAAGTCGCTCAGTCGTGTCCGACTCTTTGCGACCCCGTGGACTGTAACCTACCAGGCTCCTCTGTCCATGGGATTCTCCAGGCAAGAATACTGGAGTGGGTTGCCCTTGCCTTCTCCAGGGAATCTTCCCAACCCAGGGATCGAACCCAGTTTCCCACCTTGCAGGCATACGCTTTAACCTCGACACTAAATAAAGCCTCATGTCAGTTTCAAGGAAAATGTGTGTGTGTGTGTGTGTCTGTGTGTCTGTGTGTCTGTGTGTGCACATTGAGAGAGAGATTAGTGCAGAAAAGAAACTATTCAGAGTCCCTTCAACTTGGGTTCCATGTGACTTCACATTTGGACTGTCCTGGGTCTGCCCCTGGTGTTATGGGAGGAGAAATATACATCTTAAAGTGATGAGGGAAATGAAAGCATTATTGCCTGGGCACAGAACCACATTAGTAACTCAAAGTGATGTCAAAGGGGAAGCATTTCTCTTTCCTGAAGGTAAACAAGCTAATTTACATTAGAAAGGATGACTTTTTCCAAGGATGGCCTGAAAAATATATATATCAATAAAAGCAACATGTTGGTTTCCCTTCCTTCATCCAGACCTCACTTGGAGGAAGAACATAGGAAGTCGACTGCAGACATGTCTATGGGTTTCAGTTCCGTGGTGACAGCCTGTGTCTCCAGGTTCTCTGTGCTCAGCGCTGAGGACCCACCTGGGAAAAGCTGGTGTGTCTGCCTAGAAGACACGGAACAGGGAGCTTGGGCACTGCTGTCTGCCCAAAGGCTGGGAAAGTCCCCAGCACAGAAGATGTTCTCAATCAGTATTTGTTGAATGAATTAATTCTCTGACACATTGGTTGTTAATGTTCTTTTCTAAAAGAATTTAACTTTTTAACAACTTTTCATGCATGTACATGCACACACACACAGTAGCTTTGAAATTTTTATACCATTCTAAAATCCCCCCATTTTGCTGATACAGACATAGATATTTTCATATGGTTGTAACTGAGCGTGTGCATTTACAATGCAAAGGTGGTTTCATGACTCTGGGTTTCTTCTCCAAATGTGTTCACGAGTTCCTTTCGTTGCTCTCATCCATCACAGCTGCCTCCTCCACCTCTAGGACGGATAATGCTCCCCTCCACACCTCCTAGAGGCTCATGTCCGCCCTCCCACAGCCTGTGGCATTCAGAACACTATATCTCAATAAAGACGTATCTCCAGAGGATCAAGAGGAAAGAGCTTATTTCAGTTGCCTTAGGGCTGCCTCTGGAGAAGGAAATGGCAACCCACCCCAGTACTCTTGCCTGGAGAATTCCACGGACAGAGAAGCCTGGTAGGCTACAGTCCACAGGGTTGCAAAGAGTCGGACACGACTGAGCGACTTCACTAGGGCTGCCTAGGGATTTTCCGTGGATCCATCCAGCCAGAGGAATTCTTTAGCTCTTTCCTTCTCCTGCAAAGCTATGTGAGCTTTAAGAAATACTGATCAACCCCTTCCTCAGCTCACTTCCTTCTCTCCAAACACACACACACACACACACACACACACCCCTTAATTGTCCAAGACAAGGCCTAATTAATTGCCTCTGGGAATATCCCTCCAAATCTTCATCTTTCCTTCAGAAACATCTTCACTTGACTTTGCAATCAGTGACATAAAAACTAGGTTTTCTTCTCTTCTTGGCTGCAGCTTCTTTCTAAGTCTTTACTTTTAATTTAATGCGGTCTTAAATCCAAAATAGTCCATACCATGTTCATTAAGAAGAAATGAAACACTGGTATTGTCATCCTAGATTGTATATTTTTTTAAATTCTCATTAACAGTTATTTCCATCCTGTGTGACTCTATCAGGTCCTGTCTGAAATCTTGCCCTCTAGCTGTCAAACAGCCCAGAGAGAGCCCTGCAGTGTCCACATGGCAAAAACAAGATAGTGTGACTCCAAATTTGCCTATTGTAGAAGGGCAGAAGTCACTCTTTCATTATCAACCATGGCAAGAAAGCAGCTGGGTCAATGTGGCTCATTCAGGTGAGACGGACAATACAAATTTCCAAATTGCAGTAAACTGAATAACTAGCAATACAAAAATCCCATAATGACCAGGAGGGTAAAATATTCCACCTCTTATAGTTCTTTGCTCTCGGTGCTTTTAGTCCTTCGCTTCTCTCCTCTCTGACCTGTCATTGTGAGTCTCAGAAGACAAACACAATGGGGATGGAAGGAATTATTGTGAAAACTCACACCAGATAATGAAGTGAAGCCACTGACAACACAGTATACAAATGCAAGAGATTACAATAGTCACAGCTTCCTCTGAAAAGTATATTTAAAAAATATTATAAACCAAGCATGATTATTTTTTTTTGCCTTATGTGATCATTTCAAAGATGCATTCTCTTCACTTCTAATAGGTAAAGACTTGAAAGCTCCCATGTCCTTACTTAACTGTCAGAAAGTTAATGATAAATAGCCCTTAGAAGTATTAAGGAGCTTTTCATCTTGGAGAACCTTAAAGATGGAAGGGTCTGCACAGCTCATCTAGTTCACTGGTCCTCCAGCTTGCTTTTGCTAGCTGGACCCACAACTAGAGCTTCTGATTGTGCAGACTGGGCAGGAACTTGGGAATGAGTTCATTTAAAAAGCCCCAGAGTTGATCTGACATCCAGCCAAGGTGGACAAATCAAGTCCAAACATCTTATTTTTTTAAGTGAGAAACAGAGATGCTGAATGAATTGTTAATGAGACACTTCAATCTCTTTTGAAACAAAACAAAAAGTTTTCATCACTCAGCAAGCATCTAACAACATGCCAACCACGTGTTCTGCTCTATATTAGGCAATGACAGGATGAAGATAAACAAGATGTGAGCTTTGTCCTCAATCATCTTACCACATCAAAGCAAACAATCACCCTCTAGTTATTAAATGAGTTCGCATATTTTAAAAGCATTTGCAAACCATGAATGTTAGGGAGACATAATGTATAATTATGGCTTCTTTGCATTTGAACCCTGGAATTCTATGTAAAGCAAACATCTTTGCACTGCTTTTTCTTTTCAGGATATTGTGGTAAGAGTTTAATCATATGATGGAGCAACCTAAGGCATCCATATCCCCAATCTGGGAAGATTGATAAACAACCTCTGCATATCTGCTGAACTAACCAGTCAGAAACCAAGTTGAGTTTATCCCAGTTGACCTTTGTAAATAAACTTCCTCATCAATGGAGGAAAGGGCAAATGAAGGGACTGTAGGTTTCAGCGTCTCCAGAACTGTTCTGCTGTGCCTCTGCAGAGGATATGCAACAGTAACCACCTCAGTATGTCTTGAGATTCTGAACATGGATGTTCTTTCCAACCACAAGTCAGTGCTTTTGTCCAGCACCAACGTCTCAACTGCCCCATTTCTCCCGCCCCTTTGGTCTGCCAGTGATCCTGGCTCCGCAGTGGAAACTGTGCTGCTTTGGGTATTGAGCTGGACAATGCTTGAGTCACTTTTCCATTCCCGTGGCTAGTGTGGGTGCATTCAGTCCCTGATAGAGAGCTCTGGAAGATTAGGAAAGGCATTTATTTTCCGCTAACTGCACAGAAACACTGGTGAGCCAGCTCGGGCTCACTGATGCCTCAGACGAGTCTCTTATCCAAGTTCGCTTCTCACTCTCTGTCTTTTCTCCTGCCATTTGGCACAATATCTCAACTCCACAGGGTTGAGAGCCAACTAACTTTGGGATTTTTTTTTTTTTTTCATTTATCTGTAGATGCTCTTGTTTTCCATTTCGGGCACAGTTTTCCTAATAAATTCTTAACCAGCAACTCCAGAGTTTAGAGTGATTTTTTTGTTATTGTTGCCAGAATAAACTCTGATCAAGTAGTTAGATGAGTAGGTCCTTGACTGGCTTAGGAAAAATTCATTTTATAATTAAGACCATAGAAGGAAAATTCCATGCTGACACAGCCATAGTGCTCAGTAAGGGAACATTAGGGATATTATAATTTGGGGTACACTGCTAACATTTTGAGAATTGCATCCTAAAATTTGATGATCATCCTCTTCTGCAAATGATCCTTGTGTCTTGTAAGAAAAATCCTGAGATGAATGGACCATAAGTCTTACTTAAAATTGCCCCTGATTCTTGTTTGATGAGAGGATATAGATACAAATATAGACGTCGGGCCCTCTCAAAGGTGAATGACTTATGGGTTCATGCAGTTCAGTTATCCTACCATTGGCTTTGCATCCTTCTTTATTCTTTTCTGTATTCCAGATGAATTAAACGTAAGTGAAATTACCCCAAACTCAGATGTGATGGAAAGTTTAGCCTCATGACAAGGAATCCTCCCTTTCATGGCATTTTAATCACACATTCCCCCCTAGAGGCAGAGTGTGGGAATGGAGGAGGCTCCTCAGTGACAGCTCCTCCATCCACATCCGTCACTCTCTGAGAGCCAAGGTCTTATCTCACCTTCCCTCTCCAACACGATGTACCAAGTGAACAGGGCCATCTTTCAAGCTCTTTTCCTGTTTATTGCCTTAAAACTGGGAACTGGCTTGCCGAACAAAGGCAGTTCCCCCAAGGCCAAGCAGTGTGCAATGTTAATAAATATTCAAGCCAATGTCTTTCAAGTGCTATTGTGAATCATCTTTCCCTCCTTCCTTCCCATGGCTCAGTCATCTTGCTGGCTCCAAATGTTCGCCTTTTGTGTCAGGCCTCAGCTGCCTTCAGTTACTGCCTAGGACGGCAATTGTCTTTGTCTCCGTTATCCGCTTTGCTGTGTCTTGTTTTCCTAAAGTAGCTGGCACCCACTTTTCCACAACATTATTCCTTTGTTCCAGGAAAAAAAATAATCTGGGGAAGCAGCAGAAACACAGTTCCAAAGGCCACAGGGTGACATCCTCTCCCACCTGATCTTTATTCATCTCTGGGTTTTAATTGCATTTTTGTTCCATTTCTCAAGCACCAGATACCTCCCTTCCTCCCTGACAGGAAGGAGCATTTTATTTCTCATTCAAAATGCCTTCCTACTGATCCCTATTCTTCAGAAGCTCCAGAGGCCCCTTGTTACCTGTTGGTTTTTCTCATGTTGGTTGATCTGTTGGCCTTGCTGTAGTTTATTACCTTTTCAACCTTTTTTTTTTTTCCGCCTGTTTCCGAACTTAGGCCAGAACTTACAGCCTGCTGTCTTTTCTCATCTTCTCTAT
The DNA here is from genome assembly GCF_001704415.2 of Capra hircus. NCBI lineage: Eukaryota > Metazoa > Chordata > Mammalia > Artiodactyla > Bovidae > Capra > Capra hircus. The sequence continues at coordinate 67,966,763 of NC_030823.1, read as the reverse complement.
CATTATCTCCAGACCCAGTCTTCCCAAAATGGATTTTTTTTTTTTTAACCAACCCCGTGCTCTTTAAAGAAACAAAGAGGAGAATTATGCGATGGTTTCCACCGTCGGAGCGTCTGTGGCTTTGTTTGAGGGAGAGCTTCAAATCCAAAGCTAAACCTTGACTTAACACACAAACTCAATTGACAAGAGGAGTACCGGTATTGAAGCCCACCCATTGGCCGAGGACACAATCAGAGGGTTATTGGCAGGTATCTTCTTATCTCCCTGGTGCACTGAAAAAACTCAATTCATTAAAATAATAAAAAAAGATCTTGGTCCCTCATGTGAGCGGCATGTGATTTTTCCATGAACGTTCGGCTCAGAAGGCACCGTGCCTATTATACATTCCATTTATAAATCAAACGCCCCTCGCCCTGCGGGCTGCACGCTGACATGTCAGCGAGGTTTGGGTCAGCTGCACACACGTCCACGTGCACGGCAGATTAAGGCAAAGAGACAGGGAAGCGGCTCTTTCTTCCCCCCCTTTTTCCACCAGTAATAGGCAGCTTGAACGTTAAAATTGGGCTGAGACTCCAAAACCAAAGTCCCGTGAACCATAGAAGCAAAGGACTTGAGATAAAAGAATCTGTCTGTTCTCTGGGATCCATCACCTTCCTTTCTCTCGCCTTCATCTTGTTCATCGGAAAGGAAAGGATGCACATGTGTGTGTGAATTAAAGAATATATCTAGGGTAAGATGGGATAAAACCTAGCCCAAGAAAGGCTTTGGTTTCGACAGCTCATGAAGGTAGCTTGGGGGCTGGAGTCTAGGGCTCTGGCCGTGCCCGGAAGTGAAAACAGAAAGACAGCTTGCAGGTGGCCCATCACAAGGCCAGGAGAGGGCCCTGCTGAGTAGCTCCTCCATGAAGGCCTTCCAAGTCAGCCCCGCTGGCTTGTGAATTACTCTGTGGTTCCTCACTGCACATGGAATGAGTTTCATCTCTTAGTCTTCATCCATGTCAAAGACGTGAGATTCACCGAGACCTGCTGGGGAGAAAGTTTTATTTAAAAGATTTCCTACTCAACAGAGTTTGTCAAAATTTTCCAATCTTTGCTCCCTTGGCCTCATTCTTATCACTCATACCCCTGTTACTTTTTGTCATGAATAATAGGAAACAAAAGGAGCCAAGCAAGCAAATCTACTTGTAACTTATATTTAACTTTGGACTTTTTTTTTTTCTTAACTGCTATACTCCATAAAAATGGGGAATAAATGAGTTGAAAAAAAATCTACAAAAAAGTGTGACATTCTGAAGCTGGCCAGTGTCTTTGGGAAATGACCGTATGATGGGTATTGATCCCACATACAAATGAGGGAAAGCCAAAGGGGGAAATGAGATATTGAAAAGTGGTGGTAACATAATTTATTATCTATTTTTTTCATATGTCGTGTCCTAAGACAAGGATCTTCCTGTTCCCAAGACTTTAAGGAATACAGAATAAATAATTCAGTAAAACCTCCTAAAAAGGAAAGAATAAAGATGATTAAAATAAACTAGAACTAGTTGTTTTCCTTAAAGCAATGAAATATTGTCCAAACAAGCAGCCATGACTTGGTAAGTTAATAGGGTATATCTCTAACATTTCCCTCCCAAAGATCCTAGAGTAATGGTCTAGAATTTGGGTAGATTTTAAGGTAAATTGGTTATGTTGGAAATGTTTCATTGAAAAATTTAACTGTCAAGTAGATCAGCATTTTTCATCTTTGGTTGACATTAGAACCAACATTTAATGTAGTTTTCAGAATATATAGACAGTAGACAGATTGAGAAAATATCAAGGGATGGGGCTTGGGCAACATGAATTTGAAAGTACAGATCTTCAGATTGTTGTCATATATGTCAAAAGGGGAAAACTGTTAAGGTAAGGATTTGGTCAATGTACAGTTTAAAGGTAATTAATCATCTGTGATTTCTTGGACATGTGGTTGACATTTCTGGTTACTTTTTGCAGTAAAAGGATTGGATCTGTATTTTCACCTGGTTTCTGTTTATCACACGACATTCCATAGAGATGGTAGGACTGAGGAAGGGAAAGCTAGTCGTCCTTCGGCTATAGCTCAACTCCCCACTAGCCGCACAGAGCTCATACTGCCTTGACTCACCAGATAAAGCAAACACAGTATGGCCTGTCTTCTACTGTAAGGCCTTTTAGAGGTGGCGTAGCTCTTAATATTAGGGCCAATGTTTATTGTGTGTCAGTCACTCAGTCATGTCTGACTCTTTGTGACCCCATGGACTGCAGCCCACCAGGCTCCCCTGTCCATGGAATTCTCCAGGCAAGAATCCTGGAGTGGGTTGCCATTTCTTTCTCCAAATGTTTATTCCTGTTTTCATTAAATACAATATCTGAAATAAGGATATTTTTCTTAGATGGTGCATTATGTATATCCACTAAGCATTTTTATGTTTAATCTGACATCATTTTCAGGATAGTTTCTAATTGTTCAGTTAACTGAGTTTAGATGACATGTTTTCAAGGCAATTATTCATCCAATTTTGCAAAACCAGCTTCTGCATTGACTGGTGACTTCACAGAGTACATAAAACAAGCAGTTATAGTTGTGGCAGAATAAAAGACAATGGATTATTATTTAAAGTAGTTAATTTGATTAGATGCAATGTTTAGAAATATAGAGTATATGCCCTGTTTATTCACAAATAAGCTGCAACTAATCAAGCATTTATCCCTAGAATATCTTGATAGACACACTAATAGAGATAGAATGCAATGTTAATATTGTTCTTTAAAGAATTGTGTGTGTTCGTTACCCAGATATTTCCTTGGTCCAGTGACTTAAGTCTATCCGACTTTCTTTTAAGTCCTTATTTGTCAGCCTGTTCCACACAGTGATGCGTGGGTGCTAAGTCACTTCAGTCGTGTCGACTCTTTGTGACGTTATGGACTGTAACCCGCCAGGCTCCTCTAGCCATGGGATTTTCCAGACAAGAATACTGGAGTGGGTGCTGTGGCCTCCTGCAGGGGATCTTTCCGACCCAGGGATCAAACTTGAGTCTCTTATGTGTCTTGCACTGGCTAGAGAGTTCTTTACCAACACAGTCATTCAGAATTTTATTTTATTTTTAAAAAGTCTCAATCCACTCATACTACAATTTAATCCTGTAATAAAGCATTTAGATAAATGCATATTCCCAGAATCATACAATATGGTGACTATAAGATGCCTTGCTGTGCTGTGCTCAGTCACGCAGTCGTGTTCAACTCTTTGCAACCACATGAACTGTAGCCCACCCAGCTCTTCTGTCCATGGAGAATCTCCAGGCAAGAATAGTGGAGTGGGTTGCCAAGTACTCCTCTGGGGATCTTCCTAACCCAGGGATTGAACCCAAGTCCCCCATAGTGCAGGCTGATTCATTACCATCTGAACCATCAGGGAAGGCCAAGGATACTAGAGTGGGTAGCCTATCCGGTTTTTAAGGGATTTTCCCAACCCGGGAATCAAACCAGGGTCTCCTGCATTGCAGGTGGCTTCTTTACCAGCTGAGCTACAGGGAAGCCCCATAAGATACCTTCAAGAGCTTATATTCTAAATCTTTCCATCAACAAGAGAGAAAGGTGCAGAGATCTGAGACTCTCAGATGGTCCAGCTTGAATAAGAATCAAGTCTCCTGATTCCTAGTCCAGTGTTTTTCCCATTAAACCATATTTCCCTGATAGTTACTAATTAACAGGGTTTGGATTCATTAAGAAATTAGAGTTACTTACTCTTGAATAAGAAAACTTATCTATCGGCATACAAGCAACCTAAGATGTGAGCAGAGGAAGAAGAACCCACAAAGAGGTGATAAATCACAGGGAACGAAGGTTGATCTGCAAACTATATGAAGGAGAAAATTTGGGGAATGACTAAAAACCCAGCTAGTCATGATTACTAACATGCAGAGAGATGGAAATAGTTCAAACAATAAATTCTCTCATCAATGAAATATCTAGACAGAAAGTTTTCATCTCCACATGTTTGGGGTAAGATTATACCTGAACCAAAATACAAAAATTCACTTTCAGTATCAACACAGGGAATCTCTCTCTTAGTTCAGTCCAACTCCATAAGAGTAATAGGCCTACAGTGTACTCTATATACCACATTTGTTATATTGTGTTTGCCACTAGAAAATTATTCTTGAGATTTTTAAAATATCAAATAAGACTTGTAAGCTTCAAAATAGTTTGCTAAGAATGGAAAATTATGCTAGCAATCCTTGTGTTGCCACTGATTTATTTCAAATTTAAATTTTATATTTATCAAACTTACATATACACTGGAGAAGGAAATGGCAACCCGCTCCAGTATTCTTGCCTGGGAAATCCCATGGACAGAGGAGCCTGCAGTACCTGGGGTCACAAAGAGTCAGACACAACTGAAGTGACTTAGCATGCATATATACATAGTTTAATATTTCAAATAGTACAAAGCATTATTATTTTTTTTAAGTCCCTTCTTTCCTGGTAGTTCAGTGGCTAAAACTCCGTGCTCCCAATGCAGAGGGCCTGGGTTGAGTCCCTGGTCAGGAAACTAGATCCCACATGTTGCAACTGCAGATCCTGCATGTTGCAACGAAAATCGAAGATTCTGTGTGTGGCAACTACCACCCAGTACAGTCAAATAAATACATACATTCATAAATAATTTTTTAAAATCCCCTGACCCAGAACTGCAATCTAGAGGCAACTCTCTCAGTTCTTTTCAGTTCAGTTCAGTTCAGTTCAGTCACTCAGTCGTGTCCGATTCTTTGCGACCCCATGAATCGCAGCACACCAGGCCTCCCTGTCCATCACCATCTCCTGGAGTTCACTCAAACTCACGTCCATCGAGTCGGTGATGCCATCCAGCCATCTCATCCTCTGTCGTCCCCTTCTCCTCCTGCCCCCAATTCCTCCCAGCATCAGGGTCTTTTCCAATAAGTCAACTCTTCGCATGAGGTGGCCAAAGTATTGGAGTTTCAGCTTCAGCATCAGTCCTTCCAGTGAACACACAGGGCTGATCTCCTTTAGGATGGACTGGCTGGATCTCCTTGCAGTCCAAGGGACTCTCAAGAGTCTTCTCCAAAACCACATTTCAAAAGCATCAATTCTTCGGTGCTCAGCTTTCTTCACAGTCCAACTCTCACATCTATACACGACCACTGGAAAAACCATAGCCTTGACTAGACGGACCTTTGTTGGCAAAGTAATGTCTCTGCTTTTCAATATGCTATCTAGGTTGGTCATAACTTTTCTTCCAAGGGGTAAGCGTCTTTTAATTTCATGGCTGCAGTCACCATCTGGAGTGATTTTTGAGCCCCCAAAATAAAGTCTGACACTGTTTCCACTGTTTCCCCATCTATTTCCCATGAAGTGATGGGACTGTATGCCATGATCTTCATTTTCTGAATGTCGAGCTTTAAGCCAACTTTTTCACTCTCCTCTTTCACTTTCATCAAGAGGCTTTTTAGCTCCTCTTCACTTTCTGCCATAAGGGTAGTGTCATCTGCATGTCTAAGGTTATTGATATTTCTCCCGGCAATCTTGATTCCAGCTTGTGCTTCCTCCAGCCCAGCGTTTCTCATGATGTACTCTGCATAGAAGTTAAATAAGCAGGGTGACAATATACAGCCTTGACGTACTCCTTTTCCTATTTGGAACCAGTCTGTTGTTCCATGTCCAGTTCTAGCTGTTGCTTCCTGACCTGCATATAGGTTTCTCAAGAGGCAGGTCAGGTGGTCTGGTATTCCCATCTCTTTCAGAATTTTCCACAGTTTATTGTGATCCACACAGTCAAAGGTTTTGACTGTTCTTTTAGCTAATACATATTAATATCATCTTGCAACAGCAAGTTTATATGTAACTCATAAATTTTTAAGACTGGGCATAAATAATTGTCTTCTCACTATAAAAATTCAGGATTTAACTTTCCTTCAACAATGTTGCACCCACCACCATCATATATAATCATGTGTGTGTATATATATTCCCTCCCCAATTCTCCAATATTGTTATGTCTTAACTTTTGATTAGTTTATAGTCAATGTTTACAGTATTATTACTATGCTTATCCTAATCATAGATGTGCTACTTTATTAGATAATTTTTTTCTTACATTTTAACATCTCTGAAGTCTGGGTGTGTCTTTCATTTATTGTCTGGTTAGCCAGACAATATTCTGTTGTATTGTAGCTGCCATTGTCTATGTACAAGTCTGGTCGAAGAGGTTAATAATGTTACCACTTCAGTTGGGTTTGTACACGTCAGGCACTACACATGCTGAGTTTAATGGCCATTCAAAACATCTTCAAACTATTACACTATGAACTGAATTAATACACTAAGTAACTGTGTACCTTAAAAGAAAAAAAAAACCCTAGAGTAGTGGGGCATAAATATGTTATTAGTAAAGCAAATATCTCAGTGGAAGAATGATAACAATTCATTTTCTTACAAAGCATAACTACGTTCTTCATGTAGATCTAAGAAAGATGCCTAAGGTAGAGAAACCGTGTTATGTTGGTTAATAAGAATATAGAAAAGGTACCTTATCACAGCAATGCAACTGAAGACAGGAAAATACACCAAATCCATCTGTACAGAAGAAAAAAGTTTCAAAGCAAAAAGAGATTGATGTCATTTAGTAATACGTCATGCAAAACTAACATTAAGTGATTTGTCATCATTTGATTACAGAGATTTTTCTTTCTTAGTAGTCTAAAATGTTGGTGCATTTTATTATTTATAGTCTGAGAGTCAACAAAATATGGAATGTAATAAACTAATAATATAGCTTTTGCACCAATATATAGTATTATGATTAATTTCTTTTTGAATATGTTTCATTTTTTCATTTGTCTTGTTTTCTAAATGCTTGTCACAGATTCATCCACAGCTTGTTCTCTAAAAGTATAAATATCTGAAAGAAATCAAGATCAGGAATATTCCCAGTTTCATTTGATTAGTTCCAGGCTGAACTGGGTGCTCTGAGGTTTATTGTGCAGCTGATATCCTATTATCCTCCATCACCAGCATTCTAGGAGAGTTCTTTCTCCTTGTATACATGTACCTCATACCATATCATTCACCTTGATTTATTTCCTCATTTTGGTATAACACATCCTCTAGTTAGTTCTGTGAAGCAGATTCATAGGAGTCATATTTTTGGAGACCTTGCATGTCAAGAAGTATCTTCAGGTGATACTTTGACAGGATATAAAATTTCAGGTTGGAAGGCATTTACCCTCAATTTTTACAACATTATCCCAATTCTCTTCTAGCTTCTAGTGTTGTTATTGCTAACTCTAATGCTACTGACATCCTGTGTATGTGACTTGACCCCCACCTTCCGCTCCCTCAAAGCTTTATGACATTCTCTTTGTCTCTAGTGTACTAAAACTTTATGGTGATCTCTCATAATGTAGATAAATCTATTTTCATCCATTTCTTGAGGCTCTTGGTGGGTTCATTCAATTAGTGACAGAAAATTTCATGAATTATTTTTCTAGTGATTTCTATTCCTTATGCTTGTTTATTTCCTCTTTCTGGAACTCCTATTACTTAAATACAGGAATTCCTAGATGGATTCAAACTTTTAAATTAAAAAAAATTCTATGTCTTATATTTATTAAGTTGTTCTACTTTATTAAACAATTTCCACTGTTTCATCTTTCTCCTTTATTTCTGCAGTCATACTTTTAACTTCAAGTATTCTTTTATAGTTTCTGAACGTTCTTGTTTTATAGCATCATGTTCTTGTTTCATAGGTATCACTTCTCATATTTTTGAGGCTAAATTTTCTCCTCACAATTTTCTTCTCTACACATGGTCTCGATTTCCTCCAAATTCCTTTTTCAGTCATTTGGTCTGTCTTTCCAGTTAGGAGTCTTCCTTGGATATATCTGCTCATAATGGAGAACTAGAGAAAACGAATTGGAAGCTCTAAGAGAGTGAGGTTGCGTGAATGATGGACTTCACTCTAAGATAATTTTGCTTGGCCTTGTCATTCCTGGATGCTGTATGTACTTTGGAGTCTGTGCTCTTAGGCTAGTCAGATTACTCAGAGAAAGGATTCTAATCTCCTGCCTCATTTCTGGCATTTTGGAAGCCTCCTGAGGGGATGAAGTTGAGATTCTCCCCCTTTTTATGATCCATTCTAATCATCTTGTTTTTAGAGGTTGCCTTTCCCTCAGCTGTGCTGGTATTCCCCCGTCCAGAGTTCCTTGGGTTCACCCCTCCAGAAAAAAATACCTTCCCTTCATATTGCGGTGTGAGGGAATGGAGAAGGGACCAATTGCCAGTATAAGAATACTGATCTGGGGCCTAACTGATTCTTTAACAGCCTTGTGAGCAATTCCGGTCTCAGTCCCATCTACACCTTCACTTTCAAAGACCCTTGTACTCCTGAGCCTTTTGTGGTTTGGAAGTTCAAATCCAGTTTCTTCTGTGCTTTTTCACTGCTAGTTTTCATGTCTAGTATCTGTCCATTGCCTTTCCAACTTCCAATATCACGTTGTTGTTGTTTTTACCTGCTCTCACGTTCTCTTTGTTCTTGATGATCTATGCCTTTAAAAAAACCTTTATTTTTTTATTTTGGCATCATTTTAGGAGGAAGTGGTAATCACAAATGTCCAGTTCATCAACTAGCTGAATCCCCCTGTCTCCCATTAAACTGTGATATAAATATGAGGTCTTTCTCCAAATCACTCATATGAAGAAAACTTAGGGCATTAGAAATACGTTTTGTCACAAAAATTTGTTAAACATTAGTAACAGAGAAGTACTCATATAAAAAGGATTTTATATATCTGTTGCTCTAGCAACAGGAAAGAAAGCACATTATAGATGCAATGAAGAGATTCTCTAGAGATGCGAAAAGGCATCAACTGCTTATAAAGTGAAAGTGAAGTCGCTCAGTAGTGTCCGACTCTTTGTAACCCCTCCATCCATGGGATTTTCCAGGCAAGAGTACTGGAGTGGGTTGCCATTTCCGTCTCCAGAGGATCTTCCCAACTCAAGTCAATTGTTTCTATTGACTAGTAAATGAGGAAAAGTAAGTTTTCCCTTTTTCCATGTCCTCTGAGTTCTAGTCAAACATTTTCATAACTAGATATATCAATAGTTGGTTTTCTATCACTACCATGTGGAGAAAGGCCCTCAGCAAGAGAAAATGGTCAGGAAGCTGAGTCTCAAGAGCAAATCCAAGTGGAGCACCAGTCAAGTTTGGATCCCATGGATTTTCTTTTTTTTTTTTTTTTTTTGAGTTTTTTTTTTTTTTTTTAAATTTTAAAATCTTTAATTCTTACATGCATTCCCAAACATGGACCCCCCCCTCCCACCTCCCTCCCCATAACATCTCTGTGGGTCATCCCCATGCACCAGCCCCAAGCATGCTGTATCCTGCGTCAGACATAGACTGGCGATTCAATTCTTACATGATAGTATACGTTAGAATGCCATTCTCCCAAATCATCCCACCCTCTCCCTCTCCCTCTGAGTCCAAAAGTCTGTTATACACATCTGTGTCTTTTTTCCTGTCTTGCATACAGGGTCGTCATTGCCATCTTTCTAAATTCCATATATATGTGTTAGTATACTGTATTGGTATTTTTCTTTCTGGCTTATTTCACTCTGTATAATCGGCTCCAGTTTCATCCATCTCATCAGAACTGATTCAAATGAATTCTTTTTCACGGCTGAGTAATACTCCATTGTGTATATGTACCACAGCTTTCTTATCCATTCATCTGCTGATGGACATCTAGGTTGTTTCCATGTCCTGGCTATTATAAACAGTGCTGCGATGAACACTGGGGTACATGTGTCTCTTTCAATTCTGGTTTCCTCGGTGTGTATTCCCAGAAATGGGATTGCTGGGTCATAAGGTAGTTCTATTTGCAATTTTTTAAGGAATCTCCACATTGTTCTCCATAGTGGCTGTACTAGTTTGCATTCCCACCAACAGTGCAGGAGGGTTCCCTTTTCTCCACACCCTCTCCAGCATTTATCGCTTGCAGATTTTTGTGGATCCCATGGATTTTCTATGATGACTGTTTCCCCCACAACGTGCCATCCTGCCCCTGCTGTGTAGCAGTCCACATGCTTCCAAGGGCACAGGCTCCACTGAAATCTCCAAAGATGTAAGCAAGTTAAGGCAATCCGATCCTTGGGTCACTGAGTGGCCCAGGCTTTAAGACCATCAGCACATGGCACTCTGCTGGCCACAAGCACTGGCACTAAGCTCGGATCACTTGCCTGCTAACTGAAGAAACCATTCCTTCTCCTGGGGCATTTTCAAGAAAGCAAACAGCCTGGCTCTTTCGGCAGCCTCCCTAGGCCTGTCAAGAAAGCCAGCTTTGGACTGAATACAACACACTGGACGGCCAGAGCAGAGAGCCAAAAATTTAGACTCTAGATAAACAAACCCAGAAGCCTGACTACCTCCCTATTTTCTACTGTATATGGGTCAGTAAACACCTTTATTTTGAAAGTTGGTTGAATTTGAGTTTTCTTTACTAATAAATATGATCACATGCCCACATTTCTAGATTGCCTAACCACTATTATATAGTTCATTATGAAAAAAACAAAATGCTTCTGAGCTTGTCCACATTCACTTAACCATAAAGATAGTATAAAAATGGTTCTGATATTAAAAATTCAAATCTTGACCAAATACATTTATGGCATGGGCTTATTTGTAGTTAAGTGAACTTATCTTCACAAATTATCTTTACAAGATGAAACAACAAATATATTTATATGTTTTTGTCTTTGCCTAGAGAAAGCATTTTCCTGCCCCTGCCTCCTCTTGACCAGTACTAACAGTTTTGCTTGGGCAAAACTTTTAAAAGCCATTTAATATACCATCACAATAAGAACTGTCAAGGCATAAGCATTAGAAAACTAGGAAATGATCATCATATTTCAACAAAACATTTTATTTACATTAAGAAAACATATACCCATGAGAATCACGCCACCTCAAGATTTACTTGAAAGCATTTTTGATCTCTATTGTCCCAAAGATTAATGTGTTATTGATTAAATAACACAAGGATAAAGCAGCTCAAACTTTAGCTGTCATAGTGCTTGAATAATGCAGACATTTATAGAAAATAAAACCAGATAATGGAGGCAAATTAATATATTTTGCAAATTTAATTATTTGATGGACTATCTTCAGTAATTTAAGTAACTGTCAATTTTCCCTTTTAGTTTGCATTGTGTAATAACTTTTTAAATAAAATGAGGACAAAATAATTATAAACACATAAAACAGAATAATTCCAAGGACACAGTCCTTAATATTCTTCTTGTTTTTATCCACACTCACTATCTTGGTGATCATATCCAGGTTCATGGCTTTAAATAACATCTGTACATGAATTAAGAACAGCTTTAAAACCTCACCCTTGACCTCTCTCCAATCTCACAACTTCTGTCTCCAAATACCTCTTTGACATCTCCATCTGGATGTCTAATAGTTTAAGCTCAGCACATCCAAAACAACTCTTGCTCTTCCCCCTCAAAATCTGTTCGACTTGTCTTCCCTATCTTGATGGAAGACAACTTCATCTTTCCAGCGGCTCAGGACAAAACACTGAGTCACCCTTGACTCATCTCTCTCCCAAACACCACATTCTGACTTATCAATAATCTTTCCTGTTGGCTCTCACTTTAAAACATACCCAGAATCTGATGACATCTCTCTACCACGAATGCTATTAGCCTAGGCAGAGTCACTGTCACCTCTTGATTGGATCATGGCAATAGCTCCTGACTTGGAAACTTGCTCGCACCTTTATCTTGTAACTCTAAGATAACTCCTTTTAAATGTTAAGTTACATCATGTCACTACTCCCCTCAAAATCACCCAAGGCTTTCTATTTTTACTCAGCATGAAAAACAGCACCTTCACAATGACCTCTATGAATAGCCCTCTACTTCCTCTGTGATTTCCTGTCTTTCTATGCGTCCACCCCTTATCACTCAGCTCCTGCCACACTGGGCACACCCTCACCTTAGACAGTCTTTCTTCCCTGTTCTCTTCCACTTTCCTTTTAGATCACCATGAGGTCATATTTGAGTGAAACCCACCCTAGGGATCCTATTTAAAATCACAAGCCCTCTTCTCTGCAACCATCTGTTCCAATTTCCTGCCACAGTTGTTTTTCTTTCTACTTTTCCTTGGCAATGATCAGTAACATTCTCTGCAAGGTACTTAGTTATCATGTTTATTATCTCTCTCTCCTGCCAGAAGATAAGTGCCTTGTGTTTAGGGATCTTGGTTCCTCCACTTGCGTATCTCAAGCACTGTGACCAGTGTCTGAAACACAGTGAACATTCAATACATATTTCCTGAATAAATGAATAAATAAATAAGAAAGGCAGCCAAAGATGGAGAAGCTCTATACAGTCAGCAAAAACTAGACCAGGAGCTGACTGTGGCTCAGATCATGAACTCCTTATTGCCAAATTCAGACTTAAATTGAAGAAAGTAGGGAAAACAACTAGACCATTCAGGTACGACCTAAATCAAATCCCTTATGATTATACAGTGGAAGTGAGAAATAGATTTAAGGGCCTAGATCTGATAGTGCCTGATGAACTATGGATGGAGATTCATGACATTGTACAGGAGACAGGGTTCAACACCATCCCCATGGAAAAGAAATGCAAAAAAGCAAAATAGCTGTCTGGAGAGGCCTTGCAAATAGCTGTGAAAAGAAGAGAGGCGAAAAGCAAAGGAGAAAAGGAAAGATATAAGCATCTGAATGCAGAGCTCCAAAGAATAGCAAGAAGAGATAAGAAAGCCTTCTTCAGCGATCAATGCAAAGAAATATAGGAAAAGAACAGAATGGAAAAGACTAGAGATCTCTTCAAGAAAATTAGAGATACCAAGGGAACATTTCATGCAAAGATGGGCTCAATAAAGGACAGAAATGGTATGGACCTAACAGAAGCAGAAGATATTAAGAAGAGGTGGCAAGAATACACAGAAGAACTGTACAAAAAAGATCTTCATGACCAAGATAATCACGATGGTGTGATCACTCACCCAAAGCCAGACATCCTGGAACGTGAAGTCAAGTGGGCCTTAGAAAGCATCACTACGAACAAAGCTAGTGGAGGTGATGGAATTCCAGTGGAGCTATTTCAAATCCTGAAAGATGATGCTGGGAAAGTGTTGCACTCCATATGTCAGCAAATTTGGAAAACTCAGCAGTGGCCACAGGACTGCAAAAGGTCAGTTTTCATTCCAATCCCTAAGAAAGGCAATGCCAAAGAATGCTCAAACTACCTCACAATTGCACTCATCTCACATGCTAGTAGGGTAATGCTCAAAATTCTCCAAGCCAGGCTTCAGCAGTATGTGAACTGTGAACTTCCAGATGTTCAAGCTGGTTTTAGAAAAGGCAGAGAAACCAGAGATCAAATTGCCAACATTCGCTGGATCATTGGAAAAGCAAGAGAGTTCCAGAAAAACATCTATTTCTGCTTTATTGACTGTGCCAAAGCCTTTGTCTGTGTGGATCACAGCAAACTGTGGAAAATTCTGAAAGAGATGGGAATACCAGACCACCTGACCTGCCTCCTGAGAAATCTGTAGGCAGGTCAGGAAGCAACAGTTAGAACTAGACATGAAACAACAGACAGTTTCCAAATAGGAAAAGGAGTACATCAAGGCTGTATATTGTCACCCTGCTTATTTAACTTCTATGCAGAGTACATCATGAGAAATCCTGGACTGGAAGAAGCACAAGCTGGAGTCAAGATTGCTGGGAGAAATATCAATAACCTCAGATATGCAGATGACACCACCCTTATGGCAGAAAGTGAAGAGGAACTAAAAAGCCTCTTGATGAAAGTAAAAGAGGAGAGAGAAAAAGTTGGCTTAAAGCTCCACATTCAGAAAACAAATATCATGGCATCTGGTCCCAACACTTCATGGGAAATAGATGGGGAAACAGTGTCAGACTTTATTTTTTTGGGCTCCAAAATCACTGCAGATGGTGACTGCAGCCATGAAATTAAAAGACGCTTACTTCTTGGAAGAAAAGTTATGACCAACCTAGATAGCATATTGAAAAGCAGAGACATTACTTTGCCAACAAAGGTCCGTCTAGTCAAGGCTATGGTTTTTCCAGTGGTCATGTATGGATGGGAGAGTTGGACTGTGAAGAAAGCTGAGCACCGATGAACTGATGCTTTTGAATTGTGGTGTTGGAGAAGACTCTTGAGAGTCCCTTGGACTGCAAGGAGATCCAACGAGTCCATTCTGAAGGAGATCAGCCCTGGGGTTTCCTTGGAAGGAATGATGCTAAAGCTGAAACTCCAGTACTTTGGCCACCTCATGCGAAGAGTTGATTCACTGGAAAAGACTCTAATGCTGGGAAGGATTGGGGGCAGGAGGAGAAGGGGATGACAGAGGATGAGATGGCTGGATGGCATCATTGACTCGATGGACGTGAGTGTGAGTGAACTCCGGGAGTTGGAGATGGACAGGGAGGCCTGGCATGCTGCTATTCATGGAGTCGCAAAGAGTCAGACACGACTGAGCAACTGAACTGAACTGAGACTGCTATTCATCCTTATTTGTTGACGACAAAAATGAAACAATATTAAGACTGAAATTAGACATTTTTCAGCTTTATAAAGTGTCGAAAGTGTTAGTTGCTCAATCATGTCCAACTCTTTGTGATCCCAAGGACTGTAACCCACAAGGCTTCCCAATCTATGGAATTCTCCAGGCAAGAATACTGGAGTGGTTAACTAGTCCCTTGTCCAGGAGATCTTCTCAATCCAGGGATGGAACCCTTGTCTCCTGCATTGCAGGCAGGAGGGCACTTCCCTGCGCCACCAGGGAAGCCCATTTTCTTTATAAAGGGCTTTACAATTTGTGTTAGTATCCATTCATGGAAATGCGGATGTTTTTTGAAAATACACACTGATGTATGTAATACCTAGTACCAATAGGAACACATTAATAAAAATGCTTTAGCATCTGATATACCCACATATCTTCCTCAGTGATCAATGCAAAGAAATAGAGGAAAGCAATAGAATGGGAAAGAGTATAGATCTCTTCAAGAAAATTGGAGACACCAAGGGAACATTTCATGCAAAGATGGACACAGTAAAGGACAGAAATGGTATGGACCTAACAGAAGCAGAAGATATTAAGAAGAGGTGGCAAGAATACACAGAAGAACTGTACAAAAAAGATCTTCATGACCAAGATAATCATGATGGTGTGATCACTCACCCAAAGCCAGACATCCTGGAATGTGAAGTCAAGTGGGCCTTAGAAAGCATCACTACGAACAAAGCTAGTGGAGGTGATGGAATTCCAGTGGAGCTATTTCAAATCCTGAAAGATGATGCTGTGAAAGTGCTGCACTCCATATGCCAGCAAATTTGGAAAACTCAGCAGTGGCCACAGGACTGCAAAAGGTCAGTTTTCATTCCAATCCCAAAGAAAGGCAATGCCAAAGAATGCTCAAACTACCTCGCAATTGCACTCATCTCACATGCTAGTAAAGTAATGCTCAAAATTCTCCAAGCCAGGCTTCAGCAATACGTGAACCGTGAACTCCCTGATGTTCAAGCTGGTTTTAGAAAAGGCAGAGAAACCAGAGATCAAATTGCCAACATCCACTGGATCATGGAAAAAGCAAGAGAGTTCCAGAAAAACATCTATTTCTGCTTTATTGACTATGCCAAAGCCTTTGTCTGTGTGGATCACAGCAAACTGTGGAAAATTCTGAAAGAGATGGGAATACCAGACCACCTGACCTGCCTCCTGAGAAATCTGTATGCAGGTCAGGAAGCAACAGTTAGAACTGGACATGGAACAACAGACAGTTTCCAAATAGGAAAAGGAGTACGTCAAGGCTGTATATTGTCATACTGCTTATTTAACTTCTACGCAGAGTACATCATGAGAAACGCTGGACTGGGTGAAGCACAAGCTGGAATCAAGATTGCTGGGAGAAATATCAATAACCTCAGATATGCAGATGACACCACACTTGTGGCAGAAAATGAAGAAGAACTAAAGAGTTTCTTGACGAAAGTGAAACAGAAGAGTGAAAAAGTTGGCTTAAAGCTCCATATTCAGAAACCGAAGATCATGGCATCTGGTCCCATCACTTCATGGCAAATAGATGGAGAAACAGTGAAAGACTTTGTTTTTGGAGGCTCCAAAATCACTGCAGATGGTGACTGCAGCCATGATATTAAAAGACACTTGCTCCTTGGAAGAAAAGTTATGACCAACCTAGACAGCATATTAAAAAGCAAAGACATTACTTTGCCAACAAAGTTTCGTCTAGTCAAAGCCGTGATTTTTTCCAGTAGTCATGTATGGAAGTGAGATTTGGACTCTAAAGAAAGCTGAGCACAAGAATTGATACTTTTGAACTGTGGTGTTGGAGAAGACCCTTGAGAGTCCCTTTGACTGCAAGGAGATCCAACCAGTCCATCCTAAAGGAAATCAGTCCTGGATATTCATTGGAAGGACTGGTGCTAAAGCTCAGACTCCAATACTTTGGCCACCTGATGCAAAGAACTGACTCATTTGAAAAGACCCTGATGCTGGGAAAGACCGAAGGCGGGAGTAGAAGGGGATGACAGAGGATGAGATGGTTGAATGGCATCATCAACTCAATGGACATGAGTTTGAGCAAGCTCCAGGAGTTGGTGATGGATAGGGAGGCCTGGCGTACGACCGTCCGTGGGGTCGCAAAGAGTTGGACAGGACTGAGCGACTAAACTGAACTGAACAGAACACCCATATATCACACATGTCTACAGATTTCAAAGCCTGCCTATGGGTTACAACCCCAGCACATGTCTCTCACTGGCCCTAACTCAGTCCAGGCCGATACGGTGGCCACATCCTTGGCTGGCTCTTATCTTAAGATGAAGTCTATTTCTCCTCTCATTTTTACTCCCCAAATTCTAAGCCTACAAAAAAGTTTTTAAAATGGCATAATGAACATCATATACCCCTCTGCCTAGTGTTGCCAGTTCTTAACCTTTCGTCACATTTCCTTTTTCTCATTTATAGTTGGATTTTTTTCCTGAACTATTTGATGGCAATTTTCTGGTGTCATGGCACTTTACCTCCAAACACGTAAATCGAGCATCACTTAAGAATAAAGACATATTCTATATGCTCACGATAAACGAATCATACTCAAGGAATTCAACATTATTACCCAACATAGTCCATATTAAAATTTCCTCAGTCTCCCAATAATGTTGTTTATGGTCTTGTTTTTCACGTTTAGGATATAACCGTAGACGGTGCGTTATATTTAGACACCATGTACCTGAGACAGTTCCTACTGCTCTTTCCTTCTCTCAGCTGTCGTCCTCTCCTCCCTCCCCTTCTCTTTCTCCTTCTCTGTAATGTCATTGACATTTCAAAAGCATCCAAGCCAATCATTTCCTCGTTACTGGATTCAGGTTAAAGATTTTCAGCAAAACCTCTCCTTTAGAATTAAGCTTTCGATGCATGTTTTGATAGTTATAAAAGCGTCTGCATGAACTGGTTACTAGCCTGGTCCATGTGGCCAGATGTAAGGCGGGCGGGGGGCAGGGGGTGGTTAAATCCAGCTCTACCACTCATGTACTGCAAGAAATATTTAGTAGTATTTTTCTCCAGCTCCCCTATTAGATAGAGATGATCCTTCTACTCATACTGTCATGTAGATTAAACAGTTTAGTGCACGAGGTGAAAGTCGCTCAGTCGTATCCGACTGTGTGCATCCCCGAGGAGTGTACAGTCCAGGGAATTCTCCAGGCCAGAATCCTGGAGTGGGTAGCCATTCCCTTCTCCAGGAGATCTTCCCAACACAGGGATCGAACCCAGGTCTCCCACATTGCAGGCGAATTCTTTACCAGCTGAACCACAAGGGAAGCCCAAGAATACTGGAGTGGGTAGCCCATCCCTTCTCCAGGGGATCCTCCCAACCCAGGAATCTAACCCGGGTCTCCTGCATTGCAGGCGGATTCTTTACCGACTGAGCTGTCAGGGAAACCGCCAGTTTAGTATATGCTGCTAAGTCGCTTCAGTTGTGTCTGACTCTGTGCGACCCCAGAGACAGCAGCCCACCAGGCTCCCCCGTCCCTGGGGTTCTCCAGGCAAGAACACTGGAGTGGGTTGCCATTTCCTTCTCCAATGCATGAAAGTGAAAAGTGAAAGTGAAGTCACTCAGTCGTGTCCAACTCTTAGCGACCCCATGGACTGCAGCCCACCAGGCTCCTCCATCCATGGGATTCTCCAGGCAAGAGTACTGGAGTGGGGTGCCATTGCCTTCTCCGTTTAGTATATGGGAAACACTTAAACAGTACCTGGCATTTGGCAAATGCTCTGTGTTAGCTCTATTTATAGTTTTCAAACAATGCGGACTGATTTCCAGTTAGTGGCTGAGAGGAGGACACAAGATAACTATGAAAGTCCTAGCTTGAAATTAACTAAGTCCCATTATTGTTTTTGGAAGTTCAGAGTGTTTTCACCTCATCCCCTCTTGACAAACGGCGTTGGTTGGAAACTCAAAACGGAGAGCGACGGTGTCGGCCCTGTGCAACCCACGGGAATGGTTCCGAGGTGAGCGGTCATGCTCTGACGCGCCTCTAGAGGGCAGCAGAGGCACTAGCTGCTCCCGGCTCGTTGCAATAAATTCCCGGTTGACTCACTCCATAAACAGGGTTGGAGGTTGGCCTTGGGAGATGAAGCAAATAACCACAAGTAATACCAACGTACATTATCATTTTGGTAAGAAAGCTAAGCTTAGATTTAACTGTTTCTGAAGACTAAATATATCACACCAGTGCGAACG
The DNA here is from genome assembly GCF_001704415.2 of Capra hircus. Lineage (NCBI taxonomy): Eukaryota > Metazoa > Chordata > Mammalia > Artiodactyla > Bovidae > Capra > Capra hircus. The sequence continues at coordinate 67,947,892 of NC_030823.1, read as the reverse complement.
CCTCATCCAAACCATGGTAACATGAAACTCACTAGATCTGGTTCCAGCAGTTTAATTCTTAGCAAGCAGCTGAGTGTTGAGAGTGACTCCGATATAACTGCTGCCAGTGCCAGCTCCCATGGGCAGGGAATACCACCCTGTCCCAGCAGAACAGAGGCACAGCAGCTATCTCTTCTTTGGTGTCTAAACACGGGCACAGAGGTTTTTCTAATTCCTGTCAACTCTGAGACCTTATGGTTAACGTTCCTATCAGGATTCAAGTGTTCTCCTATAGCTGAGTTATTACCAAGTGCCGAAATAGACATCTCCTAAATTTTTTTTTCTGGGGTTCCTTGGTATATCAGTGGGTGGTGAGCCTGCCTGCCAATGAAGGAGGCTCAGATTCCATCCCTGGCTTGGGAAGATCCCCCGGAGGAGCGAATGGCAACCCACTCCAATATTTTCCCCTGGGAAATCCCATGGACAGGGGAGTCTGGCGGACTACAGTCCACAGGGTCACAAAAGAGTTGGACATAAGTTAGTGACTAAACAACTACAAAAATTTTTTCAGAGTATTCAAAAATAGAGTAAACTGTAAATAAATAATTATCAGCAACATGGTTAGCACATTCTCAACATTTCAGATGGGCAGTATGGGTCACTGGTAAGATCATGGAATATGAAAGCAGATAACCTGGGCGTGAATCCCAGCTCCACAACTACTAGCCATGTGGTCTTGAACAAGTTAATCTCTCTGTACCTCAGTCTCCTCTTCTGTAAAATGGGGATAATGATAGTACCTGCTTCATAGAGTTGCTGGGAAAATTTAAGGAGTTAATATGTATAAAACTCTTCAAACAGGCCCTTGTACTTAATAAGCACCATAGAAGTGTTAGCTTTTATTATCTAGAGTCTCAAAATCCTTGGCAAGTGTTCAAGTTTTCCCTGCCTTATTTTTGCTTCTGGATATCCATGGCGGCACAGCAGCACCTAGGATCCAGTGTGTCCACAGAGCATTACTCCACATGAGTGAGTGAGGGACAGTCGCTCAGTCGTGTCTGACTCTTTGTGACCCCATGGACTGTAGCCTGCCAGGCTCCTTTGTCCATGGAATTCTCCAGGCAAGAATACTGGAGTGGATAGCCATTCCCTTCTCCAGGGGATCTTCTGACCCAGGGATCGAATGCAGATCTCCCACATTGCAGGCAGATTCTTTACCATCTGAGCCACCCCGCAAAAAAAAAAAAAAAAAAAAAAAGCATTCTTCCTTTCAACTAAAACACACAGGAAAAAACTGGACAATTCCTGCACCTCCTAAGCCTTCCCCATGTAAAGGCCCTTGACCCATCTGGTTCCTTTCAGTATAGTCCTGCGTTATCCTCTCTGGACCAGCAAGGTGCCAGCTGATTTTCTGGATGCAGGTGGGGTGATCACTTGTTTCTCTCTGGATCACCTGCTCTAGCACTGCCATTCTACCCTCTTAGGGAGAATACTTGACTGGTCACCCACCATTATGCACAAGCTTTCCTCTCCTTTAACCAAGTCGAAAGAGACTGTATTATACATATTTCCCCCTATTAAAAATATTATACATATTTCCCCATATTAAAATGAAACAATAGAGTTCCTTTAGTAAAAATATAATGAACTCCTTTAAAATTTAAAAAAAAAAGAATTAAAAACGTTTCAGAAAACAGGTATTTTTAGACCAAAAGAATAGCAACAAAAATCACTTGAGTGATTTTGAGGGTAAATAAACGTTGTTTAACAAATAGGAGATTAAGAAGATGATGAATATATAGAAAATAGGATCAGCATTTTTAAACTGAGATTATCTTATGTAGAAACAGGGTCTGTGTGAATATATCTTGTTAAGAAAGACTTGTGGAATCATTTTTTACATAATTCTCTGAGAACTGGGTGGGTTCCAGTATTTAGAGTGGTTTCAGAGCAGTGCAAACATACCAACTGTCTAATTTTCTAGTCTGTTCTCTAAGCTTTTCTTAGGCTTGGGGGCTTGGGTATCTGAAGCTTAGTTCAACAAATTATTAATGATTGCTCCTCAGACATACTTTCAGCACTTCTAGAAACCGAATAAAATCAAAACAATTTATGCACTATAGTCCGTTGTGAAAACTGTAGAAAAGTTCAATAATACCACAGCACACTGTAAAGTTTTGATCTTTCCATTGTGACATAGTGGTTTAAACACATCGCATTTAGAGTCAAACAGCATGGTTTCAAACCCAGCTGTTTCACTTATAAGCTTTGAGATCTTGGGCAAGACTCAGTGGTCTCAACAGTCACATATCTCAAAACACAGGAAAGTGAAAGTTGCTCAGTCGTGTCTGACTCTTTGTGACCCCATGGACTATAGCCCGCCAGGCTCCTCTGTCCATGGAATTCTCAGGCAAGAATACCGGAGTGGGTAGCCATTCCCCTCTCCAGTGATCTCCTGATCCCAGGAGACCAGGGATCAAACCCAAGTCTCCTGCATTACAGGCAGATTTTTTACCGTCTGTGCCACCAGGGAAGCTCTCAAAACACATACATACCTGGTTTTATTGTGCTTTGTTTTATTGTACTCTGCAGATATTGTGTTTTTTCTTTAACAGATTGAAGGTTTATGACAACTCTTCATCAAGCAAGTCTACTGGCACCATTTTCCACCAGTTACTTTTTAATGAAGGCCTGTGCATTGTCGTTTTCAACATAATGCTGTTGCACACATAAGACTAGAGTACAGTGTAAAAATCACTGCAGACGGTGACTACAGCCATGGAATTAAAAGACGCTCGCTCCTTGGAAGAATAGCTGTGACCAACCTAGACAGCGTATTAAAAAGCAGAGACATTACTTGCCAACAAAGGTCCGTCTAGTCAAGGCTATGGTTTTTCCAGTGGTCGTGTATGGATGTGAGAGTTGGACTGGGAAGAAAGCTGAGCACTGAAGAATTGATGCTTTTGAAGTGTGGTGTTGGAGAAGACTCTTGAGAGTCCCTTGGACTGCAAGGAGATCCACCCAGTCCATTCTAAAGGAGATCAGTCCTGGGTGTTTATTGGAAGGACTGATGCTAAAGCTGAAACTCCAGTACTTTGGCCACATGATGCGAAGTGCTGACTCATTGGAAAAGGCCCTGATCCTGGGAAAGATTGAAGGCGGGAGGAGAAGGGGACAACAGAGGATGAGATGGTTGGATGGCATCCCCGATTCGATGGACATGAATTTGAGTAAACTTGGGGAGTTGGTGATGGACAGGGAATCCTGGCGTGCTGCAGTCCATGGGGTCACAAAGAATCAGACATGACTGAGTGACTGAGCTGAACTGAACTGAGGGTAAAAATAACTTTTATATGCACTGGGAAACAAAAAAAAATTTGTGTGACTCACTTTGTTGCTGTATTTGCTCTCTTGCAATGGTCTGAAACTGAACCTGCCACATCTCCGAGGTATGCCTGTACCCACCTGTAGCAGATGATGTGGATGTTTCTGACTCATCACCTTCAGTAAGCAACTGATGCTCTTCTTTCATGGATCCCCCCTCCACCCCACATTTCTTGCCACTCCTGCTGGTTGTTAACCAGTGACTCTGGGGGAGGATGGAAGCCAAGCTCCCCCTTCTAGCCTATGCCCCAGTGTTGCCCCTGAAGGACTTTGGCTTGAGATGCAGCCTTACCTGGCTCAACTCCCCTTCCTGACCTGCTTCCCCCGCTCCATACTGGTCTCTTCTGTGGCCAACTCAGGGATAAATCCCTTGCATTCGAACCTCATCTCAGCATCTGCTTCTGGGGACACAGGACTTCATATTTAGCCCTCTTCGAGTTTAGAAAGGACAGAGGAGGATAAACACCTAAAACAGCATCTGGCATATAGGAAGTGCTATCTGAGTTTTAGCTATTGTTCTCGTCTGAGGTTGAACCAATAGTAGCAAGGAGAACCGAGGGAGTCATACAAGGACTTCAAACAAACATAAAGCCACAAACACACAACCTCTTGAGAATTGTTGAGGGAACTGAATAATCCACATGACTGCTTTCATTTGCATCACCGGTTTGCACCCCTGGCCTTAATTACAAGGGAATAAGTGCTTCTGGCTGAGTTGTAATATAAAGAGGCTGCCACTGTGTGCTCCCGTGAGACCCACCACAGGCATTCAATTTAGTTAATAAGTATGGATACTGAAGACTTGAACGTTCTCGCTCCCATGTGCTACTTTTTTTTCTTTATAAGTGAAAAGTCTTTGGTTCGTCCTTTAACTGGGTTTCATGGAGTAGTTTCAAGGTTGCTTGTTTGAAGGTAAGCAGCAGGAGTCTTAAGAACTTAATTTTAAGAAATTCAAAGAGAAAAGGATGCACTTTGTTCCTTGAGTTTCTTAAACCTATATTTCATATCCTTTCATAGTAATTTGTCTTTTATGGATAAAATATATACAAATCACTTAGGAAAAAAGGCATCTGAAATGACCTTGGGAGGCCAAGTTCTTCTGTTTTTAAATGGCAGACACAGGGTATATTATTAAGGTTTCTATATGGTAGCATTTCTAGCACAGCTCAGTAAGAGCATTTACCATTTCTTTATTATTCAGTTCAAATATAAGGGCAAAGAAAGTTACTCATACGATTTCTTTTTTTATGGTTTTCATTTATCAGCTCCTGGGGAAAAAAAAAAAAAAAACTGGTATAGGCAAAATCCCAACACGATAAAACCAGAACTAAAGTAATAGTGGTTGGGGGGGAGAATTATTATGATCCTAGGTCCTAAAAAAAATTATTCTTCTCCGGTTCTCTCATCTGACCCCACTACAGTCTGGCTTTTGTCCACTTCACAGCACTTGAGCCATTAATGATCTCTTCCCGGACAAATGGAATGCTCACTCTTCCACCCTGATTCACTTTAATCTATTTGTTGCTTTTGTTCGACTCAACCACTATCTTCCTCCTCCTCCATAAGCCTCTCTTCTAATTTTCTCTGATCCTTTAGTATTTTCTTTCTTTTCTATTTTATTATATATTTTAAAAATAAAAATGAAAACGACAATTAGAGGTCGAAGGAGAAAAAGCACCCCCAACCCCAAAAAATGTTATTTCACTGGATTCCTCGGGGTTTTTTAAAATGGGTTTTCACATACCATGTATAGGATTTTGTAACCTTTTTCTACAAGATGTTTTATTTTAATTACTTCACGTTGTCATATAATCTCCATAACCTCCACCCTTAATTCCTTTGAATAATTGCATCTCTTGACTCGTTCTCTCCCCAACAAATCTGCTGATGAGCCAAAAAGTACTTTATAAAAAGGCCCACATTCTCCTTTTACATTCAAGTCTCCCTTTTGTTCTAATGATATGAATACTATTAAGGAAACAAAACTCCAGTGTCTCACGGAAATATTTGTACCAAAATGCTATTTATTCTGAAAGTTAATCGGGCAATTTAGATCAAAGATGTATTCTTCTGAAGTGCCTAAAATATATCTTTCCTCTAAATAATTCCCAGGATTTTTTCAGAGTTCCCAGAAAAGTGACAGGTAGGCACAGGCACTTAATTAGTAGTTTTCAACAAAATTAGCATTTTCCAAATTCTGCTCCAGATAAAATCAGTGAAATACTAGCAGATGTTCTATATTAAAAAGAGGGAGGGAGTGAGAGGGATCTCCATTATTTAAAAAAAAAAAATCGTAAGAAAAATTTTACAGGGTCTCCTTACTGTGAGAATTTTCAGAGCCTTTATTACATTAATCCCAGCACCTAGCACAGTTGGCAGGTGACCAATAAATATTTGCTTAATATGTGAATGTGCATTGTGAATCTCCAAGAAATAATACTACGTGTAACAAGTAAATTGGTAAAAGAAAACTATTTATTTATTTGAGATATTTAAACAACTATTTAAAAGATTGTTTATGGTGGGATTATTTGGACTAACTAAAAACAACCAACATATGTGGCAGATTCATGTTGATGATGGCAAAACCAATACAATACTGTAAAGTAATTAACCTCCAATTAAAATAAATAAATTTATATTTAAAAAAATAAAAATAAAAACAACCAACAATCCTAATGTCCATCACCTTAGAGGCTGGCTGAATGAATTATGATGCAGTAAAAGACCATGTAGCCATTACAAATTATAATATAGGTTAATATTTATTGACACTAAAAGATGTCAATGACATATGAGAAAAAGTAGATTTTAGAACACTATGAAATTTTGTATGCTGTCTAAATAGATAGGTAGATATATACATGTATATAGTAATTATTTTTGGTTGGTGCAATTATATATGATTTTCCCTTTGTATTTTATATTTTTATTTTTGATTATTATTTTTTGTGTGACCAATACATCTATTTGGTCAGAAGAAACAATAGAGTTATTTCAATATTTAAGCAATAAGTAAATATAAGCTGCATTGATTGAATGGAATTACACAGCACTCAGTGGTGTAAAACTGTAAATAGTAAACCAACCTTTTAGAAAACTTTTCCAAGCTGAACACTTTCATCACAAAATTATTTTTAAATAGTCTAGCTTGCTAAAAGCAGCAATAACAAAATTAATGGTAAAACTTATACTGGTAAGTATAATGGTATAACTTATTTATACTGTCTAATACTTCTTTGCATCTCGGTTCTTAGTGTTACTTGACTATCTAAAGAACAACTTGAACCACAGTGAGCATCTTGGGAGCCAAAGACAGCATCCGGAGCCAGGGTCGGACTGATTCTCACCTTGTTAACTATCCCTGTGGCCAGGATCTGTAATGGCTTTAGCCTCAATTTCCTGAACTCTAGAATAAGGCGTAGGGACCAAATGGTAGGTAGCTCTCCTTTAGCCAAAACTTAATGGTTTTACCTAAGATGTCTCATCTTAATTGTAATGAGATTTTTTGGAAAGTAAATGAAATGCAGGGAGTGCTATACAGTGATTTAAGTTATTTTTCTATCCTCTTCACATATGGTAAACATTATAATAAATCATCAAATAAATATATGCATATATTTTTATATCAGTTCCATGCAGTGTTATCAAAGGTCTTATATATTTGTATGTTATTTACCCAGCAATTTTACTTTTAGGACTTATCCTAATGAATTATTCAAGAATATATATAAAAATTTAACTTGATAAAGATGCTCATTTCAACATTATAATAGGGGGGAAAAGACATTAACAGTATCCAGCAAGGAACTAGTTAAATGGATTGCTGTATATCATAGAAAATCACCATAGTCATTAAATGATGGAGGAAAATATTTGTCATAGAAAGAGATTTACAACACATTTTTAAGTTGAAAAAAGGTTATAAAATAGCATTTATAAGGTGGTCCCATATGTCTGTTGTAAAATATGTATATGTTCATAAACAAAGGTATGGAAGGATCTACAACAAAAATTTTACCTGGCAATCAGTGGGTTTATATGTGTCTTCTAAACTTTATAAAGTTAATATACATTGCTTATGGAACAATACAATCAGTGGACTTAGGGATTTTTTCTACAGTTTATTCTAAGGACTCTGGATAACATAAATAAACCACTTATTGTCCAAAAAAAAAAAAAAAAAAAGATTCAATAGAACTGTATCAGTAAATCCTTGCTTAAAATAGTAATGCTAAATGGTAAAATCATCAAAGATGCCTAGTCACTTTTCCAAAAATAATAAAACTGTAATAAGGACAGAAATGAATTTTTTAATGCCCTTGAAAAATGATAGTTTCAACTGCACATGGCTTGATATTTCTTGATCCCCAGGTGTCTGAAAATTAAATGGTGCAGATCATCACCAAGGTCCATGACCAAGAGGGAAATAAAGGAAACTAAGGTGTCAAGATTCTGAATACCTATCACTGGGTTCTTTGAAGACTCACCATTTTCCACACTAAGGAATAATTCCAAGTAGTCTCTGTAAACTGTAAAGCCCTTCTTAACATTCATACCTCTAAATTTCAGAAAATAGTATGATTTATTTAAAAGGTGATGGGATCCCCAAAAGGCTGACAATTTTTACTTTGCCTAAAATATTCTATCATTTATAGCAGCCATCATTTAAAAAGAAAAGATATTCTAAACTTGAAAAGATCCTAATCTCAGATTTTTTTTAAAGTCCTTCAAGGAAAGTCCCTTTAGCTTTACAAATAAAAGCAGTATCTTGTTTGTGTTTGTCTCATTTTGCTGGCAAAGCCTTTAGCAGGTACTAGCACTGCTTTTTAAGTCTGTTATCTAGTCAAGTGGTCTCTGTTTAAAAAAAGAAAACAGAGTAAACACTGTGTGTATTTGGTCAGCTATTCAGAAGGCTGTGGAGAAGCAATTCAGAGGATTTAAGAAAGTGAACTGTTTAACATTATTTAGGAAAGGACAATTTTTTTTTCCTGTTGAATTTCATTTAAATAACAGTAAACTGAAACTACAATGAACCTAATCATTTTTCTTCCTGTTTCTCAAACTTCATTCATGTGTTGTGTTTACAAGTTTTGTCATATTTGCAGAACACCTCCACTATTATTTATTTTATATTTTTCCTCTCAACCTCTTTCCTCGGCAGTAATATCCATGATCAAAGGTTTGGTGGGTAAGTGTACACTTTTAACCATTCTGCCATTTAAAGGATCTTGGATATTTGTCTCCACAAACACCCACGTAGTCTAACTTCCTCATTTCACTGAGGAGCAGGGTGTTAAATAATGTTCTTTTTTACTTCTGTGTTTATGGTCTTCCTTGAAGAGAATGGCAGGGCTGTTAATGGACTTGAAAAACAGTAGCAATGCATAGAAGATTCTGTTCATGGCATGTCAGCTTAATTGTCTGTAAGATACTTGTGTAATTTTATAGATGTTGCAAGTTACCTATCTCTCCTATTACCAATTTCAATTTTTTTTAACAGTTCTTAAATGGCTCAACACTCTCTACCTTGTATTATTCACTTATCCAATAAATATTTCTTGGGCACCCACGTTGTGTCTGACACTTCCTGGGCAAAGCAGTGAGTGGGCAAAGCAGACAACAGTCCTTACCTTCAGTAGGCTCACACTCTAGTAGACTTTTGCAGCTCTCTAAGGATATGGCATGTTTCCTCTTCTGGATTCTAAGTCCCGGGAGGACCAGATCTGGCTCTAATTTAACTCTGACTCCTCCATAGCACACAAGAGAGCCTCTGCACTGCTATCAGGGAATAACTGAACAACGAAAGTCTCCATAGCCCTTCAGTTTATTTACACTTTGGCCCTAAGAGCCACACCAATCATTTTCCCTTTTTTTCCACTTAACCTGTCCTTTTTTCAGTTTTTAATTTTCCTGATTTCAATTTATAAAATTCTGAAGATGAGGAAAAATCAGAGAGAGAACTTGTGGTGAAGGAAAACTAGCAATGAAGCAAGCAAAAAAAATGACCATTTCACCTGGTGCATTCAAAGTGCTCTATTTCAGAAATATGTCAGTGAAATAAATGCCTGAATGTTTAAATTTTCATAAAAAGTAGCATTTAAAATATATTCGATTAGAAAAAATTTTGACCAGTATATATTTTCCAAAATCATTCAAAAACCTATTGGGGTCTTAAATTTGCTGTATTTAAAAATACTATTGTATACATTTATTTTTTTATCAAGCAAAGTCATAAATCCTCTTTTCCCAGCTTAAAAAAAAATACATTGTATTTACCTTAAACTTGCATGATTTAATAAACATTTAATGTTACTAATTGTTCACCCTTAATAGGAAAGAAAACTAAACCAAAGATTTTTTCAAAGTGTTGCCACTGCTCACAGTGGAGATGATGACAGTCACTTTTGCACAGATTCTTCTTCAGGAATTCAATTCACAGTGATTGACATTTTTCCTCCCAATCTTTTCTTCCCTCTTATTAAAAAAATAATAAACTATACTGATGTATTCAAATTCTGTGTAAAGATTAAGCCTATAAAAGGGATAGACTCAGGCTTTAAGGCATTAAACATCATATTTCCTCTCTCTTTTTTGTGGAACTCTTCTGCCTTCAGCTAAATCAGTGGGGACTTTACAGGCAGCACAAAGCCCTGGAACTCTGGCTCCAGGTGAGCTGCTCAAGGTCATGTGCCTTCGGTAACAAAGTCAAGTTCTGTACCCACCACCCCTCCTCCACTACCTCCCCCCAATAAGAAAGTTGTTAATAGTTCTCACCAAGACCTCTAGTGTGTAAAACCTCTAAACTCAATTACCTGTTACCGTCAATACTTTTTTCAAGTGGGGAAAAAAGGTAGCAAGACTTTCTAGAGATAAAGAAAAAAGCTGACAAGTCTAGATCAGAACCAGCTATGTCGGTAATGGGATTTTTCTTGGGGTTTTTGCTGCCTTTTTAAAAACTTTACTCTATTGAATATATACAGTTGATTTCCAGTGGTGTGTTAATTTCTGCTGTACAGCAAAGGGATTCAGTTATATATATATATGTATACATATATATATATTTTTTCATATTCTTTTCCATTGTGGTTTATCATAAGAGATTGAATATAGTCCCCTGTGTTATACAGTAGGTCCTTGTTGTTTCTCCATTCAACATATAATAGTTTGCATCTTCTAACCCCAAACTCCCAATCTACCCCTTTTGGGGGGCTGCCTTTTCACTCAATTTTTTGCATCTAGTCAGAATCACTATATTGCCAGCATCATGAGGACAAACACAGCTTAACCTCCCCACCCTTCCGCCTCTTTTTCTTTCTTTTTCACTCCAGATACAAGAGAACATGATTGGTAGTTTGAGACTTGATCCATCTGACTCTCAAATAGTTGGTTATTTTTCTCTGGCTCTCTTTCTGCTCCTCCTTATTCTGGAGAAACCCTGACTCTAGTAAAAATGATGCAATGTCGACTGAGGTGCCAGTGTTTGGACTGTAAATTACGCATTAGGAAAGCTTTTGCTGCACTCCAGCCTGGAAACAGAGGTTGATTTCTATTGAGTCCACAACTTTGCTTGCCAGTGAGAAATACATGGGTGCCTCTGGCTGTCTGCTTTGTAAACACTCCAAGTCAATACATTTGATTCTATTCACTCAGAAAATGTGTCAGAATTTACCATATAACAAGTATTAATACTACAAATAAATATGATACAGAGTGTCTTCCTTTAAGGACCTTTTGACTTACAGGGGGTTATATACAAAGTTGTTGATTATATATATAAAGTTGTTGATTTATGTCAGGAAGTACAGATAGATAAAGACTTACCTTAGGAAATGGAAATCATTATGGGCAGAAATGTTTGGAGACAGCTTCTCAGAACAGATAGAACTCAAGCTGAGTATGACAGTCAGAGGTAGAATTTTTAAAGCCAGGAAGAAGAGCTTGTCCTTGATGCAATATCCAGTAAGGAGCAACTGAACATTCTTCAACAGAAAAAGCAGTTTTTTGAGATGATGTGTTTGACAGCAGTAACCAAGGCACACAGAGTTGGGAGAGACCAGAGATGAAGCTCACCTATAAATGCACAGAACATTTTGAAAAACTGGAACAGAGTGTGTTAAGAGCCTTCATTTCCCCGGGGTGGTAGAAATGTCTTATCAGTTTTGGGGGTGGGGTCTTGTATTTGGGTGGCACCATGATGCTAAGGCAAGAAGTGTTTGCTGCTGCTGCTAAGTCACTTCAGTTGTGTCTGACTCTTTGCGACCTCATAGACAGCAGCCCACCAGGCTCCCCCATCCCTGGGATTCTCCAGGCAAGAACACTGGAGTGGGTTGCCATTTCCTTCTCCAATGCATGAAAGTGAAAAGTCAAAGTGAAGTCGCTCAGTCGTGTCCGACTCTTAGCGACCCCATGGACTGCAGCCCACCAGGCTCCTCCATCCATGGGATTCTCCAGGCAAGAGTACTGGAGTGGGGTGCCATTGCCTTCTCCCGTGTCAGAACCCCTGGTCCTTGGTTATCTCTCTTTTGAATCCTCTCAAACCTATGGGGGTTCTTACGGCATTATTCCATTCCTTCAGGGTGCAGCCTGGGAGGAAATAAACATGCATGCCCCCTTCACAAACATTCCATCTTCCCTCTGGCTTTCTCTCCAGTTCTCCCTCTTACTTCCTGGGCAGAGGCCTTGCTCCTACATCACCACGGATCTGCTATGACTGGAGTGAGCCCTGAGTCTCCTGAGTTCCTAGGCTCCTGGAGCCCAAGAGTTTTCTCAGTCCTGCTCTGCGATGTCATTTCATCTCTGAGTCAGCGCCGCAGACTGGATGGTGATGGAAGGGGTTCAGAAAGAAATGCAGAGCTGTGTACGATCTCTGGCTGCCTAGTGCTGCTGTGATAATCCAGCAACAAAGCCATCAGCAAGGAGTGGCATAAGAATAGAAATGAAGTGAGGTTAAGCAAGAAATAGCAGAAAGGAAGAAAGAAATAACAAGATCTTGTTTGTGACATACTCACAGGACGTAAATGAACTTGAGGGATTGAATGGAACTGATGTCAGCTGTCATCAGACAGATTTTTCCATGGCTCAAATTCCCCTTTCACCTTTCCCTTCATGCACTATTAGCACCAGGTCCTGTTAATTAAAAGTTCTCCAAACCCGTATCCCTTCTTTCCGTTACTGCCCTTGTTCATGCCAGCGACATCTTCCTCTGGGCTACAGACTGCATTACACTTCTTATTTCTCTCTCTGTCCTCACCCTCCTGTAATGTATCCTTGATTCAGCTGTGAAAATGACCTTAAGCAACAATTGAATCACGCTTGCCAAACTTCTCTGGCTCCATAATACCATAGAGGGCATCTAACTCCTAGGCACACAGCTTTATACAACCTTTATAGAAACTTTATAGAACCTTTATAGAACCTTTCATCATTGGGCCACTCCTGCTGGTCCGGCTTTACCTAAGGTCTCCTTCCTAAGGCTGCAGCTTGGGCCAAGCAGGAAGGCAGCGAGGTGCAGTGGTCCAGGGCACAGACTCGTTACATACAGCCTGCTTTGAGTCCTCACCCCGCTGTTCACTTGAACAAGTTATTTATAGTGAGCCTTCATCTATAAAATGTTGTTAGGAGGATTAGGTGAGACTTTATTTTAAAAGTGCACTTAGTACATAGTCAGAACTATGCAAGCATCTGCAGTAAGACAAAAATACCTCCCCAGATTGTCAAGGTCTCTCCTACCCCAGGGAATTTATACCTTCAGGTTCTTAATCCCATTTGTGGGCCCCTCTTTCCCTCAGTCAATTTTTAGTCTTCCTTCTCAAAGTGAAAGTGTTAGTCAATCAGTCGTGTCCGACTCTACAACCCCATAGACTGTAGCCCATCAGGCTCCGCTGTCCATGAGATTCTCCAGGCAAGAATACTGGAGTGGGTTGCCATTCCCTTCTCCAGGGGTTCTTCCCAACCCAGGGCTCGAACCCAGGTCTCCTGCATTGCAGGCGGATTCTTTACCATCTGAGCTACCAGGGAAGCCCAGTCTCCTGCTGCTGCTGCTAAGTCGCTTCAGTCGTGTCCAACTCTGTGCGACCCCATAGACAGCAGCCCACTAGGCTCCTCTGTCCCTGGGATTCTATAGGCAAGAATACTGGAGTGGGTTGCCATTTCCTTCTCCAATGCATGAAAACTTAAAAGTGAAAGGGAAGTTGCTCAGTCGTGTCCGACTCTTAGCGACCCCATGGACTGCAGCCCACCAGGCTCCTCTGTCCATGGGATTTTCCAGGCAAGAGTACTGGAGTGGGATGCCATTGCCTTCTCTGAGCCCAGTCTTCTAGGAGGAGTTAAAAAGTCAGTTCCTCTGTGAAGCCTTTCCACTTCACTTTGTTAATCCCCCTGTGAACACTTTTATTGTATTACAATTTATTTTAGTTTTTTGTGGCTGCTGGGACAAATTATTGCAGTCTGGGTGGCTTGAAACAACAGAAATGTGTTCTCGAGGTTCTGAAGCCTAGAAGTTTGGAATTGGTGTCCCGGGGCTGAAATCAAGGTCTTAGAAAGACCACAGTCCTTCTGGAGGCTCCAAGGGGAAAATCTGCTCCTTGCCTCTTCCAGCTTCTGCTGGAGGTCCCGCATTCCTGGGTTTATGGCCACATCCCTCCCATCTCTGGGTCGGTCTGTGTCAAATCCCCTCTGGGGATGTGGGAAGGCTCTTGTGATGGCATTGAGGGCCCATCTGGACAATCAAGAATAATCGCCCAGCTTAAGATCCTCAATTTAACACATCTGCAAGACCCTTTTGAACCATATAAGGTAACATGTACAGGCTCTGGGGATCAGGGCCTAATATCTTTGGGTGCAGTTATTCAGCTACTACAGAACGGCTTGCACATGTATTGGTCTTTTCACCATGGTACGACAAGGATTTAGCACCGGGTAAGAACATGCAGTCAATAAGCGGAATACACGGAATACAGAGGTACGGTGGTATAGGCAAGGGGCCCACTGTCCGTGTTCATTGGTATTCCTTCTTTGCTGAGGCTTTATATCCCCAGGCCAGAGCTGTTGCCTTCATGTGCTAATCTGTGGCCGGAAGGATATTTCACTCATACATTATTCAATAGATCACCTTCTAGGTTAGAGAAGTTAAGTGAACTTACCACTTCTTATCGCTTCTCCTGAGCTATGGTGAGGCAAAGTCCCCAAAAAGCTCCGTTCAAGCTCCATTCTTTCCAAGCTGTGGGGTGGCAGGCAGTGAAAAAGGTGGATGGAGACTCTCCCGGAATGCGAGAATGCGTGGTGGCTGGCTGACAAGCATGAGCTGCATTAAGAGTGCTGTCATCGATCTGCTGCCCTGGTGAGCTGCCATCCCTTGGCAGTTTATTTTAAACACAGTTTTCTTCATAAGCTAAGCTCCTAAATTAATGGCTAAACTTAACTGACCATCTTTCCATCTTGAGTCATTTGGGTTCAGCACAGGCATTTTTCTCAAATGAGGCTGTTTCTTTTTCAGTGTTCTTAAATTAGACTCATCCTCACCATAAGTCTGTTCCCGCCACCACTCACCTGGAAAGACAATTCAGCAGTTAACATGATTGTTTTGCTCAGTTGTTGGAAATCCTTCTCAGCGAAAGAGGAAAAGATGACTCGCAGTAAAAAGCTAACAAGCAGATTACTTTGCATAAGGAATCCTTATACGGCACACTGTTTACTGTGTTGTAATTGTGCATTTCTATGCCAGTCTTTTCATCTTTGTGCTGGTTAGAGCTGCCAGAAATCAGAAAGTTATAAAACTATGTGGAGTCACTGAATTTATCCAAGATTTGCCTATGTAGGTGTATATCTGAAAGCTTCTGAGGTTTAAGATAATTCTCGCATTAACATACAACATCCATGTGTAGTAAAACACAGTAATAAAAGTTGATTTAGGTGTAAGTGTGTGCTCAGTCGTGTCCGACTGTTTGCGACCATATAGATTGTAGCCTGCCAGGCTCCTCTCCATGGAATTTTCCAGGCAAGAATTCTGGATTGGGTTGCAATTTCCTCCTCCAGGGGATCTTCCTGACCCAGGGATCAAACCCCCATCTCCTGTCTTCTACACTGGCAGGCAGATTCTTAACCACTGCACCACTTGGGAATACGATTTAGGTATGGTAACTGACATAAAGCTCATCTAACAGAATCTGGCATCTGTCAGAGGCTATTTTAATCAGAGGAGACTCCTGTGGGTTGTCCAACAGGACCTACTTACCTCCTAAAATCATCTAGAACAACACTCTTCCTCTAGCCTTGCTCTAGTCACCCTTTCATCATGGTCACACTTCTTCCAACCAACAACACTTTGCACATGTTACCAAATCAAGCTTGGGTCTGCTCACCATGTGCAGTAAAGCTGATCTACTGATACAAGGTTGTGGTGAGGAAAGAGCAGCATTTATTGCAGGATACCAAGCACGAAGTCCACATAACTAGTGCCCAGAAGGTTTGAACTCCCCAGTGGCTTTCAGGGAATGGTTTTAAAAATGGTGATGGGGTTGTGGGGTGTACGACCAACTTGCAGACATTCTTCTGATCAGTTGGGAGGGAGGTAATCTGGAGTCAACATCATCAACCTTCTGGTTCCAACCTGTCTGGGGTCTGTGATGTGCTGATGGTCACCATGCAGTTAACTTCTTCCACCTGACAGGGATTTCAGTATCTGTAAAGCAGCCCAGAGGATGGCTCAGAATATTACCTATAACCCTTGACGCTGCTACTGCTAAGTCATTTCAGTCGTGTCCAACTCTGTGCGAACCCATAGACAGCAGCCCACCAGGCTCTGCTGTCCCTGGGATTCTTCAGGCAAGAGCACTGGAGTGGGTTGCCATTGCCTTCTCCAATGCATGAAAGTGAAACGTGAAAGTGAAGTCGCTCAGTCTTGTCCGACCCTCAGCGACCCCATGGAGTGCAGCCTTCCAGGCTCCTCCGTCCATGGGATTTTCCAGGCAAGAGTACTGGAGTGAGTTGCCATATAACCCTTGAGGAGGAACTAAATGATTTTGGCTTTATTTAATGGATAAACTATTGTTTTGTCTTGCTTGACTGTTTTCCCTTTTTTGTACATTCTCTCACTTCTTAAACTTACTCCTTGGAACCTGGGGAAGGCCTGGGAGGCTAAAGTTTTCCTACAGACAGGAGGCAGGTGGGGGACATGGGATCTGTTCCCAGAAGGCCCCACGGGGTCCTGCTCGGTTACACATGCTGTTCCCTCTGTTTAGAATGCTTGTCCCTCCTCTTCTCTTGATTAAGTTCTGTTCATCTTTCAGATATTAGTTCAGTCATTACTGTCTCTGAAAAGCATTCCTCAGTCAGTCAGTTCAGTCGCTCAGTTGTGTCCAACTCTTTGCGACCTCATGAATCACAGCACGCCAGGCCTCCCTGTCTATCACCAACTCCTGCAGGTTACTCAGACTCACGTCCATCGAGTCAGTGATGCCATCCAGCCATCTCATCCTCTGTCGTCCCCTTCTCCTCCTGCTCCCAATCCCTCCCAACATCAGAGTCTTTTCCAATGAGTCAACTCTTCGCATGAGGTGGCCAAAGTACTGGAGTTTCAGCTTTAGCATCATTCCTTCCAAAGAACACCCAGGACTGATCTCCTTTAGAATGGACTGGGTGGATCTCCTTGCAGTCCAAGGGACTCTCAGGAGTCTTCTCCAACACCATAGTTCAAAAGCATCAATTCTTCGGTGCTCAGAAAAGCATTCCTAGACTAGGTCATGTCCTCTAAGCACTGCTCCAGCACTTGAGACTGTTGACAGTTTATATTTGTTTATGTGATTATCTGATTAATGTCTGCTTCCTCTG
Organism: Capra hircus; assembly: GCF_001704415.2. Classification (NCBI taxonomy): domain Eukaryota; kingdom Metazoa; phylum Chordata; class Mammalia; order Artiodactyla; family Bovidae; genus Capra; species Capra hircus. The sequence goes on along the minus strand of NC_030823.1, from coordinate 67,930,699 downwards.
CCAGACAGACTGTACAAAGCTCTGTGAGGACAGGGAATAAGTCAGTTTTTTGTTGTTGTTCTCATTACCATTATATCACAAGCCTTTATCACTGTTGCTGGAACACAGTAAGCATATCATAAATATTTACATGATGAATGGATATGTCTTGGAATCTCTTGCTAGCTCTGCTTCATTTTCCTCATTAGTAAGAAAGTGCCTCTTCCATTCTCCCAAATTCTAGAATATTTATGGTTCCTGTTTTTTTTGGGGGGGGTTTTAAAAAAAACACTATTTATTTATTTGGCTGTGCTGGGTCTTAGTTGCAGCATGTGGGATCTTCAGTTTCAACATACGAGATTTAGTTCCCCAAACAGGGATCCAACCCGGGCCCCCACATTGGGAGCTTGGAGTCTTGGCCACTGGACCACCAGGGAAGTCTCTGGTTCCTGTCTTGAGCCTACAAGATTGACTCTCATGTGCCCGCTGTGTCCAGTGGTGTCTTAACAGGTGGTCCCGTGTTCAGTCGCCTCCCTTCCAGTCTATCGGCGAAGCTGCAGCAGAACTGTTCACAGCACTGGACTGATCAGCGCACCCCTCTGCTTAACCATTTTCAGTGACCCCCATACCTCCTCTGGGAGGAAACTCATCTCCTGAGAAGATGCCCTCCCTATGCTCCTGCCTCACCTCCTGTCCTCTCCCTGAGATCTCAGGCTCCACTCAACACAGCAGGTTGCAACCACACACCATTTTCTTTCAAGTCCCTCTGTCTTCACATGCAATTCTTTCAGCCCAGCCAACTGTCCTCTTCTTTTGTACTTAAGTCTCATCCATCATCCATGCCCAGCTCAAAGGTTACGTGAATGTGGCACCTGCCTTGACCACACCTGCTTTCTCCACGCTGTTTGTCCTCTCCTGCCTGTTTGCCTGCAGAATGCTTTGTACAAGCCGCCGTAACACCACTTGTCTCAGAGAGCTGTCTTTGCAGAGGGTCATTCCACTTAAGAACATGGGCCTCATATTCAGACTGACTGGAGGCTGAAACCAAATTTTGCAACCTGTGTAGCCTTGGAAAGTATTCTGAGTTTTAGTTTCCTAGTTTTGGAAATGGGAAACATATAACACCTAACTCACTGGGCAGTTAGAATTACATATTTAATGGGGGTAATGTGTTTAAGCCACTTAGCCCAGTATTTGACCTGGTAACACCCAATAAGGATTGTGAATGTATGCAATGGAAAGGCCCAGGCCCACATTTTGCCCCTTTCTACCCCACTGACTGGCCACAGTGGGTGCTCAGTGAATGCTTCTTAAACTGTCTAAATGGGAGAGTATCCATGATGCACTCTTCTCTTCAGGAAGGCCAGAGGCTTATTCATTTTAGGAGTTTTATTGAAGGGTCAAAAATTCTGATGACATACTCAAATCACATTGATCTTACCCTTTGCTGAACCACTCCTGAACTTACACAGGCAACCTAGTTTGAGATCACACTTTCAGTATTCGTGCTTTTGCTAAACCCTCTCTTCATGCACGGAGTCCTTAAGCCCGCACATCAACTGCAGCCTTTCCACACTCCTATGCAGAACAGATTAAACCCTTCTTTCTCATACGGAAAATCCTCTCTGTGACTCATAACCTAACTGACTTTTCTAAGATGACAGTGCGTGGTCAAGCCGATTCGACCCCTAGCCGTGTGCTCTGGCCACAGCACGGCACTGTCTCCAGGCAAGTCTTAAGTTCCTTGACTGAAAGGTTATCTCCTGCCTCCTCCGCATCGTTGCCTGTACGCAGAGTCTGAGTGAGCAAGCCTGACCAGTGCACTTCCTTTTCCGTCCACGTAATTAACTTCCACCGGAGGGGCAGAGGGAAAAAAGTAGGTTCACAATCAATACTTGAGATTGCTGGGAGTCACACTGGGCTCTAAAAACCTTTCACCTTGGGGAGGCACCTTTGAACCCTCTGCACATCACTTTCCTACAGCGGTTTCCCTTCGGCGTTCCCCGAGGACTCCTTCTAGGGTTTTCGACAAGGACAGACGAACCGAACTGAAGGTTGAGAAGCATCTTGCCCCCCAACCCCGCCAACTTCTATTAACCCCGCGCGGGCCATCCTACTGGCTGGTCCAGGGGAGGCGCTGGGTACCTGCCCCACCGCGACCCCATCCCGCCCACCGGAACGCGGCCGCGGCCCGCGCCCTCCGCCAGGACGCACACGCCTCCGCCCTCCGGCCTGGAGCCGCCCCGGGGGACGCAGCTCCGGGCGGTGGCCGCAGCGGCCGACAGTTGGCCGAGTGGGGGGCCGCGGGCGAGGGTCCCGCGCGCGGGGCGGGGCCGCCGGGCCGGGTCCCCCGCCTCCCGGGGGCGCGCGAGCGCCGGGCGGGGCCGCCGTCCCTTCCGGGGAAGCGGTGGCCGCCGCGTCCGCCGGGCGGCTTCCCGCCCCCGCGGCTCCGGGTGACGCTGCTCCAATAACAGCGCGCGGGGAGCCGCAGCCGCGGGGCTCCCCCCCCACCGCGCCAGCCCGGCCACCGGGATGAGGGCCGAGGGCGACGGCGGGCTGGAGCGCTTCTGCAGCCCGGGCAAGGGCCGGGGTCTGCGGGCCCTGCAGCCCTTCCAGGTGGGGGACCTGCTCTTCTCCTGCCCGGCCTACGCCTACGTGCTCACGGTCAGCGAGCGCGGCAACCACTGCGAGTTCTGCTTCGCCAGGTAGGGCGGCGCCGGCGGGCGCGCAGGGGCTCGGGGGGCGCCGCGCGCGCGGGCGGGCGGGAGTGCGCGCGCCTCGCGGGGTCCTAGCGCCCGCGGCTCCAGGGCGGGGGTGGGGAGCGGGAGGGGACCTGGAACTCGGGACTGGCCGGGCCACGTGCACTCAGCAAGACCTGCCAAGTTCCCGTCGCACGCCCTGCACCACGGCACGTTTCCCTGCTGGCCCCGGCGGGCTGTGCGAACCCGCCAGGGCAGGGTCGTGCCTGCAACACGTGGGCTCGGAGCCAGACTTGCTCCCCAGCCCTGGCCACTCGGCGCTTTGCCGGCGGGGCCCCAGGTTTCGCGCAGCGGCCACAGCACAAGTCACCTTTCACTTGTGCTTCCTGCGATGAGATCTGTGCCCTCCTCCTTCCCCTCAGCCCCGCGCTGCCGCAGGCTTGCCGTGTTACCGCCGAGGAACTTAATGACACTTCGTATTTCATGTGAAGTACGTGGCCCCTCGTCTTTCTTGTCACCCTCTGCGCTTGGTGTTTGGGGAGAAGCCAGGGGGGCACCGATCCGGGATTCAGAGGGACTGCAACGGGGGGACGGGATCTAGCCCTGGTTTGGGGTTGGGAAAACCTGGTTGCTTGGGGGATTAGGCAAAACGTCTGGTTAGAATTGGTATTTAAATGGAGCAAATCATGTTATGTGTGTATATGTGTATATATTCACATACACCAACGCATAATTATATCTTCAAGCCTTATGACAATTTCAGACCTAAAGGCACCCTTAGAAAGCGTGAATGCCACACTTTCAGTTTTAAGGGGGAGAGAACTACTACCCAGAGAAGAAGTATGTATATTCACGCTTATAGTTAAGAAAATCAAATCTGATGTTCTCAGTTCTGCCGATTGCCTACCTAGCCAAGTCTTCAATAAAAGGACTGAGGCAGGAACCATGGCATTGGAGTTTATGCCATGGGACCTTCCCTGACCCTGTTTCCCTTTCTTTGAACCTCAGTTTCTTCATCTTCCAAGTGGAGATTTCTGGGCTAGATTAAGCCCACCTGAGGTTTGCAGGTACCTTTTGAATACAGGTCTCCAGTCCAACACACACCGAAGAACTCAGTGCCTGAGATATGTTCATCTTATTCCACGGTAAGACAGAGCAAAAGAAGGGACAAAAGCTAAATACTATAGTCATCTTGCCCAGACTCCCTGCCAGAGCTGTCTTCCGCTTTGGGGGGACCTGGAAAGGAACTAGACACAGAATCATGCCGTGGGCAGCTTAAGGGCTGTATGTGATGTGTCTCTTTGAATTGGTGAGCCAAGAGCTAAAGGGTCATGGCACCACTTTGCGACGTTTGAGTGAAGTGAGCATTGGGTTTTCCCAAAGTTAAAAAGGCTGCTGTGTCTGGTCCCTTGATCTTCTGAGCCTCGCTGTGGCTCAGAGTCTGAAGCAGCGTGGGTGTCTGGAGTGGCAGGAGCAAAGCAAGGTCACCCCGCACAGAAGGGGCCTCCCTCCTCCGTCAGGGATCCTGGTGATTCCTGGGATCCATCGTGGCAGAGAAGACTGTGGGACCAGGCACCTAGTAGGCGCTCAGATGTCTGTTACCAGACTCCTCCTCCGGTGAATTATAGATCAAATCCAGCTGGGTTCGCAGTGGAGCAGCAGAGCGGAGAGATGGTTCTCTTTCGCCTCCGAACTGTACCTGCTACACATGCCCTCACCTCCGGACCGGAAAGTGCCCCAGGTGCGGCTTGGCCAGTCACCCCGCCCTATGGGATGGCGTTTGCCTCTGTTTCCCCCTTTTCTGAATGACAGTCATTAGTGTCACTGTTGCCTTAGGCCCCTCTCCAGCGCTGCCCCTGCACCAGGGAGGGACCGCTGCACCTCCTCTTGCTTTTCTCTGGCTTAGGTGAACTTTTGTCAACACCCACAGTTCCTTTCTTCTCTCTCCCTGAGGACTCATTTGAAATCAGCTAAAATAACACACAGGCTATGATGACATCATGACATCATGACACCTGTGAAATCAGAAATATCTTTGTACTCACTCTGTGGTTTCTTTTAAATCCAGTTCACTTAGAATTAGTGGCTAGATCAATCTCAAAGATTTAGCATTCTTTCTCCTGTCAGCTGTTCGTATAGACCGAGGACAGATTATTCTGTTCAGCTATACTGGAGGTCACGTGTATGTCCCCATGGTTCCCCCAGGGATAGGAACAGAATTCCCAAATACTCTTCCATGACTTCCCCTCCCCTGCCATAAAAAGAAAACTGCACATATTGTTTCTTGTGCCAGAAGTTGAAGGTAAATAATATTGCTTAAGACAAATGAGCCTGCAGAGATCTTCCCTATCATATTAATTGTATTAGGGTTTGACTTATTTTGGGGAAAAGAAGTGATCTTTTTCAGAATAAGTATGTTCTGCAAATGGAAAAATAATAGGAAGTCTCTTAAGTCAGAGCAAAGTGGAATTCTTACTGTCAGGGTAACACAGGCAAAAGTTTGCCTCTGTATCACATTTTCTTAGGGTGACACTTGGGAAGATGTGTATCTTGCCTCAGCTGCTAAGAGGCAGCTCCTAAAAATATGAATGTCTTCAAGTTGGGAGCTGTCCTCATCAGACCTCTTAGATTTTGTGTGTGTGTGTGCGCACAACGCATGCAAGCACATACGTTGGGTATGGTCAGTATTTTGTGGCACACTTTTCCACTTGATATTTAATGTATTTTAACACTTGCTAGTATTTGTCTCAGAAAGAGAAAAATCTGTAACCCATGTTCCATCTGAGAGGGCTTCCCTGGTAGCTCAGTGATAAAGAATCCACCTGCCAGTACAGAAAACCCGGGTTTGATTCCTGAGTCAGGAAGATCCCTGAAGAAGGGAATGGCAACCCACTCCAGTATTCTTGCCTGGAGAATTCCATGGACAGAGGAGCCTGGCAGGCTACAGTCCATGGGGTCCCAAAGAGTTGGACATGATTGAGTGACTTTCACTTTCTATAGGCACATGCTCCTATAATCTGTTCCCTGCATCTTTTTACATGTGTTTTAAAGAAATGGGTAGGAAGATTAAGATAGCCAACAGGGACTTTCCTCGTGGTCCAGTGGTTAAGAATCCACACTTCCGTTGCAGGGATCATAGGTTTCCATCCCTGGTCCAGGAACTAAAACCCCTCATGTGCATGGTGTTCCCCCCAAAAAGGTATATGTACACACACAGGCACACGCACACACACACACACACAGACAACAGATTTCCTCTAAAAAGTTACGCTGAAGAATATAAAATTCAGCCATTTGTACAGTAGATAATGAGATATTGGTTTGCCATTTTCAACATTTCAGTATTTCAAGTTTTTCTTTTATTTAGAGACTGCAAAGGAGGGACTTTGGGGCCAGATGGACCGGTTGGAATTCTGGTTTCATCCCTTCCTGATGGATTGTCTTGAGCCAAATTATTTAGCCCCTCTGGGCTTGCTAGGTGGTACTAGTGGTAAAGAACCCACCTGTCAGTGCAGGAGACATAAGAGATGTGGGTTTGATCCCTGGGTGGGGAAGATGCCCTGGAGGAGGGTGTGGCAACCCACTCTAGTATTCTTGCCTGGAAATCACATGGACAGAGAAGCCTGGCAGTCTACAACCCATAGGGTGGCACAGAGTCAGACATGACTGAAGCAGCTTAGCATGCACGCACTTACTCCCAGCTTCCTTTATCTGTAAGCAGTGCACATTAACACCCACCTCCTGAGCTGGTCCTGAGTCAGGGAAGTCAAGTGCCTAGTACAACCCAGACCCCTCGGGAGGTGTCACAATTGGCTCGGTGTCTTGCTTTTATGGACTTGTTTGATGAGCTCTGTTGGCTAAATGTTAAACAGTATGAGAACATATTCTCATTTCAGGAACATTTTTATGGCGGTCGGGTTGAGCTGGGGAATACTGGGAAGAAAATATTATACCTTGTTGGCCAGTGGAATCATCATTCAGATGGCAAGTTGACCCAGAGTTGAAAGCAGCGGTTCTCAACCTCCCATTCAATTGCGTAAATAATGGGTGTCTGGGATCAGTTTTCAGTATTTTCCAAAACCTGATGAAAATGATATGATGAGCCTACACAGATAAAGCTTTATTATTTCTTTTTAAGGAGCCTTGTGTAGCTCCAAAATGATTAACGACTTGAATACTCTTTTGCCCTGGAATTAAACAAAGGTTTGAAATAAGAAACAGAGGAAAACAGAATGTTCCACCTAGCAAGGATACCACAGCTCTGCTCTGCTCTCTGCCTTCAGCATGATTCAGCTGTGGCAAGGGGCAGTCCTGCAAGACATCACGTGTGCACAGTGCCAGGACAGGAACATTTTTCACACGCAGGGAGCATCATTTCTGTGCTGGTGTATCAGGGCCCAGTGACCAAGCTGCATGATTAGCAACGATTTGAGACGAAAGAGGCAGACTGGCAGCAGGATAGATATCCTAAGTGAAATTCAAACCCTGGTGAGTTAAAACCACCATCTAACCCCTTTCCCTCCAAAAAGCAATTGCACAATATCCTCTCGATTGTAAAAATTTGAAGATCCCGTATAAAATGATATTCCTTTAAATCGTGTTGCTCTTTGCAACTCATAAAGCGTTTCCAGGTACATTTGTGTTTTGATCCTCCCAGGATGGCTTGTGTAGAGAAGACCTTGTCCTGTGTTACATAGGAAGTAACTGAGTGTTGGAAAAGTTGTTTCCTTGAATTTAACATTTTTGAGGGGAAGATATTGAGTGCCCCCTAAGGACCAGCCTCTCCATGGAGGGAACTGTGTCTTTCTGTTCTGAGTGTGGTTTTCCTTCACTGTCCTTTTTTTTTTTTATTTAAAATTTTTTATTGGACGATGATTGCTTTGAAATATTGTGCTGGTTTCTGCCATACATCTACATGACTCAGCCACACATATCTCTGTCCCTTTTGACCTGAAACTACCGTGTGGTTCACACCTGGACACGAGGACTTAAGTCACCTCTGCTTTCTCAGGTGAACACAATTTTTATCACCTCTTCCCCCTGCCCTTGCCCCTGTGGATAATGCAACAGATTAATACATCGTTTCTAAAAGTTCAGCAAAATCAATTGATTCATCTGTCTTGGATTTATATCTTATGCTGCTGCGGTTTCAGGGATTTTTTTTTTTTTCAGTTCCGACGGTTTGGAATTTGTATAACAACTGCATATATTCTTCTGTATCGTCCACTATTACCTGATAAAATGTGAAAATAAATATGAGGCTCTAGTCCTTTGGTGAGTTTGGCATATTTTTATTTTTTTAAAATTTCACTTTTATTTCTTTACTTTGACTGCGTTGGGTCTTCGTTGCTGTGTGCGGGCTTTCTCTAGTTGGGTGAGTGGAGGCTACTCTTTGTCGAGGTGCACAGGCTTCTCATTGCGGTGCCTTTCTCGTTGCAGAGCGCAGTCTTTGGGCACGTGGGCTTCAGTAGTTGCAGTCCTCACCATCAGTCATTGAGGCACCTGGGCTTAGTTGCCCCATGGCATGTTGGGTCTTCCCAGACCAGGGATCGAACCCAGGTTCGATGGACTGGACTCTTGCATTAGCAGATGGACTCTTTACTACTGGACCACCAGGGAAGTCTGGGATATTCTTAAATATGTTCAAATTATTTAAAAGGCGTTTGTCATCTTCGTCTTTATAGGTACGTATAAAGAGTTTGTTTCTGTGTGCTCTGGTAGGGCAGCATGAGGATGTTAACCACGCCTGCCTATTTTTTCCCTTAAACAGACCCATTCTTCAGAACTTTGCTCTATGCAAAGTTAAACAGACATGGTTTGGGAACAGAAGTCATGATGCAGCTGTGCTGAAAGGCCCCTGGATGGTATTCCTGTAGGACAAGCACTGTCTGACCTAATGGCACACTGTCTGTCCAAAGATTCTTTAAAAGATGCTCAGAAATGTCTTTAATTTCTTTGGGAAGATTCAGGGTTCAGGGCTGTAGTTTGGCAGCAGCTGATTTACAACAGAACTCAGAACTGCTAAGAACCTGGGACAGTGAAGTTATCTTCAGTTCAGATTAGTTCAGTCGCTTAGTCATGTCCGACTCTTTGTGACCCCATGAATCGCAGCACGCCAGGCCTCCCTGTCCATCACCAGCTCTCGGAGTTCACTCAGACTCGCATCCATCGAGTCAGTGATGCCATCCAGCCATCTCATCCTCTGTCGTCCCCTTCTCCTCCTGCCCCCAATCCCTCCCAGCATCAAAGTCTTTTCCAATGAGTCAACTCTTCACATGAGGTGGCCAAAGTACTGGAGTTTGAACTTTAGCATCATTCCTTCCAAAGAACACCCAGGACTGATCTCCTTTAGAATGGACTGTTTGGATCTCCTTGCAGTCCAAGGGACTCTCAAGAGTCTTCTCCAGCACCACAGTTCAAAAGCATCAATTCATCTTATAGAACTTGAAAACTGCAAAGAAAGTTGCTACTTGATTTTGGTGTTTGAGACTTAACTCTTTTGCCTGAGGTTCATATCCCCTTTCTTTTTCTTGTCAATATAAAGAAAACGTGAAATCATTGTAATTTTAAGCCACTGTATTTCTGCATCCCGAGGAGGCAGTCAGTAATTACAAATATCCCTTTGTAACTGGAGTCATCAATAACTAAGGTCGTTCCCACCATACGCACATCTTGTTTTTTGTACTTCAGACGTGGAGGGAAGTAATCACATTTCTCAGTTTGAGGACTGCTTTCATCTGACCTGTGCCAGGACAATTGGATTGAAATTTCTCCTTTCTTACTGATTCTGCATTCCCATGTCCTGTTCCTCTCAAAGGCAGCCCGGCTCTGCTTTGCCTGCTTGCCTTTAAGTCCATGAGTATATAGTCCTGATCACCACCAGGGAACTAGGAACAGGGCACCCTGATTGTATTTGACCAGATGCAGGCTTTGAGCCCTCTTCTGGAGAGGCTTCCCTGGTAGCTCAGCTGGTGAAGAATCTGCCTGCAATGCAGAAGACCCTGGTTCAATTCCTGGGTTGGGAAGATCCCCTGGAGAAGGGATAGGCTACCCACTGCAGTATTCTTGGGCTTCCCTAGTGGCTCAGACAGTAAAGAATCCGCCTGCAGTGTGAGAGACCTGGGTTTGATCCCTGGGTTGGGAAGGCATGGCAACCATGGCAACCCCCTCCAGTAATCTTGCCTGGAGAATCCCCATGGAGAGCGGAGCCTGGCGGGCTGTAGTCCATAGGAGCACAAAGAGTCAGACACGGAGCCACTAAGCACAACAGAGCGCTGGTCAGCCTGGAGGTTAGTCGCTTCTGGAGCCGTCCCCTTGCCTCTGGAGAGGGGCCCACTCTGGGACTAGAGGTCTCTGTCCTCTCTCAAGGGATCTGTATTAATGCGATCAATCTCTGTACACCACCATCAGTCTCCCATTCTCATCCCAACCCTCGCATCTCTGGATTTCTAGTGAATCTGTGGGAGTTTAGGGGTGCAGTCCTCCAGCAGGGAATTGACTGAAGTAACTGCCTTTTCAGGGGCTGAACCCATGACCTTGGCCTCATTAGCACAGGCACTCTAACCAGTCACAAAGCCACACACCTCACTTTGTGTAACTTCTGCTGACTCTGTTCCTACCACCCTCGGAGGCCTCCTTTTCAATTGCAAAGGCGTTCACGCCAGCACAATAGAACAGAAGGAAATCGGATCTCTTCTAGACTTCTCTGAAGGCCAGAGATATGCGATTTAGCAGGAAAATAAGACCAAAGTGTCTTGAGGGTTCAGGAAACAACTTATCTTTCTAGTCCATGCATTTGTTGAGAATCCAACTGTGTGTCTCATATTTTCCTTCCATCAAAAATTTAAAAATACTGTGGGACTCCTTGTGCCAATGTATTAAATAAAACCTAGGGGCTAAGTGGAAGGTTTCTGATGACTGAGTGGAAATATGGCATGTGCATTATTCAAGTGGATTGGGTTCGCTTCTTAAAGGAGTACATCCAAGAATCCATCAGTGCTTCTGTTTCACAAGTTTATAGTCCCTAGAAACCAAAATAAATGCTTGCTGTGATAGCTGAGACACCACTGTGTATCTGCAAGTCCACTGCGATGAACAGGACATCTCATCGCCCAGGGAATCTGCGGTCACCACTTGGGGGAGAGGAAGAATAAGGACGATTCCTTCACGGAGAAGCGAATTTCACACCAAGGCCTGAAGACATAGGCGTATCCTGGGGGAGGGAGGTGCAAAGGAAGTCTGGCTGACAGCAGGATGCACTTTTTCATCTGAGCCAAATAGAAATCTCAAGGATTTTATATCCTGGCACTTGAAAGGAGTTATGTTGCCATCTGTGACAAAATGAAAAGATGTTGGACCGGAGGAGTTTTTTGTCTTGAGTCTGTGAGGACCAGGAAAGGCTCTTCAAGGGGTGTGGGCCCTGGGGCTCAGATCTTGTTGATTTTCTTCACTTGTGCCACCTGAAAACATCTCTTACTCCTCAGTTACACAAATCTCGAGCAGAGTGACGGTCACTGTCAGTCACAGGTTCTTAAAACCTCAGCAGTAAGAGACATTTAATGATTAAGCTGTCTGAGAGCAGGGATTCTGTTTTTAATATATTCAGCAAATATTCATATTTGTGGGGCATTCACTGTGGTTCTGGGCTTCCCAAGCGGCACAGTGATAATCTGCCTGCCAGTGCAAGAGATGCAGGTTCGATCCCTGAATCGGGACGATCCCCTGGAGAAGAAGATGCCAGCGCACTCTAGTATTCTTGCCGGGAGAACCCCATGGACGGAGGAGCCTGGTGGGCTACAGTCCACGGGGTCGCAGAGAGTCGGACAGGACTGAGCAGCTGGCACACACTAGGTTCTGAATCCCGGTGGAAAAAAGGAACAAAAATCCCTCCCACCATGAAGCTTCTGTTCCAGTAGGTTTAATTCATCTTTATTTTATGCACCGTAGACTGAAAAGAAAAAGCACAGCATGAGAGTCGTGAATTAAGTTTTATTTGAGGGCAGAATGAGGACTTACTGCCCAAGAGACAGCTTCTCAGATAGCTCGGAGGCCCTGTTCTGAAGAGGTGGGTGCGGGAGTTCAGCGTACGTTTGATTTTGGTGAAACGCACAGCAGAAGGTTGCTGCTAATCCTAAGGGGGCTTCCCTGGTGGCTCAGTGGGTAAAGAATCTGCCTGTAATGCAGGAGACCCAGATTCCATCCCTGGGTTGGGAAGATCCCCTGGAGAAGGGAATGGCAACCCTCTCCAGTGTTCTTGCCTGGAGAATCGCATGGACAGAGGAGCCCGGTGCACTACCGTCCATGGGGTCACAAAAGAGTCTCAAGAAGGTTGTGACTAGTCACGAGCAGCAGATGTCTCTGCTAATGATTTTAGTGCTTTTCTAGATACGAGGAGATGTCAGAAGTTGGGCTCATAAAATTGTCTGAAAATTTCTAGCTATCTGAAGGCCTGTTCTGCCGGTTCTTCCCAGAGCGCAGAGTGCCTCACTCCTCGTCTCCACCCTGGACTCCTTTCAGGCAGTGGTTCAAGGTCAGCGACTGCAGTGGCTAGTGATGTCATCCTTGTAGAAGCAGATAGCAAGTGACAATTTTTAGCTGATGCTGTAGTGCCTTGAACTTTGTCATTTTAGCAGAGTTTTTGTTAAAGGCAGTAATGTTTTGAGTTCAGTGCTTTCTTTCCTCAAACACTGATAATCCATGTATGTATGTCATAAAACTGTTGACCAAGAAGTTTAAGCACACACTCTAGTTCATGACTTATGCAAACTAAGGGAGAACTCTGATCAGATAATACTGGGTCAAATGAAACTGTAGCATCCCTGCACTGTGTTAAAATAGCAGCACTTTGGGTAGACATTTTTTGGAATTTGATGAAATTTGGTCTACTCATACACTTGAATCAGTTCAGTTCAGTCGCTCAGTCATGTCCAGCTGTTTGCGACCCCATGGACTGCAGCATGCCAGGCTTCCAACTGTCCATCACCAACTTCCGGAGCCTACTCAAACTCACGTATATCCATTAAGCTTTTTAAGTTGTATTTAGAAATATTTATTCAACTGTATTTAGAAGTGTTTATTCATACATTTGAATAAGTATTTTTAAATACAACTTTCAAAAGCTTTAGGATTTTTTTCACCTTAAAACCTTACAGGGTCACAAAGTAGTAGAGATTCGGAAACTAACAGTTGACTTATTTCACTCAATAGTAAATTGATTTCAGCACGTGTTCAGGCCTTCCGACGTACCTACCTGCTAAATATTTTCTAGGCACAGAGTGGGGAAAGCAGCCCACCGCCAACTTCTGTTTTGTGCATCTTCAGAGAGTGACCCAGTGGAAGGCCACTGTCGGGTCAAGGCTGCCTGCAGGCGCGCCCCCAAGGCTGGGCATCACAATGGTCCAGTTTGCTCTTCAGTCTTAATTTCACTCCAGCAGCTCCAAAGTGCTTATAGTGGTACATGTGTAAATGCTTGGACACACACATGCGTGTGTTTGCACCCGTAGCACCTTCTGCATACTTCCTTCATCACACTTGCTACTTGACTACAGGAACCAGGTCTTCTTCAACCTTGTAGGTCCAGCACTTAGCCTGAGGCCTGATAGTCCATGACCTCAATAAATATTTAATCAATGAACAGTCTCATTTCTGTAGTTTTATTTTACAAACAGCTCTGTGGGCAGGCCTCATCCCCTTCTCTGTTTGTTCTTGGATCCTTATAGATTCTTACAGAACACTTCATTGATCCCTGTCTTCAGGGCAGAATCTTGACTGCTCAAGTCCTCCATATTCCACCCTGCCTGGAATTATCCCTTACTGCTTTTTTCACTTAAAACCTAAACAAAATATAAGTGGTCTTTCCAGTTCCCCCACAATGGTGCTGCGTCATTCCCCAATGGTGGCTGTTACCTATGGTCAGTTCTTATAAGAGAGAATAAGTTAAAAATGAGTTTGTTGTTTCTTTCCTTTTGACTTCCTCATTGGTAAGCATCAGAGAAGTCAAAGACACATTGCAAGGAAGCATCATTGTGATCTCCCGCAGAAGTTCATATACAGAATTTCAGAGGAGAATGTTCAGTTTAAAAGCGCACACATCTGTTCTTCGGGCAGGCTTCAGCTGTTAGGGATTTTACAGGGCCTGTAAGATGAGGTTTGGTTGTAGGTGCTGTCCAGTGGCTGAAAAGAGTCATCGCCACTGTTTCATAGGCTTAGTAGCTCTCTGCTCTATATGTGAGCCTCATGGTTTTTTGTTTTTGTTTTTTTCTTTCTAAGGCAGAGGAGGATTTCGTCTCAACTAGAGTCTTTGCCGTTGTTCAGTTGCTCAGTTGTGCCCAACTCTTTGCGACCCCATGGACTGCAGCATGCCAGGCTTCCCTAGAGCCTTCACTGAAACAAATCTTAAATCAGCATCCTCACTGTTTTCTCATTGCTGAGTTTGATTTTCATGAGTCAGTGATGTGGAGAGTCATGTCTACAGTATTTTTTTAGCTGTATTGAGGAAAAATCGACAGATATGATTGTATGCAAAGTGTACAGCCTGATGATCTGGTGTACATAGAGACTGTGGGATGATTACCAAGATCAAGATAATCAGCGCATCCATCCTCTCGCATAGGTAACTTCCTTTTGTGTGACAAGAATGTTTAAGCTCAAGTCTCAGCAACTTTCAAGCATACTCTACTGTATTATTATCTGTAGTCACCGTGCCGTCCAGTAGATCCTCAGACATGTGTCTCCTTACAGCCGAAACTTTCTGCCCTTTGACCTGTGTCACTCCATTTCTCCAGGGTCATCATTTTTATGACAAGGTCAACTATTCAGTGCTGACCACCAAGCCTCCTCTTTCTCCTTGTAAATCACAGCTTCTGTTCCAACATTTGGGAAAACCTATTAGTTGCTACCTTACTGCCCTAAATATTTCCTGCTTCCCTGGAGGCCCTGGGCTCTAACTTTTAACAAGCCTCAGAACAAAGCCGGATGCCCTGGGGGGAAGGTTCAGCCCTGCTCTGGGAAGAAGCTCCCGCAGCACGTGGTCCCGTTTCACTGTTACATTGTGGATTAAAGTGCTACATGGAGCATCTTTCAGGGTTACACAAAAACCCATACCCTGAGTATTATCCTTGTCACCTGACCAGGGCTATAATAGGGTTTTGCCACAATTCCTCCAATTTTTATTTCTCTCCAATAAAAATTTGCTAGTGGAACCACTCACTCTGGGTGGGAGGCTAACTTTGTTTCTGATTGTCTTATTTCAACCCATGGTGAAGTTATATTGTGCCGCTGGGGCTTTTTTCCTTTTCTCTTTTTTCATTTGGCCGGGGCTGCCTCTGTTCAACAGAGCCTCCTTGTCACTTCTTCTATCATCGTTAGTTAAAAGTAATTGTTATTGCAAACCCACTCCATGCCAGTATCATTCTCTTTCATGGGGAAAACCCACAAAGCATTCATTTCAGTAGCAGAAAGGAGGGAGCTTACAGGATCAAATCCTTTTTATCTGGACCCGCGGCACCTGCGGCAATGCATTAACTAGCAGGAGTTGTTAATTACGATCCTAACTTGTTGATCTTCCCGGCTTCCGAATTTTAAAAGCAAGAAAATTAATCACTGCGCGTGTCTCCTCCTGTCGAAAATGACCGGAGCGTGTCTTCTGAGTTCTGCTTCAGCCACTGATAATCACACACTTGCATTTTCCTGTCACATTTCTTTCCTCCTTTTGTGGATGGAACCATTTCTTAAGTTCAAAGAGCCCTTCCATTCACAGCAAAGTAGATATTTGCCTGTAAAACAAAGGCTTTAGAAGCGTAAATCCTCTAAATATGAGTCTGAGCAAGATGGTACTGAAGATATTTCAGGAGTTGACATCACTTAAAAAAAAAAAAACACAAAAGTATGAAGACTAATTGAAAGTGTAGTAGTGGCGGGCTTCGCTTCTATTTTTTCATTTAATTTACATAACAAACCTGCGAGATAGAAACTATATCTTTATGGTGGAGGAAACAGGTTCCGAAAGGATGAATAACTTGCCCAAGATCGCATAGGACTCAAGCATGAGAAGGAAAAAGGATTTGAGACAGGGAAGTAGGAAAAGGAGCCCAGCACAGTCATCCTGCGTTGTGAAGCAGGAATCAGGAAGAGGTGGAAAGACAGCTGAGCCTGGCTTCTGGAACACTTGCTTGTCAGAGTAAGAAAATGCAGTGTCTGCCCCTTTATTCCAACCTATCCATCCATCATCAAGGTAGTTAAACCACCTAATCCATCCTGTGTGTGAGTCATTCTTAAGAAGAGTTACATTGTAAGCAGTCTGGACTGCAGAGAAGAATGCTTCGACGCTCTTCATCAAATTCTGCCCTCAAAAACTCTCAACCCAAATGGACGACAATAGGCCTAGACCAGCAGTTGTGTGTTATGGAGGCACATTTGACCTGGGTGGCTTTCTAAAACTCCCAGCACAAACCAGTCTGATGAGACTAGCTGGACCCAGCCCCAGACGGGCGTGGGCAGCTGAAGCTGAGAACCGCTCTGAGAGGTTGTGCGTGATTTCACCATTAGTGTTTCTTTCGTTCCCTTCCTTTTCAGTTATTTCACTTCATTCCTCCGAATGACCTTTATTCTTCTGTCACGGAGGGCAGTTTTCTGTTCCTTGTTTCGCAGTCTTTCCCCAAACCTCCTGGACAATTCAGATCGGGTTACATCGCAAATGAAAGCTTTACAGCTGGGTCTTCTGCAGGCACAGAGTTTATTCTAAAAGCCTTGTGTATTCCCACAGTGAAAATGGATATCCCATATGAAGTTTCTCTCTGGCTGAACTTTGCAGTCAGCAGTAGTTGGACTCTCGGGAGCTCTACTTTTTGCTCTCTGAAGCACATACACACACACACAAACCCTCTCTTGCTCTCTGAAGCACACACACCCGCATGAGCCAGCTCAGCACATTGTAATCGGGGTTTCCACCATTAGACCTACAGACTGTGTGTGTTTCGCCCTGTGGTAAGCTATGGGAAGAACTGAAGCACGTATCTGGGTAGTTTAAACAGAGTTCCCATCCCTACCCCATTTCACTGAGAACTGCTATTACCAAATAGACCAAAGGAGATTCTTAAACTGATCGCTGTCAGTAACTGGCTTAGCTTTTCTCCTCTCCGCTGAGGGCAGTCTGGCCGAGAGAATCTTTGTGAAGGATATTCACACAGGTAAGCCAGGTAGATGACCCCATAATCACATATACGGTAACATCTGCATCCGAGCCAGGCAAGGCTTTTCTGTCCTTTCTGAGAGCTGCAGTGTGTTATCACCCAGTTCCCAGAGGACGCAATCCCATGTGGACTGGCCCAGTGTCTGTCTGCAAACACACCTGGATTTACTGCCTGAATTTACTCCCTGAATGAGACAGAGGGACCTTCTTTGCACAGGCTGAATACAAATCAGCCCTTATTTTAATTCCAGTCCACTTCAGGTGACATTGAGTCCTCTGGCATAGTTGGTCAAGAGACCCTCTGTGGGGATGTTCCCCTTCCTGGATCTCATTTTCAGAAATGACTGGATTCTTCCCATTGTATCTTTGAAGCCAAGTAGCATTAACAGGAGAAGGGATAGGCTACCCACTCTGGAATCCTTGGGCTTCCCTGATGGCTCAGACAGTAAAGAATCCCCCTGCAATGCGGAAGACCTGGGTTCAATCCCTGGGTTGGGAAGATCCCCTGGAGGAGGGCATGGCAACCCACTCCAGTATTTTTGCCTGGAGAATCCCACGGACAGAGGAGCCAACCGGACTATAGCCATGTGGTCACAAAGAGTCGGACACACTGAGTGGCCAAGTACAGCATGGCGCAGCATTAACAGGATTCCACTGGAGCTGGGACATTGTGCAGACGAGGGTAAAGAATGCCTTTATTTACTCTTCATTAGTGCTATTACAGGTTCGATCCCTTGGTCAGGAAGACCCTCTTGGAGATGGGAGTGGCTTCCCACTTCAATATTCTTGCCTGGAGAATTCCATGGACAGAGGAGCCTGGCAGGCTACCGTCCATGGGGTCACAAAGAGTCTGATATGACTGAACAACTAACACTTATTTACTTACTGCTATTACCTTATCAGAAAACTAAGATCATGGCATCTGGTCCCATCACTTCATGGGAAATAGATGGGGAAACAGTGTCAGACTTTGTTTTTGGGGGCTCCAAAATCACTGCAGCCATGAAATTAAAAGACGCTTACTCCTTGGAAGAAAAGTTATGACCAACCTAGATAGCATATTCAAAAGTAGAGACATTGCTTTGCCAACAAAGGTCCATCTAGTCAAGGATATGGTTTTTTCCAGTGGTCATGTATGGATGTGAGAGTTGGACTGTGAAGAAAGCTGAGCGCCGAAAAATTGATGCTTTTAAAGTGTGGTGTTGGAGAAGACTCTTGAGAGTCCGTTGGACTGCAAGGCGATCCAGCCAGTCCATCCTAAAGGAGATCAGTCCTGGGTGTTCACTGGAGGGACTGATGCAGAGGCTGAAGCTCCAATCCTCTGGCTGCCTGATGCAAAGAGTTGACTCATTGGAAAAGACTCTGATGCTGGGAGGGATTGGGGGCAGGAGAAGAAGGGGATGACAGAGGATGAGATGGCTGGATGGCATCACCAACTCAATGGACGTGAGTCTGAGTGAACTCCGGGAATTGGTGATGGACAGGGAGGCCTGGCGTGCTGTGATTCATGGGGTCACAAAGAGTCGGACACAACTGAGCAACTGAACTGAACTGAATTACCTTATCTAGACACATAGATTATTTTTGTTTGCTGTAGTATATGCTCCTTGATCGTGTCATCATACTCAAGGAAGGATATTTTGCATGATGGAGACAAAATATGTCCCTTGATGTTTGAATTCTGATTCTGCTACCAACTTGCTGAATGGCCATGTTGAGTTAGATACTTCACCTCTAAGATCTTCAGTATCTTCATTTGAAAAGCTGGAATAATAACCTCTTCATAGAGCTGATGGAATGATTAGAAGAAATCAGCAGTTTTCAAACATTTTGTTCTTAAGATCCCTCTCTACCTATAAAAATTGAGAACTCCAAAGAGCTTTTTTGTTCACCGAGAAATTTATCAGTATTTACCATATTTATAATTTAAAATAGAAAATATTATAAAGCACTTGTTTTTTAAAATGAGGACGACTCTTCAAGACAAAAGAATTAATCAGAATAATTAATGAGTGGTGTTTTACAGTTTTGCAAATCTCTTTAATGAGAGGTTAAAGAATACAAGTGGATTCTCAGATATGCTTTTGAATTCAGTCTGGCATGTAATGTAGTTTTGGTTGACATATGCAAAGGAAATCTGGCCTCAAATAGGTGTGTAATTGGAAGGGAAGGAGTATTTTAATAGCCTTTGCAGTTAATTGTGGATATTCTTTGATTCACCGTTAGAACTCAGTGAAGTGATTTTTGTCTTAAATATTAGTTGTAACGTGCACTCTGAAGCCATGTCTATGAATTTTATGGACTCTGTTACATAAAATCCCTTAGTCTGTCTTGTACTTTGAATGACTCTTTTAGTCATGTGTAATTTTTTAAACATCATACTCTGGTCATTTGGAAAACGTTGGTTCACTCAGTTATATAGACCTCCTAAAACTTTGTTTCATCAAACCGTGAAATCAAACAAACAAAAAAAAAAACCCACAATTTTTAAAACCATCACCAATCTTTCAGATGAGAGACTGTCAAACTCTGGGCAGCAGATACATGTGTTCCAAAATTCTGATTTTTGCTTACGAGCCCACATTTTATCATTGGCAACAAATATTGCCAATTATTTTCCTTGATGTGAGGGACTCACTTCATTTATTTCCATAATATACCTGCCAAATACACAAGTCTGAACAGCCAATTTGTCTAAAGTTGTTCTTCCTAATAAAAGTGATATTTCAAGAAAATGGTGGCATGTTCAGTTTATAGCTCCAGGGATGGCCAAGAGTTCATCCTTGAGATAACCCTCATTCTTCAGTAGGAGCAGAAACACTTCCTGCCTTCTGCCCCCTTCATCTCAGGGTGCCGAGATGATACATACCAAAGATTCACGATTCAAGGACATTAACATTTGTGCCTGCTTTAGTGGGCCTCCCGGGTGTCTCAGTGGTAAAAAATCTACCTGTAACAGGAACTGCAGGAGACTTAGGTGTGATCCCTAGGTCAGGAAGATCCCCTGGAGGAGGGCATGCAACCCACTCCAGTGTTCTTGCCTGGAGAGTCCCATGGACAGAGGCAGGCTACAGCCTATGAGATCACAAAGAGCTGGACGCAGCTGAAGTGACTGAGCATGCACACACGGCTTTATTAGGGACATTCTTTTTTTAATGTATCTCAGTCTACTTGGTTTACAATGTTGTGTTCATCTCTGCTATATAGCAGAGTGATTCAGTTATATATATATATGAATAGACACGCACACAGAGGAGTCTGGCGGGCTACAGTCCATGGGGTCGCAAGAGTCGGACACAACTTAGTGAGATTGCCACCACCGTGTAATGGTTTGCATTCTCTCATCCCAAACTCTGGGTCCATCCCTTACCCCTTAGCAACTATAAGTCTGCTCTCTAAGTCTGCGAGTCTGTTTCGTAGGTAAGTTCATTTGTATCATAGTTTAGATTTCTTTAAGGGTATTCCTAAGTGAAACTGGCTTTTCCCCCCTGACTGTGAGCATGTGGAAGGGAGGAATACAGGGACGACATACTTGCTGCTTTGATTTGTACCAGAGGCTTTGTGGCTCAGCTGGTAAAGAATCTGCCTGCAATGCGAGAGACCTGGGTTTGATCCCTGGGTTGAGAAGATCCCCTGGAGAAGGGAAAGGCTTCCCTCGCCAGTATTCTGGCCTGGAGAATCCCATGTACCAGTCCATGGGATCCCAAAGAGTTGGACACGACTGAGCGAATTTCACTTCATTTCACTTCAAAGCCTTGCAGGTTTCACCCTTCGGGCACCCTTCACTTTCTAGAGCACAAATGTCAAGACCCTAAAGGCAGTAGTTCATTCTGGAAATAGTTTTGATCTCATGGGCTCCCCGAAAGGGCCTCTGGGCCTCTGGTAGTCTACAGACCACACCTCAAGAACCACTGGCATTATGTAACCTCCTGACAAGTTAGCTCTTTCTTCCTGGTCTTCGTTGTCTGTGGCCGTGGACTTGGTGACTAGCCAGGCTGAATGAAGCCTGGCCTTTGGGAGATCTGTTGTTTTGGTGAAATCCCAATAGAGTTCTTCCTGCGTTCACCAGAGCCCAGTTGTTTTTTTTTCCTTCCTGGGATATTACCTTGGAAATATCCGAAACAAGCCAAAAACAAGCTGAAAACAAACCTTGGTTTCATATTAGCTTTACTGCTCACATCTATGTGTGGAAGATCTCTGTATATAATCCTTGTTTTCTTTTTGTATGGTGTAGAGCTAAGAAAGACATTTTTTGTGATAGTTTCCTGGTCTGTTATATCAAGGGTCTTAATTCTGGTTTCAGAGACATTTCACGAGTCTGTGCATAGATTCTAGGTGGTTGGTGAGCCCTCAAAATTTCACAACACTTTCTGTTGTTGTTTGAGGGTTGGGGATAAGCTGGGTTGTTGGGGAGAGTTAATAGCTTTAAATTCTCAGAGAGGTTTTATGACCTCGCCCCCTGCAAAACCAACCGTCACCAAATGGCTGTTTCAGATGGACATTGTTATGGGTGGCGTCTACCCATCCATTGTCCAGGTCCCAACACACGGCTTTTGGAAAAGAATTTTCAGAGTTCCCTCTGCGGCTTTGCCCGTCTGCTCTTTCCGTCCCTTTGGCATTCCTTCACGGTGCCTGTCAATTAGCACTTGCTCACTAGTCACTTCACAGTTGTCTTTGAGCACATCGCCTGTCCTTTCCCCCTTGGCATAAAATGCAGGAGATGCCAGGGCCGGCCGTCTTATCCACATGTATCCTCGGAGGGTATTTCAGGCCAGAGGATGCACTCAGCCAAATTAGTGGGCTCCTCTTTGAACCACTGAGATGTGCAAACTCGGAATATTTATTTATACCTCAACTGTGAGTTGCGTTTTTTTTCTCCCACACAATTCTTCAGCCTGCTGCTTGGAATCCAAGCACTGTCATGAAAACTGCAAGGCAGCCAGTTTTGTTCCAACAGTAGCATTTTTGGAACCCTTTCCCGATTCTGTGGGAGTAGTGTGGTGACTACCACTCTCTGAGAAGACGTGGAGGAGGACTCTGCAGCGTGATGATATGTATGTCTTGCAATGTCAGCCCTCCGGGCATGCTGCAGATGGGGTTGGGGTGAGGGGGCTCCATGGCAGGGGAGGGGGCACCCCTGGCAGTAAGCTAGAGTGCCCTTTGCAGCACCAGCATTTCTGTACATTGGAAAGCTGGCTTCAGGGTGGTCAGTGAGAGGCAGACAGCGGGCTTTACAGATCGCACTCTCATTTAACGAACTGGTTGTTCCCCATCTCAGAAAAATTTGAAGGGTTCTGTCATAGGCGGTTTAACTTAGTGGCTTCACAGCTTTTGAAAAATCCTGTGGCTTGTCTAATGCAGCAAACACACCAGCACCTAACAGTTGGGGAATAGCAACGTCCCTGTCCCCTATGAGAAGCAGGAAAATGAATTCTTTGGTGATGAATGGTGAGGACTAACCTAATTATGACAAAGCAGAAGAATCATTCAGTGGGTACAGACAAGGTAGATGTGTGTGCCAGTCAGATCTAGGGGTATTTTATTTAAGAATATGCCTCCAGTTGCTGGGTAGCGTTGTTTTTAAACTTCGCTTCTCAGACATTTGTTACTGACACGCTCCATCCCTAAATACTAAAGATTGTCACCCACTTTGTGTTCTCAGCAATATAGGTTGACCCCAGTCCTCTGTCTTTACAGACCAGGCTTCTAAGATGGCTTTGTTTATTTCTGTCCCTTTCTAGCAGCTGAGAAAAACAGGACACAAGAGCCTCTGACTGGCCCCAAAGCATTGAGTCATAGTGCAGGTTGATGTTAACAGCTGTGGTGTCCCAGGCCAGGCTCACGAGTCAGAGAGCATGTCCTTCGTCTCTTTGGAAAGTACCCTTCATGCTGTCGGGGTCGGTCAGTGGCAGTGTGTGTCCCCTTTGACTAACTCATTCCCACTCAAGGGCTGAGTCTGGTCAAACTCTCCTTTGGGAAAATCCCATGTAGCAGTGGGAGAGCAAGGTAAGGTGACTCTTGGCTCTGCTTTCGAACCAGATGGCAGCTGTTATTGCATGATAAAATGCGCGGCTTCACGTTTCTCTGCCTCTCGCCACTACAGTGCCCTTTCTGTTTTTTAAGGAAAGAAGGCTTGTCCAAATGTGGAAGATGCAAGCAGGCATTTTACTGCAATGTGGAGTGTCAGGTAGGTGTCTCTGGGCCAGCTGGCAGGGAGGGCCTGGTTTCCTCGGAAGCTCGGGACCCCAGCATCCTTCTCATCCTTGTCACGGCATCCCAGGGCCCTCCCGCAGCCAGAGCTGGAAAGCCTCCTTGTGGCGTAGGGTGTGGCTGGATGCCCCTGTGTGCTGGCACCCAGGACTGATGGTGATGGGCAGCCAGTGGGCAGTAACATTTTGGGGCCCCACACAGGAACAAAAATAGAGGTTGGTAAAGTGGGAAAGACATAGGGACCACATTGGATACAGGCAGGTGTTTCACCAAGGTCAACAGTCTGCCCCCCACGGCTCCCAGCAACAGATGGAATGTGCAAAGACAACCAGTGAAAAATGTTAAAATGCTGTCTTTAAAATTGTTTAGTCTTTACCATCACCAAGTCTGAATTTGTATCTATCCCCCTGGCAGGCTACACGTCACCCTTGGGCTCGTCTAATCTAGCCTGATTCCAGCTGGACTTAGGTGGGCCCCTGACACAGCTTTTGTGCAGCCAGAGGTGGACTGGTCTGAACTTGGACCTGGAGACCTGGGGGCGGGGAGTGAGCGGTTCAGGCAGCAGGTTGCGTGTAGATCACAGGCCATCTGACTGGCTGGATGCATCTTGAGGGAGTCTTGTAACCCAGGACTGAGAATTTCAAGAGGATATTTGGAGGAACTCTTGGTAGACTCTTTAAGGGATAAGTTTTTTTCCCCCCCAAACTTTTCTACTTAATACTGTATAGTTACACAGAATGTTCACAGGTATTACAGAAAACGCACTCCACATTCTAGCAGTTTGAATTTGGGGAGGATGTGATCTTCAACCTCTGTGTATCCTCCCCAATCTATTTTTTAAATGGGAACCTACTAATATGGCTTGGGAAATGATGCTACTAAATAATGGTTCTAAGGGAGAGGGAGGCCGTTCTTCATACCTGCACCTCGGTTTCGTTCTTCTTCCCATACGTAGCTGGCACTCTCCTGTGCCCCCCACCCCTGCTCTGGTCGACCACATTACCCATGGTTTCTTTTTTTTTTTTTCTCCCCTGTTTTATCCCTACACAGCTGGTCTCTGAATGTCTCCAAAGGGTGTTGTGCAGCAGTGGGAGAGGTTGGTAAGCCCCAAAGTCTTATCTGACAGAGCTGCCCT